>NW_006921681.1:4496667-4504603 GCF_000298275.1 Orycteropus afer afer
ATGAGGAACCTGTACCTTGACCAGGAGGCTGTCGTTCGAATGGAAAAAGGGAACACTGCATGGTTTAAAATCAGGAAAGGAGTGTGTCAGGGTTGTATCCTTTTCCCAAACTTATTCAATCTATATGCTGAGCAAATAATCTGAGAAGCTGGACTATATGAAGTAAAACATGGAATCAGGATTGGAGGAAGAATCATTAACAACCCGAGATACGCTGATGATACAACTTCGTTTGCTGAAAGTGAGGATGACTTGAGGCACTTACTGATGAAGATTGAGGAACACAGTTTGCAGTAAGGATTACAGCTCAATATAAAGAAGACAAAAATCCTCACAACTGGACCAGTAAGCAGCATCACGATAAATGGAGAAAAGACTGAGGTTGTCAAAGAATTCACATTACTTGGTTCTACAATTGACGCCAATGGAAGCAGCAGTCAGGACCTTAGACGACGTGTAGCGTTGGGCAGGTAGCCCGCAAAGGAACTCTTTCAAGTGCTGAGGAGCAAGGATGTCTCCTTGAGGACTAAGGTGTGCCTCACACAAGCCATGATATTTCCAATCACCTCGTATGCATGTGAGAGCTGGACAATGAATAAGGAAGACCGAAGAAGAGTTGATGCTTATAGCTGTGGTGCTGGCGAAGAATACTGAAAGTACCATGGACTGCCAAAGAACTAACAGATCTGTCCTAGAGGAAGTGCTGCTGAAATGCTCCTTGGAAGCAAGAATGACCAGTCTTCGTCTCACCTACTTTGGTCATGTCACAAGGGACAATCCCTGGAGAAGGATGTCATGCTTGGTAAGGTGGAGGGTCGATGAAAAAGGGGAAAGCCTTCAACAAGATGGATTGGCACAGTGGCTGCGACTATGGGCTCCAGTATAGCAAGGATCATGGAGCTGGTGCGGGATCGGGTAGTGTTGCGTTCTGCTGTGCATGGAGTTGCTATGAGTTGGAAATGACTTGACAGCACCTAACAACAACAGCAACAAGTATTTTTCTAGCAAGGGAGCTTTGGTGGCATAGCGCCTAAGGCATCTGACTGGTAACCAGAAGGCTGGTGGTTCAAACCCACCAGCCACTCCTCAGAAGGAAGGCTGGGAGATCTACTTCTGTAGTGATACTGCCTCGGACACCCAAGGGAGGGGTCACTATGAGTCAGAAATGATTCGACAGTAGTGAGTCTGGTTTGGTTTGGTTGATTCTCTAACATGTTGCTACATGCTGTCAAGTCAGCTCCAACTCATAGTGATCCCTTGTACAGAACAAAACACTGCCCAGACTTATGCTATCATCACAATCCTTGCTATACATGAGACCATCACAGCCACTGTGTCAACACATCTCTCTGAGAGTCTTTCCCTTTTTAGCTGACACTTCTACTATACCAAGCATCATATCCTTCTCCAGGGAATGGTCTCTCTGACAACATGACAAAGTCTGGCCAGTCTTGCATCCAACAAACATTCTGGCTGAACTTCTTCTGAGACTGAATTGTTCATTCTGGCAGGCCATGGTATTTTCAGTATTCTTCCCCAACACCACAATTCAAAGGCATGAACTCATCTTAAGCATTCCTTATTCACTGTCCAGCTTTCACATGCAAAGGAAGCAACTGAAAATACCATGCTTGGGTCAGGCATACCTTAGTCCTCAAAGTGACAACTTTGCTTCTTAACACTTTAAGAGGTCTTTTGCAGCTGATTTGCCCAGTGTAATACAACAAGTGATCTCTTAACTGCTGCTTTCATGGATGTTGACTATGGATCCAAGTAAAATGAAATCCCTGACAATTTCAATCTTTCCTCCATTTATCGTGATGCTGATTACTGGTCCAGTTGTGAGGATTTTTGTTTTCTTTAGGATGAGGTGTAATCCATACTGCAGACTGTGTAGTCTTTGATCTTCATCAGTAAGTACTTCAAGCCATCTGTACTTTCAGCAAGCAAGGTTGTGCTGTTTGCACATCCCAGGTTGTTAATAAGTCTTCCTTCAATCTTGATGCCTCATTCTTCTTCATATACTCCAGCTTCTCAGATTATTTGCTCAGCATACAGATCAAGAAAGTATGCTAAGAGGATACAACCCTGATGCACACCTGTCCTTATTTTAAACCATGTAGTATCCCCTTGTTCTGTTCAAACGACAGCCTATTGGTCTATGTGCAGGTCCTCATGAGTACAAGCAAGTACTCTGGAATTCCCATTCTTTGCAATGTTACTCATAATTTGCTATTATCCACACAATTGGATGCTTTCGCATAGTCAATAAAACACAGGTAAACATATTTCTGGTATTTTTCCGTTCAGCCAAGATTCTATCTGACATAAGCAGGAATATCCCTTGTTCCACATCTTCTTCTCAATCAGCTTGAATTTCTGGAAGTTCCCTATTAATATTATCACTGCACCCACTTTTATGTTATCTTTTGTAAAATTTTACTTGCATGTGGTATTAATGATATTGTTTGACAACTTCCACATTCCAGTGGATCACCTTTCTTTGGAATGAGCACAAATAGGGATTTCTTCCAGTTAGTTGACCAGGTAGCTGTCTCCCAAATTTCTTCACATAAACTAGTGAGCACCTCCAGTGCTACATCCATTTACTGAAACACATCAATAGGTACTTCATAACTCGTGGAGTCTTGTTTTTCCCAAATTCCTTCAGTGCAGCTTCAAAATCTTCCTTCAATACCATTGGTTCTTGATCATATGTCAGCTCCTGAAATGGAGGAACATCAACCAATTCTTTTTGGTACAGTTTGCTAACTCCAGGTCACTGCACATTTCTTTATAATATTTTACTTTGTCTTCTTAAGCTGCCCTCTGAAATCTTCTGTTCAGCTCTTTTTTTTTTTTTCTTTTTTGCTCTCTTTCAATAAGGTTTTACCAGCCAATTCTGTCAGCAGTAGATGGCCCCATCCTTCTTCCCAGACTGTCTTAGTCTGGAAGCTCTGCTGAAACCTTTCCACCAAGGGTGAGCTAGCTGGTATTTGAAATACTGGTGACATAGCCTCCAGCCTCACAGCAAAATGTAAGCCACCACAGTAGGACAAACTGACAGACAAGTGGTGGATATCTAGCTTACTGACCTGAAATAAACAAAGTACATCTTTTATTTAGCCCATGTCTTTACATTACATCTCCAAAGTCCTTTTCATTTACTTCACTTGAAGGGTTGAAAACTTACATGATTTTATGATTTTAGATCAGAGATAACAGATATCCCCATACTTGAGTCTAAGAGGAACATTCCCAATTGATCAGAACACTCCTTTCGAGCGGAACTGCAAGTCTCTAAGCTGCCTACAAAAGAACCACTTGCAACAGGAGCTGAAATCCATCTGCCCTGCTAATCTAGATCTCTTTTTATATTCTCACCTATTTTGAACTTCTTTTTCATTCATTCTTCCTTTATCATTTTTCTTCTACATTTTCTTATGTGAAAATGATGTTCCTTGATTAAAAAGGACAGAAGTTAAATGAAAGTGGAACAAGTATCCTTTCTCTCTGTTACCTGGGAACAGCAAATTTAATACAAATAGAAATACTGGGCTTCCAATCCTTTGTATCAATCTAAGTAAGGGGCTCCTGATAAACCCTGTATTCAGCCTCTCTTTTTTGTATTAAACTTCCTACCACATTTTAGGGAGCCCTGGTGACACAATAGTTAAAGAGCTTAGCTGCCAACCAAAAGGTGGGCCGTTTTAATTTGGCAGTCTGCTTCTTTAAAGATTTACAGCCTTAGAAACCCCCTGGAGCAGTTTTATTATGTCCTATAGGGTCACTAAGAGTTAGAATTTAGTCACTGGCAGTGGTTTAGTTTATAACATTTAAAATGAACTAGATAAATGTAGGCTATACTGGCCATGTTTATCAAGATACTCTAGAAGAGGATCCTAAGAAGCAATAACTAAACCTGCAAACCAATGATATCATCTAAAGAAAAGCTCTCACAACTATGACAAAACAAATACAGTGAGAGTCAAGTCCAATTCAGATTCAGAGGAGCCAAATACACATAACCAGTAAGGTATTGCTACTGATCCACCAGAAAGAAGTCCTGCACACCGAAAGCCTATGTTCATTAAGGTAATGTCTCCTCTCAACATAACCTTAGCTAAGATTTCCCATCACTGAGATGTATTTTGAGTATTTACACAAACAAAGAAAGCATCTTCCTAAGAAAAATCTTCATAAGTCTACTCCTGTGTCATAGAGTAACTTCACAAGGTGTGACCACAGTCATACAAGGTTGGAAATACTGAGCATTCAACTGAGTATCACTTTAAGTATCTATAAGGATTATAGAGTCTTAAGAATATAAAAAAATGCAAGATCCCAAGGTTCAAAGATCTTTTATCTTTAAAGAAGAAACACATGTATCTTAAGATTCCCATGATGTTCAACACTCTTTACGGCCAAATATAAAATGTGTTTAAAATCAAAACAAACAAGAAAACAATCAGACAATCAACCTTAGAAGAGTTGCAGACTTTCGTGAATATTCAAAGAATTAGATAATGTGAGGTAAAAAGTCACCTCCTTTTGAAATTTTGAAGGTGAGACTCAGTGGCTACAGATATCCTCCTTTAGAAGGTACCTATCTTTTAAACCTAGAAGGACTAAGAATTATATAACTCCAAACAACTGGGATGGTAATTATCTTCCTTAAATTGAAGATTCAGAATTAAGCATCAAAAATTTTCAAAAAAATCGTTAAGTATCATACTTGCATTTAGGACAATTAAGCAATCAAGATATTGGAAATTTTTATTCTTGTTATAGCCAGAAGTATTTGGCCTATTAGAGTATAGCCTTGTAATTCCCACTGAAAATGGTAACTTGCAGGAAGACAGACACACACCTGAGCAGGGCTGTTTTGACAGGGCACAGCAAACAATGCAACCTGCTACAAGGAGAAGAGTGTTAACCTCTCCGGGGGAGGGAACTGTGGGGTGAAGGTGATCATTTTCATTTCATTTTAAATAGACGTAAAAAGGCACTCGCTGAAGCAACAGCCAAATTAACGGTTCAAAGTCTCACCTATGCATTCCTGTCCTACGAAAATACAAGCCTATGTTAAAAAATATAGTTATATATTATAATTCCACTCCTCTATTCACACTTCTCTTGACTAGGAAAAGTTGTATACAACCCAGTACAATGTACATTCTATTGATATCATTCCTCTATTGACCTATCACATGCATAGGAAAGCAAATTATACCAAAAGGTCAGGGATTTGAACCCACGAGGCACTCCATGGGAGAAAAGATGAGGCACTCTGCTTCTGTAAAGATTACAGCCTTGGAAACCCTATGGGGCAGTTCTACTCTTGCCTACAGGATTCCTTTGACTTTATACAGTGAACATGTGTTGCTTTTATGGACATCTAGGATCTATTTCCCCTACCTATCTACTTTCATTGTGGAGAATTAAGTACCTCAGCCCTAATGTGCAATTTGGGGGGTGTGGTAGTTAAGGCTGTGTGTCAACTTGGCTGGGCCTAGTTGAGTGGCTGGGAAACTGGTGGTAGTTATTCCCCATGATGAGACTGGCAATCAACTCCATAGTGGGATCTACAATAAGTAGCTAAGTAGCTGCTTTAGGGATGTGGTCTGCTTCCAGTATATAAGCAGCAGCTTTGGGAATGGTCTCTAGCTTATGGCACACTTGAACCCTACATGTAGCTGTGTCATTGTTCAGCAGCCTGCCATGCTCTCCCAACCTTAGGACTTTCAATGGACTTGAATTATTGGCATGCTGTGTGGTTTGGTAACATCAGTACTGTGCCTTTTTACTTGTCAACTTACGGTTGGCAACCTCAGCAGCCACCAGCTGAGTGAAGAAAAGCCTCCAGCTTCTGTGGGCTGGGTGTACAAGGCAGAGCTGAAGCCCAAAGCTGAAGGGACTTTCACCCAGCCCCTAGTGCCTGGCACTTTGAACTGGGACTTAAAGCCTCCAAACTGTAAGAGAAGAAACTCCTGTTTCTTCAAGCCATCTCATTTGTGGTATATTCTTGTCAGAGTGGCACTAGGTAACCAGAACAGGGGCAAGCAATAAAGCTAGGTTTCCACTAATGGGCAAGCAATAAAGCTAGGTTTCCACTAATTTTTAAGAATGGCATGGTATGAGAAGTGGTTAAAGCCAAGAATGAACAAATGTTTGTGTAAAATACTGAAGATAATACAAAAAAAATGACACGCAATTCAAGCCTGACCAATTGAATTTTACTCTTCTGGGACTGTGACTGCTGCTGAGGGCACCTATTCCAGTGGTAGTACCCCAATGGGATGGTCAGTAGTTCCCAATGACCAAAAACCAGACCTTACTGATTCCAGACTGGCTTCCGAGGATCTTCCCCACCTTCCCACCCATTCTGTGAGTTACACCACCAACAAATGGTTCCTTTTTTTGTGCTTTGGCAAATGCTCTCCAGATTGCATTTTAAAATTTGTAATGCATACACTATGATTCCTATATTCAGGTCATAGAAACTATGTATTTCCCTTTCAGTTGGTGAGTTAAGGGTTCAAATCCAGAAATCAGCTTAATCAAATACCCTGGTAATATTTACAACTAACTACACTAAGCATTAGCCTAAATATTCTGGAACAATTTACCTCTTAACCTTCAGCTTACTCTCTATTACTTACATAACTGTCATATCAAAACCAAACCAAACCCAGTGCCATCGAGATGATTCCAACTAATAGTCATCCCCATTGAGTTTCCAAGGTGGTAAATCTTTATGGAAGCAGACTGCCCAGTCTTTCTTCTGCACAGTGGCTGGTGGATTTGAACTACAAACCTTCTGATTAGCAGTCAGACACCTGAGGCACTGTGCCACCAGAGCTCCTTAAAACTGTCATACATTTATCTTTAAAATCGTTCTCTCTGTATATGTAAACCCACTGCCTATGATTCAATTCTGACTCACATTGACCCTACAGGACACAGCACAACTACCTCACAGAGTTTCCAAGGCTGAAAATCTTTACAAAAGCATACTGTCTCATCTCTCTCTGATAGAACAGCTATTGGGTTCGAATTAATGACCTTCTGATTAGCAGCTGAATTCATAAACCACTGCCGTACCAGACCTCCCTTCTACATAGCTACCTTTATTAAAACAAAAAGCAAACAAAAGGAGTGGCCTCTAGAAAAATACTCTTATACCAAACTGAGTAACTCACTCTATTTTTTGCCTTACAAACCAGCTGTGTGAGAACATTCTCATGCTGATGCAGCACTCACTCCCGCCAGGTGAGAGCAGGCTCACTGAGTCGGAATAGACTCAATGGCAATGGGCTTGGTTTGCATGTACGCACCAAGTAAAAGAGAAACAATTTTTGAAAACAGGTGAGATATGGCTAGTTTTAGGAACAGAAAAAATTAGCAGAGTTACAATATTATTTTGCTTCTCTAAGAAATGCCTCTCTCCTTTCTCTTTCTTTAAACATAGGTGTAGTTGTTTTCGGAAAAGTGAAACCTGTCAGAGTCAGAACTCAAAGGGACTGGCTTGTTTTCCTGGGTGCAGACTTAACACTTTCTACCCTTCTCTATTAGTGGAAAATATTTAACTTTTCCCTCTCTGACAGGTTTCTGCCTTAAAAAGGTTCCTCTTTTTGCATATTTAACTGTATTATCTTCAGTATTTTACACAAAAAAAAGTCTATTCACTCTTGGCTTTAATCACTTCTCATAGGCCCATGCCAAGCTTACAAACTAGCCATGTGCTCCTGGCCTCAGAGCCTTTGTCTCCTAATCTCTGTAATAGTGAAACAACGCCTGGGTTGTATAGGGATTTTTTAATGACTAGAAACAACCATCTTCGGGAGCAAGGTAAGCACAGGCGTAGCACAGAGTAGCAGGCCGGAAGAGCAGGAGGAAGGGGTGGAACCCAGGAAGCCAAAGAGAAGAGTGTTCA
>NW_006921681.1:4508613-4511498 GCF_000298275.1 Orycteropus afer afer
TGCCCAAAAAATGTGACACGTATGCTGGCACACTGATCTTCTCTGGCCTGAAGGAGGCAATATACCAAATTCTTCAATTGAACATATATACAGACAAGTGCAAAGAGTGATAAAACTTCACATGACAACCGTACCAATGTAACCAGCACCATCATCATGAAACAGACCACAGACCACCACCAGAACGCTGGGGGAACATGCACGCGATATTCAAGGTGCCAGTGCCCAAAAGTGTCACCATTATTCTGACTTCGAACACCAAAGATTAGTTTTAACTGTATTTAACTTTATATAAATGTAATTACACAGGGTTGTACAATTTTGTGTCTAGTTTCACTCACTCAACAGTACCTTTGTGTCCACTTTGAACCAAAACAGTTTCTAAAAATGCATATAATCTATTTTAGTCAACCTTATTCAAGCAGGTTTCATTATTTTTCTTAGTCTGGAGTTTTCCACCTTAAATTCCATTTGCATGAAGAAAAATTAACACTTCAATATTAACAGTATAATTAGTTCTGGTTTCTGCCACTTTTCACAGTTTATGCTCCTAAGAATACTGAAAATAAATTTCTAAGATAAGGTTTTAGTTCACCTAAGATTTCATGAACTACAAACTTAAAAAGTCCTTTGTCTTTCATATATATATTTTATCTTTCTGTAAGCATTATTTGCTCTTAGTTTCCGAAAGTATAAGGAACACAGATATAACAGACTTCAAAATCCTGAATATCACATTTTCTCCCCCCACCAATATATGTGATGGAGATTTCTGTAATTCTGGAAATATATCAAAGGCCAAATGGAGATTCAAAATTAACAGTTGATATGACAGAATATAAGAAATGAAGAACCAGCTTACTAGTCACTTTTGAAGAACATGTCCCCTTCTCCAAATAGAAAACAACGCTGATATGCCAAAATGAAGGGGTGGGGGAACCTCCCAATAATTGGGATTAATTTTTTTTTTTGGCCTATTCTATCTAAACTCAGAATAAAGGAATCAAATATCCTAGTAGTTGGCTGAAAAAAGTAGAGAGAAATTAATATGCTAGCCACAGCAAATTTTAGAAATCAATATCCTATACTAAAAGCAACACATAAATGAAATCTGGATCCACACAGCTGTCAATTTGTTACCGTGACAGTCATCTCAAAAGCAGAGTAATGGCAGATACACAACAAAGAAGTTGGATTACACATAGGGCAATCAATATACAATAGACACGCACAATTTTTGTTTGTTTTTATTTTTTTACCAGGGCTGTTAAACTATTCATTGGAAAGTAAATGATTCAAGATAGATTTCCAAAAGTATTATTCTTATTTCAACATCATTAATCAGTAAATAAATTTTTAATGCTTTTCAGAAATTTATTCATACAACAAATATAATGGAGTACACACCCTGTGTATACTATTTTGGTAGGTGCCAGGGGTACAATGATCTGTAAAAATAGAATCACTGCCTTCCTGAGGGGCAGACAAAAAACTAACAGAACAAAAAGAAAACGAAGACAGTTTGTATATTAATATTAATGTTCTATTATTAACATAATAATAGAAAACTATTATAAGTAACAAGTGTCAGAAGGAGAGATACATGATAACACAGCAGTAACACACTGACAAAATCTGACTAACCTGAGGGAAGAAAGGTAATGACACTGGACTAGGGGAGGTGATAAAAAGATAAGAAGTGTGTTAGATGAGGCAACAGCAAGGATAAAGCCCAGAAACAGGAAAGAACTTGAGAAGTACAAGAAACTATACCATCATGGTCAGCTCCCTAATGACAAAAGGGAAAAAACACCAAAGATGAGGTGCAGGAGCTAAAAAAACATTGGTTATAAGAGTACATGGGAGGATCCGGCAAGATGGCTGACTAGGCCGAAAGACTGCACAGACCCTCTTCAACAAGAAAACAATTAACGCAGACACAGAAGATAATCCTGGACATCTGAGCCTTGAAGGGAAAGATATGCAAGAGGACTAAACCCCAACTAGCAGAAGACTTTCTGAGAAAAAAACAAAAAAGAAGACAGACGGAGTTGTGGTCTAGCAGCAAGGCTGAGCGATCCTGACGGCACAGACAGCTTGGAGATTCCCGAGTGGCGGTAGGACCTAAGAATTAACCTAAAATTCACCCTGCTAGCCAGGGACTGCACAGATAACTGTGCATGGTGACTGGGGAACAAACGGAGAAGGTGAAGAGAAAGGTGGGCTGAACTGTGGACTTTTGACGGTCCGGAGAGCGACGCCATTTTGAAGATTTAAAAAACGGCTTGACTATTTTAGATATTTAAAGAGACAGCGCTCTGGCAGATTCCCGGGGCTTAAGAACACGTTCTGCTTTCTAGCAACCCCAATGACACTCGAGACCTGCAAGACTGACAAGGTAAGACATTTCTCATGTTACTCTTGGTGAACAGAGGAACGCCCATTCTCCACTCCCACCTAACTTCTGGGCCCACAGGAACTCCATCACAGTCTGTGTGCTCAGACAGAACCTGGGTGCCCTGCCCTGTCCTCCACCGATTTTTTTTTTCTCTTTTTTATTTTTTTCTTTTTTGTGTTCTTTTTTCTGGTGATTAGTTTGCTTGTATTTGTCTGTTTTTAAACGACTAATGTTATTAATAATTTTGTCCTTTTTATTATTCTTCTTCTTCTTCCCCTCCCAGGTCCTGATTTACAACATTTTTTCTTTTTCCTGTGACTGGTTGAAATTTTTATTTATTTTTTAAATGTAAGGTTGTTGTGTTGTTTTTTTTTTTCTTTTTTCTTTTCCCCCTTTTTTTCTTCTGGTTAACACTGTTGCTTCATTTTCTTTTTGCATTTTTCCCTTTTTTTTTTTCCATTTATTATTCTCCTTTTCTACTTTTTTT
>NW_006921681.1:4514062-4516489 GCF_000298275.1 Orycteropus afer afer
GCATTGTGGTAAACTGTGGTCAATGACATGAGACAAAGTATATGTGAACTGCTGTATGGAAAGTGAATTTGCTCTCTAAATCTTCATCCAAATCATAATTATTAAAAAAAAAAAAAAAAAAAGAGTACATGGTGGACTTCCCGTAAGATGGCGGAATAGGCAGACAAGCTACAAAGACCCTCTTCAACAAAGAAAAGAGAAACCAGTTGACAGAGATACAGAAGATAATCTTGGAGCACTGAGTTTTGGAAGGAAGTATACAGAAGTGGATTAGGCACCAACTAGTGGAAAAACCTAAATGAAGACAGTGAGTACAGAGACAGTCGAAGCAGTGGACTGTCAGCTTCTCTGACAGGACTGACAGCCTGAATATTTCCAAGTGTTGTTGAGCCCTGAGAATTGCCTAAAGATGAGCCCTGGTTGCCAAGAGCTGGAGGAATGACTGCGCTGCTGGCCTATAACTAGAAAGGGAAACAACAAGGAGGGAAACAACTGAGCTGTGGACATTCAGCTGTCCAGAGGGTGGAGCCATTCTGATTGTTTATACACAGTGGCCATATTGGATATTTAAGGTAACCGAGGGCACAGCCATTTTGAAGGTTTACAAGCAGCAGCCATTTTGGATATTTAAAGTGACCAAAGGTCCAGTCAGTTTGAATGTTTACAAGTGGCGAACATTTTGGATATCTAAAGAGACCAAGGGTGCAGCCATTTCTAATGTTTACAAGAGGTGGCCATTTTGGATTTTAAAGTGACAGCATTCTCATTCGGATTCCAGGGACTTAAGAATAGGTTCCGTTTACCAAGGACAGCAGGGACATATCGTATGGGAGGCAAACAACTGGAAAGGAGAGAGGTGTTGAGTGTATAAGTGCTGTTCAACTAGCAACAGTCCACACAAAGAAGCAAGATATAGCAGGAGAAACAAGGGTCAGGACAAGAACAGATATAGACACACCCATGTTCACTACAGCACTATTTACAATAGCAAAAGATGGAAACAACTTACATGTACATCAACAGAAGGATGCCTAACCAAACAGAGGTTCATACACACAATGGAATACTATGAAACCCTAAAGAATAATGTAGAATCCACAAAACATGGATGAACTTGGAGGGCATTAGGCTAAGTGAAAGAAGTCAATCACAGATGGGCAAAAATATTAGTTCATTCTTGTAAAAGTCAAAGAAAGGTTTATATATGGAAGGGAACTTTCTATGTTGGTTACCAAGGGTGAGAGGGGAGAGGAGGGAAAACTGCAAAAAAAATAAATTCACTAACGCATTTCACTTAAGTTTTGTGTATTTCACTCTACATAAATTATATTTCAATAAAATGCATAGGGGAAAAAAAAAGTAAATGGGACTTATTGGAGAGATTGCTATAAGATGGCAGAATAGGCAGGCATCTTACACAGACACTCTTCAACAAAGAAAAGACAAAGCAATTAACACAGATACAGAAGATAATTTTGGAGACCCGACCTTTGGATGGAAGGCTACAGAAGTGGACTAAACTCCAAATAGAAGAACCTGCATGAAAAAAGCAAAGGAGGAGACATACGGAGCTGCAGACTGTCAGTGATCCTGATGGCACTGACTGCTTGGATATTGCCAAGTGGTGTCAGGACCTGAGAATTAACCTAAAAATTAGCTCTGCTAAGCCAGCGGCTGCATGAAGGACTATACTAGTGGCTGGTGAATAACAGGAGAAACAGCAAAAAAGGAGACAAACTTAACTGTGGAGTTTTGGCTGACCAAGGGGCAGAGCCATTTTGAATGTTTATAAGTGTTTGAACCACGTTGGATATTTAAAGCAGCAGCATTCTTCAGATTCCAGGGAAATAAGAATAGACTCCATTTGCTGGGGAGACCAAGGCCACACTGGATGCCGAGAACTGGAAACGTGTGCTATTCCCATTGTTATTCTTATACCCCACACCCTCTTGGTGGACAAAGGAGTAGCCATCCCTCACTCCCACCCACCTTCTGGGCCAGGAGCAATTCCATCACAGTCAGTGTGCTCTGACAGACCATGGGCCCCTTGCCCAGATTTTTTTAGTTTTTTAGTATGTCTGTTTTTATCTCTTTAAAAATTTTTTTTTTCATCCTTTTAATTATTATCCTTTTAATTATTACTTTCTCGGCTTCCCTTCCTAAGTTCTAGTATTTGTCTTTTTCTCTCTTCCTCTTTACTAATTCCCATTTACTCCTTTCTTGTGGTTCTTGCCATTCCTTATTTTCCCTTTTGCATTTTTTTCTTCATTATTCTCCTATTCTAACTCTGTTTTCTTATTGCCTCCTCCCCAGATATTGTGGGAATCCACTCCATTTTTTTTCTACTCTTATTTCCTTTGGCTTTTTAAAGTATTTCTTTAAATATTTTCTCTCATTTATGGTTTTTCCGATTTTTTTTTTTTTTTT
>NW_006921681.1:4522314-4528159 GCF_000298275.1 Orycteropus afer afer
ATACGGTGGCTGCGATGATGGGCTCAAGTATAGCAGGGATTGTGGGGCTGGCGCGGGATCGGGCAGTGTTTCGTTCTGCTGTGCATGGGGTCGCTACAAGTCGGAAACGACTCGACGGCACTTAACAACAACAACAACACACTGGTGAAAGGCATGTTTTCTCGACTCTCCATTTCTGGCTCTAGGGGTCTAACCTTATCAATCCATTTTAACAGGCCAATTTCCCTAAGTCTCTGGATACCTTCTTCCACATTATACCAAGGCAGGTCTGGTACTTCAACTTGACTTAAGGTAGGCCACCGCATAATCAATGCCTCAGTAAGCCAACCAAATAAACTATTAGATCCTTTCCTAACCTCTCGAGCTGAGACAGTGAATGACAAATCCATACTTAGTGGACCTAAATCGATAAACTCAGACTGATCCAATCTTACATTCCCTGCGCCATTATTCCACACGCTCTGTAGCCATTCCCATACATATTCTCCAGGTTTCTGTTCATACATGTTAGCAAAATCAAGTAGGTCTTTTTGGGTACAGAGTACCACCTCCTCAGTCACACTTTCTATTTCACCTTTTGGGGCTCACTTGGACTTAACTTTAGTTATAGGTCTAGCAACAACAAGGGGTGGTTGAGGCAGTTCCTGAGAGCATTCAGGAATGTCTTCTATGGCCTCTTCCTCAGGCAATGACCCAGCAGGACCAGTTTGGCTAATCCCATCAAACTGAGGTGGAAGGGCTAATAGTTTTATAGTAATCCATTCAGATGGGAGGAATTCAAGAGAACTTATAGGCTCCATATCCTGATCTTCCTAACTATCTGTCCATATGTCCCTATTACAGGTTTCAGGATCCTATTTTTTTTTTTCCAATCAATGCTCTTACTTTAACATCAGTCTCCATTCTGGATGGGCAAGTTAATTGGTGTTGTAATTCAGCCACCCTTACAATAAGACTCTGGGTTTGTTTTTCAGCAACATCAGCTTTGTTACTAGAAGATAAAAGGCATTCTTTCAGAGCAAAAGTGGAAGCACTGAGGTCTTTTATGAGGCGCTTTAGCCAAGACTCAGCAGCTCTGAGCTGATCTCACTCTTTCACTATTTTGTCTATTGTAAGTAGGACCAACCAACCAGCTTCCTTATACTCCTCATTCTGACAAAACTGCAGAAAAGTATCAAATATCCAATCACCCAGAGCGTCACTTCTCACAAGTACTTGATCTACTGGTGGTGCTATTTCATGTATTAATGTTGCCACCTCATACAAGGATTAGCAGGGCCCTCTTTACTAACAGAGTCAGGGTCATTAGTGTCTTTAAGATTAATCAAACTGGAGAACCAATTTAGGAAGCCCATCCTTATGATTTTGTCTCTCTAGAACCACTCTCGGTACCAAATGTGTTAGATTGGGTTCTCTAGAGAAACAAAACCAGTAAAGCTTATGTATATATGTATACATAGAGAAATTTATCTTAGGAAAATGGCTCACACACTTATAGAAGCTGGTAAGTCCAAAGTTCATAGATCAAACTTTAAGCTGGAGGTTTTTCCACATCAAGGTGCAGGCTCTTCCCGACTCTTGCAGCCGCAGGGGCTGAGGAGCTCAAGGCTGGCAGGCAGTACACCAGCTGTTGACTCCAACAAATGACGAATCCAAGAGCCAGGCCAAATGGTGGATTGTTCACTCACGGACAGTTGTACGCAACACAACAGAATCCCAATCCAAAGAAGTATGTCTCTTTTCCCAGAATGTCCATGGATATACTGGAAGCAGGCCACACCCCAAGGGAAACTCCTTTTCAACAGACTGCCTGCTCAAAACATAACCATCTGATTCCATCATGGGAATAACCACATCACAACAGCCTAAATCACAAAGAATTGTGGTACAGCCAAGTTGACACACAGCTCCAACTAACATAGCCTGATTCACCCCTTACCTGCTCTTTACAAACACTTAACAGAGCTCTGTACAGCCACTCTCATTCTCTATCAAACCCACCAGGAGACAGGTGGTGAGTGCATAAGTGCTGTCAATTAGCAAACAGAGGAGCTCACTACCCTACTTTCTCAGATACATCCAAACATAACAAAGAAAATTAAAATCTTGGGCAAATCAACCCAAAATAAAACCACTAATTAAATATAAATACAACAAAGACACAACCTCTCAGAGACTGTAACAGACCAAAAAAGCAAGATAAAGCAGTAGAAACAAGGGATGAGGATGCAGACCCAGAACACATCCCTGAGTAAGAACCAGCATTGGAACTCCCTGATAAGGAATTCAAAAGAATTATATTTCGGTACCCTCAGCAGATCAAGAGACAGATTAAGGAAAACACTGACAAAATTAAGAAAACCACAGACAAAACCCTAGAACAATTTGAGAAGAAAGTATAAGAACAAAATGACAAAATAAATGAAAAATTAGAAATGACATAAAATCTACAGATACAGATCAAAATCCAGAACATTAGTGCTAAATTTTCAGAAATAGATAACACATTGAAAGGGCAAAGGAATAAAAGCAAATCAATGGAATACAGAATTAATTAGATGGAAAACAAATACCTGAATACGTCTTTGGAAAGGGATCAATCCAAAAAAAGATCAAAACACAATGAAGAAACCATAAGATTCACATGGAATACCATCAAAAGGAATAACCTATGTGCAACTGGAATTCCAATACAGGAAGAGACAAAGAAAACCAATGAGAAAAGTGTTGATTTGTTGTAAAAGAACTTCCCTGATATGATGAAAGATGAGAACATATCTATTCATGGAGTCCAATGAACCCCAAACAGGGCAGAGCCCAAAAGAAAATCACCAAGACCTATCATCATCAAACTCACCAAAACCAAAGAGAAGAAAGAATCCTGAAAGCAATATAAGAAAAACGAAAAGTTACCTAAAAAGGGCAACCAGTAAGAGTAAGCTCTGCTTTCTCAAAAGAAACCATGCAGGCAAGGCAAGAGGGAAATATGATGGTGTATATGATACCCTGAAACAGAAAAAATTTCCAACCAAGAATTACATACCCAGAAAAACTGTCCATCAAATATGATGGTGAAATCAGTACATTTCCAGATAAGCAGAAATTAACAGAATTTGTTAAAACCAGACTAATTTTACAAGAGATGCTAAAAGGAGTCCTTTGGATAGACAACTAATAATAACAAACAAAAACTGATCATTAATACCATGATGACATAACCCAAAAACCAGCCCAGTTATGAAAGTATCCAAAGGAAAATAAGCTTATAAAATTATAAACAGGGAACCAGAGACATCAGTTGGCAAATGAGGACAACTACAAACCAAATAGAGGGAAAAAAAAAATAGCGTAATTACAGAACTTCTAAATGGTGAGGAAGCCAGGAAAATTGCAAGATAGAGTGGACTGTTCTAAATATGGGGATAAAATTATAAATCAAAGGGTAACCTCTAAGAAAAATTATAAACATTCACATCACAAAAAAATAGCATGCCAAGCAAAAATATTTACCAAGTACTAAAACAAAAGCAACAAAGGAAATGATAACACAATTCATAAACAAAATGAGCTCAGCACAGAAAATTATATGGAACAAAGAAAGCTGAACCACCATGAAAAAAACACATAACAAAATGACAGCAACAAATTTATAATTTTCACTAATGACACTGAATGTGAATGGACTAAATGGGCCACTCAAAAGATGGAGAGTTACAGACTGGATAAGAAAACAGAACCCATCAATATGTTGTCTACAGGAACTCATCTTACAAAAACAAACTAAAAATCAAAGGATGGAAAAAGATAAATCAAGTAAATGGCAACCAAAAAAAGAGTAGGAGTGGCAATATTAATTTCTGATCAAATGACCTTAAGACAAAAACCACCATAAGAGACAAGGAGGGACCTTATATAAGGATTAAAGTAACCATCAAATGAGAAGATATAACCATAATAAATATCTATGGACCCAATGAAAGAGCCCCAAAATACATGAATCAGACTTTAATAGAACTGAAAAGATAGATGGTTCCAGAGTCATACTAAGAGACTTTAATATACCACTTCCAATGAAAGACAGAACTGGAGAGAAACTCAACAAAGATGCAGAAGAACTAAACAATACAATCCACCAACTTCACCTTATAGACACCTACAGGCCACATAACCCAACAATAGCACGATATGCATTCTTTTCCAGTGCACATGGAACATTCTCCAGGGTAGATCATATGGTAGGCCATAAAAAAGCTTTAATAAATTTAGAAACACTGAAATACTTCAAAGCATCTTCTCAGATCACAATGCTTTAAAACAGAAGTCAACAATAAGAAGATCAATGGAAAAAGATCAAACACATGGAAACTGATTAACACCCTCCTTGAAAATGACTGGATAAAGAAGAAATGAAATTAAAAAATTCCTTGAATCAAATTAGAATGAAAAACAACATATCAAAGTCTTTGGGACACAACAAAAGCAGTGTTATCTGAGGCAAATTTATAGCAGCAAATGCATACATCAAAAAAGTGCCAAAATCAACACTTTAACGCAGTATCTCCAACAATTAGAAAAAGAGCAGCATAAAAAAAAAAAAAAAAGCCTAGATCACCACAAGAAAAGAAACAATACATATTTGAACACAAATAAATGAAAGAGAAAATAAACAATAGAAAAAAATCAACAAGAATAGAATTTGGTCTTTTAAAAAGATTAATAAAATTGACAAACCACTGGCAAATTTAACAAAGCAAAAGAGGGAGAAAATACAATAACACGAATAAGAGATGTCTTAGGTGATGTCACAACACAAGTCATAGACATTAAAAGGATATTATCAGGATACTATGAAGAACAATATGCCAACAAATTTGAAAATCTGGAAGAAATGGGACAGATTTCTAAAAACATACTACTTAACTAAAGTAACACAAATCGAGGTGGAAAAATTGAACAGATCCATGACAACAACAACAACAAAAAAAAAGTCAAACAGGTCATTAAAAAAAATTACCAACAAAAAAAAAGTCCTGGCCCAGAGGGTTTCACTGGAGAACTGGACCAAACATTCAGAGAACTGACACCAATCCTATTCAAACTATTCCAAAACGTACAAAAGGATGGAATCCTCCCTAACTCATTTTATGAAGCAAGCATAACCTTGATACCAAAACCAAAGACATCACTCAAGAGGAAAACTATAGGCCAATGTCCCTCATGAATACAGATGCAAAAATCTTCAACAAAATCCTAGCCAATTAATTCCAATTACATATCCAAAAATAATAAATTATGACCAAGTGGGGTTCATACCAGGTATGCAAGGATGGTTCAACATTAGAAAAACAATCAATGTCATCCATCAAATAAATAAAACAAAAGGAAAAGAACCATATGACCATACCAATTGATGCAGAAAAGGCATTTGATAAAATCCAACACTAATTCCTGATCAACACTCTCAGTAATACAGGAATAAAAGGGACATTCCTCATCATAATAAAGGGCATACATACAAAACCAACAGCCAACATTATTCTCAATGGAGAGAGACTGAAATCATTCATCTCGCAAACAGGAACCAGACAAGGATGCCCTCTATCACCACTTCTATTCAACATTATATTGGAAGTCCTAGCCAGGGCAATAAGGCAAGAAAAGGGAAATCAGAGGGATCCAAAACGATCGGGAAGAAGTTAAATTATCCCTATTTGCTGATGATATGATCCTATACATAGAAAACCCAAGAGACACAATAAAAAAAAAACCTACAGGAAGTAATTGAGAGATTTAGCATAGTGGCAGGATACAAGATCAACATCCAAAAATCACTTGGATTCCTCTA
>NW_006921681.1:4528259-4530376 GCF_000298275.1 Orycteropus afer afer
AATTTTCCATTGACTTTAATCACAGGGCATGGTAGTACTAAAAGACATCCTAAAGAATCTCCTGTATTCCAGACATATTCTTCTTTACCTCCATTATGTAGTAGCCAACCCAATTTCCCCTTGATAATCAGGATATATCACACTAGATAGTACAGTAATGCCCTTCTTTGTCCGTTGATCTATGAGGCCATAGGTACAGAGGGGACAGGAAGGTAATGTGACTGGAGTGGAGAACACAGGCATTTGGGCAACTTCCTCATGCAACTTACTTATGCCTTCAGGTCCTGTTCAAGCCCGATCTCTAATATACCACTTCCATTTAATGATGGACTGCTGCTGTGCATGTCCAACTTTATGTCTCCGTGGGTCAGACAACACTCAGTTCATGGTGGGCAGCTCATGACTCATGGTCACTTGGTGGCCCGTAGTTAGGTGTTCAGTCTCTACTAAAGCCCAGTAACAAGCCAAAAGCTGTTTCTGAAAAGGAAAGTAGTTATCTGCAGAGGACGGCAGGGCTTTGCTCTAAAACTCTAAGGGTCTGTATTGTGATTCACCAAAAGGGACCTGCCAAAGACTCCAAACAGCATCTCTATCTACTACAGACACTTCAAGCACCATTGGATCAGCTGGATCATATGGCCCAACTGGCAGAGCAGCCTGCACGGCAGCCTGAACCTGTTGCAGAGCCTTCTGTTGTTCTGGGTCCCACTCAAAACTAGCAGCTTTCTGAGTCACTTGATAAATAGGCCGCAGCAACACACCAAAATGAGGGATATGTTGCCTCCAAAATCCAAAGAGGCCCACCAAACATTGTGACTCCTTTTCAGTTGTGGGGGAAGCTAGATAAAATAACTTACCCTTCACTTTAGTAGGAGTATCCCAACATGCCCCACACCATTGGACCCCAAGAAATTTCACTGAGGTGGAAGGTGCTTAAATTTTTGTTGGGTTAATTTCCCAACCTCTAATACAAATATGTCTTACCAATAAGTCTAGAGTCATTGATACTTCTTCTTCACTAGGTCCAATCAGCATAATGTCATCAATATAATGGACCAGTGTGATGCCTGTGGAAGCGAAAGGCGATCAAGATCCCTACGGACTAAATTATGACATAGTGCCGGGCAGCTGATATACCCCTCAGGAAGGACTGAGAGAGTATATGTTGACCTTGCCAGATGAAGGCAAACTGCTTCTGATGGTCTTTTGAAATTGGTATTGAGAAAAAGGCACTGGCCAGATCAATAGCCGCATACCAAGTACCAGGAGATGTACTAATTTGCTCAAACAATGAAAGAAACCACATCAGGAACAGCAGCTGCAATCGGAGTCACCACCTGATTAAGTTTACGATAATCTACTGTCATTCTCCAAGATCCATCTGCTTTTTTGCACAGGCCAAATAGGTGAATTAAATGGGGATGTGGTAGGAATCACCACCCTTCAGTTCCTTGATGGTGGCAGTAATCTCTGCAACCCCTCCAGGGATGTGGTACTGCTTTTGATTTACTATTTTTGTAGGTAGAGGCAGTTCTAATGGCATCCACTTGGCTTTTTCTACCATAACAGCCCTTACTCCACATGTCAGAGAGCCAATGTGGGAATTCTGTCAATTGCTGTTATGGATTCTGGCACTGGGGAAATCACTACAGGATGGGTTTGGGGACCCACGGGACCCACTGTGAGACACACCTTAGCTAAGACTCCATCAATAACTTGACCTCCATATGCCCCCACTCTGACTGGTGGGCCACAATGACACTTTGGGTCTCCTGGAATTAGTGTCATTTCAGAGCCAGTGTCCAGCAAGCCTCAAAAAGTCTGATTATTTCCTTTTCCCCAATGAACAGTCACTCTCATAAAAGGCCTCAGATCCCTCTGGGGAAGGCTAGGAGAAAGACTAACATTATAGATTTTTGGCAATGTAGTGGGGTCCTTGCTCAAAGGGACCTGACCTCCCTTTCATTCAAGGGGTTGTGGGTCTGTAAACTAACTCAATTCTGGGAATAGACTGAGAGGTCGTGACTTTGTATTCTGGAGATTCAATCTAGGTTGCTGTTCACGTGATCTAGAATTCTTCTGTCTATATAGATCAAGTAAATATTTAGTAGGCTTGC
>NW_006921681.1:4536861-4555146 GCF_000298275.1 Orycteropus afer afer
AAAAAAAAAAAAAATACTTGTAAATAAATCTTGCCAGGAACACAAAAGACCTATACAAAGAAAACTATAAAAGACTATCAAGAAACCATAAGAAATGTACATAAATGGAAGAACATACCATGCTCATGGATAGGAAGATTGAACATTGTGAAAATGGCAATTCTACCCAAAAAAACAATCATTAACTTTGCATGGAAAAGAAAGAGACCTCAGATAAGCGAAGCACTACTGAAGAAGATGAACAAAGTAGGAGGTCCCATACACTGGGATTTCAAAACCTACTATACAGCCACAGTAGTCAAAACTGCCTGATATTGGTACAACAACAGACACACAGACCAACAGAATAGAATTGAGAACCCAGAAATAGATCCACCCACCTACGGTCAGCTGATCTTTGACAAAGGGTCTAAATCCATTAAATGGGGGTGAGATAGCCTCATAAATGGTGCTGGCAAAACTGGATATCCATTTGTAGAAAAATGAAACAAGATCTGTACCTCATACCATGCACAAAAATGGATCAAAGGCTTAAATGTGAAACCTAAAACTATAAAAAGGTACTCATGGAAAAAAAAATAGAGGCAAATTTACGGGCCCTAATTTATGGCACATATAGATTATTAAGCATAACCCAAAATGCACAGACAGCAGAAGAAAAACTAGATGAATAGGATCTTCTAAAAATTAAATTTTTATGTACTTCCAAAGACTTCTCCAAAAGAGTCAAAAGAGAACCTAAAGCATGGGAAAAAATAATATTTGGCAATGACATATCTAACAAGGGACTTATCTCTAAAATTTATAGAAAATGCCAGCACCTCAACAACAAAAAGACAAATAATCTAATTACATAATGGGCAGAAGACATGAGTGGACAGCCAAGAAACACATGAAGAAATGTTCACGATCATCAGCCATTAGAAAGATGCAAATGAAAACAACAACGACACACCATCTTGCCCCAGCACTAGGGCCAAAGCTCAACAAGACAGAAAATAACAAATGCTGGCGAGGATGTACAGAGACTGGGATTCTCATACACTGCTGATGGGACTGTAAAATGACACAAGCACTGTAGAAAGCAGTATGGCGATTCCTTAAAAAGGTGGAATTAGAAACATCATTTGACCCAGCAATTCCATTACTAGGTATATATCCTAAAGAAGTGAGAACCAGGACAAGAACAGAAGTATGCACACCCATGTTCATCGCAGCACTATTTACCATAGCAAAAAGAGGGAAACAACCTAGGTGCCCATCAGCAGAAGAATGGATAACCAAACTATGGTACATATGCACAATGGAATAACTGTGCAACCCTAAAGAATAACACAGAATCTGCAAAACACTGCATAATGTGGATGAACTTGGAGGATATTATGCTGAATAAAATAAGTCAATCACAGAAGGACAAATATTTATTAGTCTGTTATTGTAAAAAGTCAAAGAGAGGTTTATACATGGAAAGAAACTTTCTTTGTTGGTTACCAGGGTAGGAGAGGAGAAGAGGGAACACTGCTGGACAGGTAGAGACAAGTACTGATATGGGTGAAAGGAAGGGCAATGGACCCAATGTGAGTGATCAGCACGGTGGCATTGAAGAAGAAGACATAGAGAGGTATATGGAAGGTACAGACAACAAAAATGAACCCTGATGACAAATATTGATATATGGGTGGATGGATGGATGGGTGGACAGGCTGAACAATTAGCTATGTCTATGCAGGAGGCAGTGTGCCCATCACCATGTACAGGGTTGGTAAACAATGTTTCTACAAGTGTATTTATATGTTCTGTAAGAATTTCCAGGTATAGTACAGCTGACAAGGGACAAGGTTTTAGTCGCTTCTTGGCCACAGCCAGCTACCCAGAGGGAGCAAGTAGTTGGACCTGTGGACTTGGGACCATGGTTGCAGGCGACACCAAGCTCAATTGGCATAATATACTATACAAAAACACTGTTCCATATCCTACTTTGCTGAGTAACAACTGGAATATTAAAAGCTTGCAAGCAGCCTTCTAGATGCAATGATGGGTCTCTCCTCATCCAGAGGAGAATGAAGAAAACCAAAGACACATGGAAACAATTACTCCAAGGGACTAGTACACCATGCGATCCACAGCCTATATGACTAAAACACCAGATGAACCAGGTGGTGCCCGGCTACCACTGTCAACTACTCAGAGGGGGATCTATGAAGAAGATCCTAGATAGAGTGGGAGTACAATATGGAACAAAACTCAAAACTATTTTAAAAAGGGTGGGGGGAGGGGCGGTTTGCTGGTCTGACAAAGCCTGGTGAAACCTCTCAGACTATGCCCCTAGATGCCCTTCAGGTCTGGAACTGAACCCACTCCTATGACTTACAGCCAAAGAAAAGACAGGCATATCAGCTGAACATTTACATTGAGTAGATACACTCCTTGGATCAATCATGCAAGAATAAAGGGGCTATGTATATACAGAGAGACAACTTGAGAGGCTGGAGTGCATGGGGGGCAAGGACAGAGTGAAGAGGTTAACTATGGAGAGGAAGTGGGAAGAGAGCTGTTGCACTGTAGGAAATTTCAGTCAATGTCATGAGACAAAGTGTGTGTGAACTGCTGTATGGAAAATGAATTTACTCTGTAAACTTTCACAAAAATCACAATAAATTTTTTTTTTTAAAAAGTACATGAGTCTGAGAAAATCAAAGACACATGGAAACAGTTAGGCCAAAGGACTACGGACCACAAGAACCTCAGCCTATATGACCCTGAGACCAGAAGAACTGGGTGGTGTCCAGCTACCACTGCCAGCCAATCAAATAGGGATCAAAATTGGAGATCCTAAATAGAATGGGAAAAAAATATGGAACAAAATTAAAAAAAAAAAAAAAAAAAGATCAAGATTATTGGCCAGAGAGAGATTAGTGAAACCCCTGCGACTAGTGCCCCTAGACATCCTTTGGACTGGAATTGGACTCATTCACATAACTAATGTTCAGCCAAACAATAAATTACACCAGGGAGACCAGGGAGAACAAGCAACCATGGGATATCAGAAGGGCAGCATTTGCACAGGGAGGATGGCAGGAAGGAGATGGGGAAAGGGTGACCAAAAGGAAGGAGGAGGAGAGCTGTTATACTGTGGAGATTGTAATCAGTGTCAACAAAACAACTTGTGTATGACATGCTGAATGTGAAAGGAATCTGCTTTGCATAATTTCACCCAAATCAAAATAAAAAGTTGGGTGGGTGGGGGGGTGGTGGTGCATGGAACTAAATCTTTGCTAGTGACCAGTTCTAAATGCACATGATTTCTCAAAAAATTATCTCAGAGAATTTCTTATTTGTTTACCACACCAAATAATCTCAATATATACCTGTCCCCTAAAGACAAAGATAATAGCCTATTTTTATCTTCAAGGTATCACTGCTGGTCTGTCTCATTTTTAATACACTTTGGGAGGTACCTATGATTTATACTTAATCTGAGTATTAAAAGCAATACAGAAAAGCAGAAAGCAAAACAAAACCAACTAATTTTGACCTATGCTTTATATCCTAAAGAAACAAATGATCATTAAAGATCTACCATTCGAAAACTATCAATCTACTGAAGACATCCTTTATAACTACCTGTAGAGAGGTCTAAACATAGAAACTATAACTAAATACAAGCAGTCCCGGGTTTATGGACAACTCCTACTTGCCCTTTAACCTTATGTAAATTTGCTCCTACTTGGACACAATTGAACCAACAACCTCTACTCACAACCAATTCTTCATCACAATCACCTTCACTTGCTTCATGTGCAGCTTTTAAATCACTGAAAAGCCTTTAAGCTTTTTCCTGCACTACAGTTTAAATAAGAACCTTATGCACCTATTCCAACTTACCTACACATATGATTTAAAGACACACTTAGGAATGGAACTCTTTTGTAACCAGAGGACTGCCTAAATAACTGCAACTGGGTAAAAATAACTGTTTTCAATCACTACAAAGGATGTTGTTATAATGGTTTACACTAATACAAGGAGTCCTGGTGGCTCAATGGTTAAGAGCTCAGCCACTAACCAAAAGGTTGGTGATTCAAACCCATCCAACCACTTCATGAGAGAAAGAGGTGGTGATCTACCTCTGTAAAGATTACAGCCTAGAAAACCCTCAGGGAAGTCCTACTCTGTCACATGGGTTGGTATGAGTTAAAGTCAATTCAGTGGCACCTAACAACACACCAATAAAGAAAACACACACACGCACACATAAATCAAGCCCCATCTGGGAATCTAAACACAGTACCATACTTCTGATTCTTTAGTTTTAGTAAACACAAAAAACAAGCAATTTTTAACAAGCCTCCATTTAAAAAGCAGTAGTTATTTGGAAAAACCAAAAAAAAAACAACTCACTGCAACCAAGTCGGATCTGACCCATAGCAACCCTTCCTTGGGTTTCTGAGGTGGTATCACTACTAAAGTAGATTGCCCAACTTTCCTTCCAAGGAGTGGCTGGTGGGTTTGAACTGCCAGCCTTCTGCTTAGCAGTCAAATGTCTTAGGCACTATACCACAAAATCTACGATTTAGAGAAGACTACAAATGTATCTTCAAAAAATAAAATAAAATCCTCAGAACGTCAAAATACAGTCTCCTTAGCAAAAAGTCAAAAATGTGTTGGATTTTGCCTGTCCCACACTGTCACTTCCTATGCAAACTGGGCCTCTCACCACGTGGTTATGCTTTGGGTGTTACAAAAGAACTCTGGAACCACTTTTGGCCTTCAAAGATCCTTTATAAAATATTAACTTCTAGACACAGTATACATTTTTCACAATTCACAAAGTCCTTAGATTTACTGAAATGATGCCTCCACCTTAAGTACACAGTTCTTCAAAAATACTTTATTAAAAACTTGTTTTGTGTTTGCTTTGGCAGCACATGTGTCAACTGGAATGATACAGAGAAGATTAGCATGGCCCATGTGCAAGGAAGGCACATAAATTCATGAAGCGTTTCCTATTTTTGGGAGACTGCGTTCAATGTCACGAAACAAAACATGCACAAACAGTGGAATGGAAAACCAACTTGCTCTGTAAAATCACTGAAATCAAAATAAAAAAAGGTTTTGGTTTTTGTTTTGTTTTTAATTTACTCTTTTTAGGCTCCGTGGGTGGTGGAAATAGTTAAGCATTCAATTATTAACTGAAGTTTGAAGCCACTTAGAGAGCGTCCAGCAGAAGAAAGCTTTGTGCTCTGCTTCCAAAAGGTCAAAGCCTTGGAAACCCTATGTAGTAGTTCTACTCCACACACATAGGGTCGCCATGAATCAGAACCAACCAGACAGCAACCGGTCTGGGTTTTTTTTTTTATTGCTATAATTTTTATTTATTTATTTACTGTTTTGTTTTCATAAATAAGTCCTTAGCAATCTCCCTTCACATTTTCTTCTTAATATCCAAAAGAATGTCTTATCATCTTGTATAGACATGCAAGATGAATGTACCACATTTCCCAAACTGGTTTTTTCAAAACTTGTTTTCTCAGAAGATACCAACAGGGTGCACAGCACGTTTTGTAATATTAAAGGGGTTTCCTTAATAGCAGGACTTCTCAGAGTCCTTAATTATAAATCTCTCACAATGGGGACAGTATGTTCAACTTTTCCCACACATAGTTGACTACAAAGTTTTTGGGGTAGGATGCTTACTGATATATATAAAGGCAGAATGTTTCACATTATATACTGTGAGAAAGGCTGGTGCTAAATACTGCATGCACATGACCATGGCCCAAACAATCATATTACCACTGACACAGTTCTAAAAGTGCTAGGTTGCAAAAGAAAGGAATAACAAGCAAGCAGATCTAAACCTGAAAGAGTTGACACATTCTATTCCTTTCTCGTGACCTACAACTAAACAGGCCCATTAAAAGCAATCTGTGGTAACTCTATCATGAGATTCTTTAGTGGTGAAGACTTCATTCTTAGTATCCAATAGCTATGTCTCAATCAAAGATGAATACTGATAGCACTGTATTCTATACATTAGTAAATCCCTACAGCAGTGCTCTAACTTCTGCAACACCTCAACTGTGATTTTTTACATCAAATAAATATTTTCACAGCTAATCATCAAATTAAGAAGTTGCAGCTGTGAATACAAGATTATTTGTGAGTTCTAATATCGATCATCTTTTATAGTTCAAAACCCATTCCTATGTGGAACAAGAAAAATCTGTAACTTTATATGAAGTTCAGAATAGTTAGAGTACTCCTCAGTGAAATGGCTGTGCCAGATTAATGATGTAATACAGTGAAGTCTCTTTAATCTCCCTTTCCTGGAAAAACACCAAACTAGGTGACTTTTGATCTGCTAATTATTTCTCATATGAAATTCATGTCACTCGTCAGCAGTAAAAGTAATTCAAACAAAATAATCTTAGCTAGTTCTATTATCATCTGCATGAAGAGTATCTTAATACAGAATACATTTAAGAGAAGGTTTTTGCTGGTGTCTGACCAGTTTTGAATCATTTGTTTACTTGTGCCTCAGCCAAAAGCTGAGCCTCTCTCTCTTCCAGCAATGCTGTAAACCTTAATACAGTGAAGGGCCTAGTACATCTTCTGGAAAACCAAGCACGTTAGTTGACTTCATCTACTACCACTGATTAGAGAGCCTGAAGCTCAATACTTTGGGAAAGGTTAGCAGGAGAAATAAACTTTGGTCTGAAGGCCATTAAAAATATGTCTCTTCCAGAAGAACTAGGTGGTGCCCAGCTACCAATGTCAACGACTTGGAAAGGGATCAGAATTGGAGCTCATGGACAGATTGTGAGGAAAAATATGGGACAAAATTCAAAAACAGAAAAATAACCAGAATTACTGGTTGGATAGATACTGGTGGAACCCCTGAGTCTATATCTCCAGGTTATCCTTTGAGCCTGAAACTGGACTCACCTTCATGGATTAGCTCTCACCCAAACAGCAGAAAGGCCTACAAGCAGAATATGTACCCCAAGGAGATGCACCCCTTAGATCAACCAATTGTGAGACATCAGTAGGGCAGGATTTACATGGAGGGAAAGCTGGACAGACAGGAATGCACAGATAACAAGGTCACAGGGAAGGGGTGGGTAGTCACGGGGAGGAAATGGGAAGAGTTTTTTATTGTTGGGATTGTAATTAGGGCTGTGAAACCAAATGTGGTATGAACTGTTGAGAGTAAAACGAATCTGCTTTGTAAATATGCACCAAGAGCATAATAAAAAGTTTAAAAAAAGAAAAGTTTCCAGCTTCTGGTTGCTATGAGTCTAAATCAAGTCAATGGCAGTAAGTGTACCTTCTGGTCAATCTTGTAGCCAATTTAAAGTTTCCTATTTCCAAGAATCACTAGGTTTACTTGTCCCATGTACTCCATTCTGAAAGTCACCCCACTAATGTGTGGTTAAAGATAAAAAAGCAAGGATGAATTCAAAAGATGAGAAACACTCAACCAATGGTACGTAACAGCACAAGCAACACTGGAAAAGAGGTGAAGAAGGATAAACGTACAGACCAAGTTAAGGTGGCAGGCACAAGCAAGAAATGGGTAAACCCAATTGGCCAAATGTGGTTAACTGTTTACTGTATCACATTTTTCTACCCCAAATTACCATATACTCCAGTGGGTTCAAAGTCTCCCTCCTTAACATATAAAAAATAGGTATGTATTTCAACTAAATATTAGTATCATTTCTCTGCCACAAACAGCAAATGCAATGCTCCTTACCTCCTGGTTTGTAGACAACATCATCCTCAGTGATGTAGGATGTTATCTCACCAGTATCTGTCCTTTCATAACGTGATTTTTTTTTCGGTGGTTTCTTTTTGCTTTTCTTCGTGGACTCCTCCGTGGTGGCACTGTTGTCATTGTCCTCATCTTCACTGTGATCACTCTCAGCATAATTTTTGGCTCCTCCTTCTAAAGTACAGCTCCGACGTGGCCTTGAATTCTCACTCTCTCTTGCTTTGTCTCTTTTATCTCTCTCTCGGTCCCGGTCTCGGTCCCGGTCCTTCTCTTTGTCTTTGTCTTTGTCTTTGTCAGCTGTCATGATTCGCCACGTGCCTTCTTCTGTCCTCTCACGGCTAGGCCTCCGTGAAAGGTAGACAGTAAGCCTGGGCTTCAGTCTTCTGAATTTCTTACTCAATTCCAGGAAAAATCTAACCACTCCAACAACCCCAACGTTTCAAAAATGCTATTTAGGAGAGAATGAAAGAGAATAATTCATTTTTAACTGAACATTTTCTCATATTTCCTCCCTAAAATACTATTTTTGTTAAATGAATCTTTTAATTACTCATGTTTTAGTTCTAAAAATCTTCTAAAAGTCCACAGGAAAGAAGTTAGGAAAGACTTGTGTCATAATACTTAAATATACTGCTTTTGGCATCAGCTAGCAAATGGTTTGGTGTTTTCTACAATCATCAAGAGCAAAACATGCCTGAATGCCTAAGAGTATATTATATTTTCTTGTACACCAATTGTTTTCTCCATTTTAAAGAAAAAGCATACCCTGATGGGCAACATATAGTGGGTACACTTACACTGAATAACTTCTTCACAACCCATAATATTGATTTAAATGGGAAAGAAACTGTAGTAACAATTATTTCTAACAGAAAAAAAAAAAAAATTTTAAAAAAACCTTGGAAAATGTTTAGGAAGTATCACTGTGCATTATCCTCTGAAAACCCTTTCTAGACCCTTCTCGCAACTCCCAGAGTTCCTCTCAAGAAAAAACAGTAGACTTGACTCAATTAAAAGGAATGGCCTCAAAGCAAGATTGTTTTGCCTTCAATTACATTTTCTGTATGTTCTAAGTCTACCATTCTAGTTATTTTGGGGGAAGGAGGGGTGCCTTCCCCCCAAAGATACATTATTTCTGTCTTAACAAAACATAACAGCTTCCAGGAACAACCTTCCATCTTTTGGGAATATTAGGTAGTTTTTGGTTTCTTCTAAATTTCCACTAATAACAGCTTCTCTAATAAACTCCCAGAACTAAACTCAACAAGAAAAGCTGAAGTTTTTAAGAGCTTACAACAAGAAAAGTAAATTCAAACTACAATCCAACATAGTTCTCACAACAATTTTATGGCGTGGGTGGGGGGCTGTTTTTGTTTACAAGGTCAGCTTCGGTGCAATGCAGTCTTCTATCAGCTTCCCTAATACCTCATCTCATCCATCCAACAATCTTTACTAAGCAGACAATCTTTACTTAAGCAAGTTCTCTCTACCACACGTTAGGAACTGAAGAAATAACGAGGATAAGCTCATGGTCCTTGACTTCAGTGCTCTGACGCAAAAATAGGAAGCAACTGATCATTCTGAGAACCAGCTATTTCTCATGTTCTCATGTTCCTTGGGCCAGATAGGGAAAAAACTTAAGCGCAAAAACGATTGATTCTCTTTACTGAGACAACAACAAACAAATCAGTCTGCAATTATATGCCTTAGAAGCAAAGATAATTTCTTTGGTCATGCCTAAAACTATGAAAATTATCACATACTCTTCTCCCTAAAGCTCTTAAATCAAACCTGATACCAGGAAAAAAAAATCTCCTCATGAGCACTTCAAAATCCTTACTTATTAAGAAAAATAAAAAAAGTTAACCACCACCTTTGGAAAACAAACTGACGAAGGAGCAACAGTGCTGGCAATCTACCAACAAAGTTGGATGATTAAAAGCACATAGCACAAACCTAGATTACTTCCTTCTTCAAAGAAAATATGCTTTCAGATAGGAATTCGATTTTCTAAACGTATTTCAAGAAACACATTTCAAGAGAAATATTCCAGTGCCTATGAAAGTTTTGCCTAGATGAATCGTCTGCTAAACAGGCAGTAAGTAATGAATTCCCAAATCCCTGTAGACCACTGGAGTTTCAGCAACTGAAAAGACACAGAGACATATTACTTTCTCCACTTTGCGTAAGTTTAGAGCCTAAACAAGCCAATCATAGGGAAAAGAAAAAAAAAAAAAAACCATCAACTAACACAGTTTTCAAAACATGCGTCTCTGACACTGAAAATAGCAGGAGTAGGTCTAGTGCGAGCCTGAAAAGAACAAGTTGCTTAGAGTGAAAACCTTCCCTCAGTTGCAGTTTAGGATTAAGGAAAAAAAGACATTCCACCTAGGATTAACCAAATTAGAAAATTTTCCCTAGAAAATTAGATAAAAATAATTACTTTGGCATCTAAAGAGGAAAATTAATAAATCCAAATAGTATATTCAACACTATTCCCTATAAAATCACACAGTGTTTCTACATACAAAGAAAATATAGAGTTGTTTCTGCCAACAGTAAGAAATAAAAATCCAAGAAACAAAAGAGATGGCATCCATAAAATGAGATCCCATGGTTAGATATGCCCAACTTCCAGATCATTAAGAACACTGGAACACTTTTCCAACGGAAAAGTCAATCAAATTACCATTTACATTTGCTTCTACAATATAGCTCAGTATGGTATTTTTTTTTTTTTCCTCTCTGTACTAACCATAATTTTTCTGAGTCTCATTAGTCAATGACCAATATACAACAATAATCTGCCATTTGAGGTAAGGGACCCAGAGAGGAACTAGATGGGTCTAGACGAGAAGAGAAATTGTCACTTCAATTACCAAGAGACGATCTACAAGCCAGACAATGCAACTATAGATCTTTATGGCAAAACAGGTCCTTGCCTTTATTTCATTCTATTCCTTCTCTCAAAATTCTGAGAAGTAAGAGACATCTTCATTCTCACTTTACAGACTACAAAACTGAAGCTAAGAATAGACCATCCACCCAAGGCTACACAGCCAGTGAGTACAAGGCTGGGATTCTAAAATCCTTAAAAAGCTAAATTCTCTCTGACCTGATTATACTCCTTTTGCTGCCTGGGCTGCCAGAACTCTTTCTAACGATCAATTTTTCCTACACAGAACATATTTATGCTGGTAATTCACACAGATTTAGAAAAGACACTTACTCTGGTCCTCACACCAACTCTCTCTCTCTCTCTCCATTAAGATATTTCTCTCCAGTTAGAAAGCCAAAAATATTGAAAATGTCCCAGTCCATCATTACTCAAGTCAGTGGAAGCAGGAAACATAGAGAAAGACAATAACAAATAAGAAAGGAAGAAAACTTAATTTGAACATAAAATTTAGAATATATTTCAGACTGACAACAATCTTACCTTTTGAAAATGAAGCCAACCACCACCCACTAACATCTCACACTAGTTATCAGAATCAATTTAGATAAAGGACTATAACTTCAGTCATGCTTTAGGTCCAAACCTCACTAGGATACTGGGCAGACAAAGCAAAATCTAGGTTCTTGGCACTGGCATGGACTATATTTGCCTTAGGGAAATCATTCTACCTCTGTGAGACAGAGTTTTCTCTCTCTCTAAAATGGGGACAATACTTCATAAACCTGCCGTGAGAATTAAGTGTAAAACCCAAACACAAATCTGTTGTCAGTGAATCAGTTCTCACTCATAGTGACCCTGGACCCTATAGGACAGAGTAGGACTGCCACACAGGGTTTCCAAGGCTGTAAAATTTCAATAAAGCAGACAGTCACATCTTTCCTCCACAAAGCAGCTGGTAGGCTCACACCAATCCTTCAGTGAGTAGACATGCACACAAACACTGCTCCACCAGGGCTCTTATGTGAAGCATAAAGGTAGCAGAAACATGGTTCCTACCCCTCAAGACCACCATTCATTTGGCAGTTTGTCTTACTGTGGTAGTTTGGGTGTAGCTATGATGCTATGTCACTGGTATTTCCATGGCAGACTTGTTTCAGCAGAGCTTCTAGACTAATACTACGAAGCAAGTCCTGGTGATTTACTTCTGAAAATTAGCCAATGAAAATCCTATGGTCACAAAAGAATACCATTCAATAAAGTGCTAGAAGATGAGCTACCTAGTTTAGAAGGCGCTCAAAATACACAGTGGCCACAAATACGAATTTATGCATACCAATGATTATGAGGACCAAGGCAGTGCTTCATTCTGTTGTACATAAGGTAGCCATGAATTGGAACCAACTCAACAGCAATTAAGAACAACAACAACCCCTCAAGAAACTTACCATCTATTAGTGTGTCTCTGTGTATGTGTCTCTGTGTCTGTGTGTCTGTCTTTGTGTGTGTGTGCATGTGTGTCTGCGAGGGGAATCTATCCTATTGCATAATTAAAAAGTATATGGTATAGAAATTACTGCAAAAGGAAAAAAAAAAACTTAAACACTTAAACATCTCCTCTTAGATCATGTAAAACTCATCATGAAAACTTACTCCTCCATCCTGAGTTGTCAATCACTGAGTTCAACTCATCTCAGTTGCTCAAGCCAGACTCTCTGAAGGACACTTGACTCTCACACCAAACATAATCCATGAAATTCAATTAATTCTTTCTTAGTCAGCCACAGCAAGAAATATTTACATCTGTGAAATGTCCAACCACATATCAGGCACTTTACTTAACGCCTAAGGTCTAGCAAACACATGCTAAATGTCTGTATAATTCATCTACTGCTTCAACTAAAATGTAACTTGCCTATGTCAAACCAACATCTCTCAGACATATTAATACAACTGCCTCCTAACTGGTCTGTGGGATGACAAATTTCTATTTGCTTCTGTCTTCCTTCCAATCCTTCTTCCAGTACAGTCAGCCAACATATGTGATATACCACCACTTCTCTTTCTTTCTATAACAGCTTAATTGAGATAAAACTCAGAGCGTACAAATCACCTGTTTAAAGTGTATGACCCAATGCCCACCACTTCTCTTCAAAGGTTACAGAGACCACATGAAGGTCCTTCCTGGCTACCCCTTCACCTCCCTAGCCTCATCGTCCCCCTACTGCTCTCATCTCTGCCCCTCCACTCCAGTCCCTGGAGCCCATCTGCTTTGAACACTCTTCCCTCCCCACTGCCTTCCTAACTCACCCTTAGGTTCTCTGGCATTAATGCTCTCAATCCCAGGAGGCCTCCTCCATGCACCCAAAGAGTACAGTTTCACTGGACTCATCCTACCTGTGAGTGGCCCTCATTCCACTATAGGAGCACAATTGTTAACTTGTATCAATTCTCTACTAACTGCAAAATCCCTAAGAAGGACTGTGTCTGTCATAGTCATTGAAACAGCTCCCACTGAAGCCAATTCTTCCCCATTATTAAATCCACTAGAGTGTCTTCGTACGCATTATCATTTGACTCTCTTTTTCTGGGAAGCCTCTTTTTCTTAGGCTTTCCTGGGATGGTACTCTCTCGGGCCTCTCTATCTGCTTCCCTACTTCCTATACAAAGCCAACTAATACAGGAGGAGTTCCTCAGGTGCTATGGGGAGCCCAATTCTTATCCTGTACTTTCTCCCTAGTCAATCTAATCCATGTCCTTCAGCCCTCAGGTACCATGTAAACAAGTGATCTCTTTTCTTCAGCTTCAAATGTGTGTGACAACTGCTTACATGAGGTCTCCTCGTGGATGTCCCAAAAGCACTTTAATATATCCAAACCAAGCATGATCTGACCCCAAACCAGCCCTCTTCTAGATGATCTCTCTCGGTGACTACCACTCTGTTCATCCCATTACAAAAGCTGGACACCTAAGCAGCATGTTTACCACATCTTCTCTCTCATCCCCATGTCCTATTATCAACAAATCCTGTTTTACTAACTTATGAAGTTCTCTCAAACTCATCTAATTCCTAACATCTCCAGCACCACAATCTTATTTCAAGTTTCTTGTTGCTGTCACTTACTCTTGAGCTACTTCCAATTCATGCAATCCCACGCACAATGGAATGAAACAACCCTTCCTTCTATGCTGTCCCCATGATCGGTTGCAGATTAGACCACTGTGCCCCAATGGGTTTCACTGGCTGATTTTCAGAAGTAGATCGCCAGGGCTTTCTCCATAGATGGGTCTTAACCCAGAAGCTCCACTGAATTCTTGTCAGCATCATAGAAATATGCAAGCCTTCACTGTCAGATAGGTGGTGGCTGCGCATGAGGAATACTGAACCAAGATCTCCTTCATGGAAAGTGGGAATTCGACCTCTGAACCACCATGCCTCCATTAGTTCACACTATTACTACGAATTTCAAAATGACTTTGACAGGCTTCTTGACTGGCTTCTTCAAATTCACTACTTAAAACTTCTGTAATTCTTTTTCTACAATGCAGCCAGTATGATTCTTTTAAAAGACAAATATGATTATGTCAATTGCCACTTTGAAATACTTCAGTGAGTTACCACTTTTGTTAAATAAAAACCCAAATCCTCAAAAAGATTTACATGGTCCTCATCTTTTTACGATCAGGGCTTATCTCACTTTGCTGCATTCTAAGCCCAACCACACCGGGGTTCCCTCAGTTCCCCTGAACCACAATCCCTCCTACCCAGGACTTTTGTTCGGGCTCCTCCTCATGTCTAATATGTTTTCTCCTCTCCTGGACTTGGTATCTGTCACCTTTCATCCAGGTCCTAGCTCATCAGCCTTTCCTGACTACTAAGATCAGGTCAAATCCCCTTCATAGCACTTTCCACAACGGTAATTTTCCATTTATTTGTGTAATTTGATTGTCAGCTGTGGTAGTTAAGGTTATATGTCAGCTTGGCTGGGCCTGGTTTTGAGTGGCTGGGGAGCTGGTAGTAGTTATTCCCCATGATGAGACTGGCAATCAACTCTATGGTGGATCTGCCACAGGCAGCTGAGTAGCTGCTTTAGGGATGTGGTCTGCTTCCTGTATATAAGGAGAAGCTTTGGAAATGGTCTACAGCATTTTGGCACACTTGGACACTGCACGTAACCGAGTCTTCATTCAGCAGCCTGCCATACTCTGCCAATCTTGAGACTTTTAATGGCCTTGAATCAATGGCCTGCCTGCCATGTGATTTGATAATATTGAGACTGTACCTTTTTACTTGTTGACCTTGGATCTGTCAGCCTCAGCAGCCAGCAGCTGCCTGAGTGAAGAGACACTTCTAGCTTCAGTGGGCTAGGAGAAAGAAGCAGAGCTGAAGCTCAAGGTTGAAAGGCTTTCATCCAGCCCCTGGAACCTGGTACTTGGAACTCAGACTTCTAGCCTCCAAAACTGTAAGAGAATAAACTCCTGTTTGTAGAGTCATCCCATTTGTGGTATTTTTCTTTTACAGTGGCACTAGGTAATCAAAACATCATCTATCTCCACCTCCAATCTAGAAGTGACAGAAGGGCACTGATCCTTGACTAATTTTGCCCTCTGTTGTATTTCCAGATCCAAATTGACTGCCTGACATAAAAGATAATTAATAAATTATTTCTTTTCCCTTTGCTCACTCAAAGGAGATCTGGTGATAGAGTGGCTAAAGCACTCGGCTGCTGACCAAGAGGTTGGCTTTTGAATCCAACAGCCACTCTGCAGGAGAAAGATAAGGCAGTCTTAGTTCTATAAAAATGTATAGCCTTGGCTACCCTATGGGTCATTTCTAGTCTATCCTATATAGGGCTGCTGTGAATCAGAATTGACCTGATGACAGCAGGGTTTTTTAGAGTAACTCCCTCTCACACCTTGGAAGCAAGAATGGCCAGACTTCATCTCACCTACTTTGATCATGTTGTCAGAGGGACCATTTCCTGGAGAAGGATATCATGCTTGGTAAAGTGGAGGTTCAACAAAAAAGGGGAAAGCCCTCAACAAGATGGATTGACTCAGTGGCTACAATGATGGGCTCAGGCATATCAAGGATCCTGGGACTAGCACAGGACCAGACGGTGTTTTGTTCTGCTGTGCATAGGGTCACTATGAGTGAGAGACAACTCAACACACCTGACAACAACAACCCTCTCACACAATCATGGGGATACAGTGGTGAAACTCTGGGAAAGAAAATATTTCATGAATAAATAACTGAAGTTGTATTGAGCTGGTTCATAAACCATGAAAAGGACAAGGAGAAGCAAAGAGAAGATGAAAAACATTCTAGGTGGGAGGAATTTCATTAAAGACAGCATTCAATTACATTACCTGCCTTGATGGCAGCTACAGCGAAAAATGCAGCAGGAAACAAGTTTAAGTAGACAGGGTAGAATGCATAAAGGAAGCTCTTAATATAATAAAACAGCTAACACCAACGAAGCACTTAATATGTGGTAAGCATTTTATACAGGTTAACACAATCTTCACAAGAACAAGGGTGACTTAATTTATATTTCAAACTATGACACATCTGAGAGTGAAAGGAGGCACAATTAATAATTATGCAGGAAAAACATAGGTAAGCCAGGTCATATGGTCACCTAACTATAACCCTCTTAATTCAGTGAGTACTACTGGTTATGAACTTTTTACTTTATGCCAAAGTAACCACAGAGAGTTGACCAAGATCACATAGCTATGTGTTGCAAGAACTGAATCCAGGCAGCTGATTCCAGAGCCAATACTCTTAACCAGAATCTGTTCTGCCTTAAATTAAACAAAAAAATAGAACCCAAACCTGCTGCCATAGAGTCCATTCCAACTCATATAGACCCTATAGGAAAGAATACAATTGCCCCACAGGGTTTTCCAAGGCTGTAACCGTCACGGAAGCAGACTGCCACGTATTTTTCCCACGGAGCACAGAGTTGTTGTTGTTGTTATATGCCGACGAGTCGGCCCTGACTCTTAACATTTTAAATTACAGAGGCTTAAAAGCAACGTTATTCAACACATAGGCTAAACAACAGGAAGCTGCTGCAGGCTCCTGAGATGAAAATAACATTGCGGAAAGATTCCTTGTGTCTGGCAGTAGGAATATTTTCTACCAAGAGTTGTTAGTTTGAAAGAAACAAGCATGCTTTCAAATCCCTATCTCTGAAAGCCCACATAAGGAACCACACACCTCAAGAAATACTGCCTTTGGCGTTCTGCATTTACTGTGTCTCAGCAAATGTTTTAGTATTCTTCCTTAGGATCAAAACAATATGGTCCAAGTGTGGAAGATACACATAACCACCAACTCTGTGTGGCCCTGCCTCCAAGAACAGCAGCAGCAGCCAGCATACAGCAGAAAACCAGTGAGGCACATTACCTACAGCTGGGCAACTCTTGAAAATGAAATAAATTTTCTGTTCTTGTTTTCTTTCATATCGACATGACTAGAAATAAAATGTAATGACTTTTGCTCTGGGAAGAGAAATGTCACTCTAACACATATACTGACTGGATAAGAAATAAGGCGTTCTCATAAACAGCAACATACTGAGGAGAACACCTCAAAATATGCTAGAGAATTACTTTAGAGGCTGTGAGGTGACACTGAAATAGGGAGGCAACAGATGGTATAAACTTATGCAAGATAAGACTTGTTTTTTGTTTTTTTTTTTTTCTTTCCTCAAACTAAAGTGGAATTGAAAAGAGCTCTTGCACATAAAATTAAATAAATTCTAAAGTCCTTCCACCTGACCATACAAACAAATGACTTCCTTCTGAATGTGAGTTTGGTCTACACATGCCCCTGCACTTTCCCAGCCCTTTGGGCATAATGAATATTTAAACTCAAACAATCCTACTAAGCAAAGAATACCAAAAAGATGTTTACTTGTGTTTTACTGAGTATGCAAAAACATTCAACTATGTGGATCATAACAAATTATGGACAATACTGAGAAGAATGGGAATTCCAGAACACTTAATTGTGCTCGTAGGGAACCTGTGCACAGACCAGAAGGCTGTGGTTCGAACAGAACAAGGGGATAATACATGGTTTAAAACCAGAAAGAGGGTGCTGGTAGGTTTAAACCACTGACCTTTCACATAGCAATCAACTGCTTAACAACTGCACCATCAGGGCTACTTAAAACATGAAACTAGAAGGTAACAAAATAAACTTCTGGGTATGAAATACTGAAAGTACCACAAGAATACTTTGAAACAAGTAAGATATTTCAGACAGCTCAAGTAAGTTTGTGAACTTCCAGTAAAGTTGTAACAGGATGGTGAAAAGACTTTTTCTCAAGATCATGTTTTGAAAATCCTGAAATGAAAGCAACACTATTTTATTCATAGAGAAGTTTCTACATATGTAAATACTGCCTGTGGATAAATTCCATATTGATGGTGCATCTAAGAAAATCCAAGCTACTAAGGTCCTGGCAGACTTCCACTTCAAGAGAGGCTCTGGACCACATGAATTGGGAAGAAGTGGGGACCTGTTTCAAAGGTATTCTCCTTGCCAATGAAGAAAAGAAAGTTACTGGAGATATATATATATATATATATATAT
>NW_006921681.1:4559076-4570159 GCF_000298275.1 Orycteropus afer afer
CCTCAGAAGGAAGACTGGGCAATCTACTTCCGTAGTGATTACCACCTCAGAAACCCAAGGAAGGGTCGCTATGAGTCAGAACCAATTCAACAGCAGAGAGTTTGGCTTTTTGTTTAAATGAACTAAATTGAAAATTGTAACGACCACATGAAACAGTGTGTTGCTTATGTGCGTAGTGATTAATGTATGAACTCAAAACAAAGATTCAACTCCAGAAAGCTGAGATTTTGATAGCCCACTAGTGATGTTAATCTGCTCATAATTTGAATCCAAAAGAATTATGAGGGGGACAGGAAGGAAGTGAGGCAGCTCAACAGGTTTGCAGCGGCCTGAGGAGGGGTGGGAAGTGAGCAGAGCAGTTTGGAACAGCTAAGGGAGACGAACTTGTCTGTTAGTTTTTCGTACTGTGGTGGTTGCTAAGACAGACACAGGAGAAGGAAGAGGCCACCCCCTTCTCAAACAATTGGCCAGTGAAACCTTATGAACAGTAGTGAAACACTGTCTGATATATTACTGGAAAACTTTATGAACAGCCCTGAAACATTCTCTGATACAGGGCTGAAAAATGAGCCCCTCAGGTCAGATGGCAATCAAAATATGACTGGGAAAGAGCTGCCTCCTTAGAGCCAACATTAATGATGTGGATAGAGTAAAGCTTTTGAGACCTCCATTTGCTCATGCAGTACAACTCAAGATGGGAAAAAACAGCTGCAAATGTCCATTAGTAACTGGAGCATAGAATGTACAAAGTATGAATCTACGAAAAGTAGAAGTTGTCAAAAATGAAATGGAATGCATAAAGATCAATATTTTTGGCATTAGTGATCTGAAATGAGCTGGTTTGGCCAATATAAATCAGACAATCATATAATCTAAAATGCCGGGAATGACAAATTAAAGAGGAATGCTGTGACATTCATCATTACAAGAAATGTACCAAGATCTATCCTGAAGTACAATGCTGTCACTGATAGGATAATATCTATACACCTACAAGGAAGTCCAGTTAATACTACTACTATTCAAATTTATACACCAACCACCAAAGCCAAAGACAAGGAAACTGAAGACTTTTACCAAAGTCTGCAGTCTGAAATTGACCAAACATGTAATCAAGATGTGTTGATTATTACTGGTGATTGGAATGCAGAAGCTGAAACAAAGAAGAATCACTAATAGTTGGAAAACACAGAATTGGTGATAGAAATAATACTAGAGAGCCCATGACAGAATTTTGCAAGACCAACAACTTATTCATTGCAAATATCTTTTTTCAATAACACACACAATGGCTATACATGAGGACTTTACCAGATGGAATACAGAGGAATCAGACTGACTACATCTGTGAAAAGAGGCAAAGGAGAAGCTCAATATCAGCCAAAGCAAGGCCAGGAGCTGACTGTGCAACAGACCACCAATTGCTCATATGCAAGTTCAAGTTGAAGACAATTAAAACAAGTCCACGAGGGCCAGTATATGACCTTGATTATATCCCTCCTGAATTCAGAGTCTACCGAAAGAATAGATCCAATTCACTGAACACGAATGACTTAAAACCAGAGGAATTGTGGGATGACATCAAGAACATCATCCATGAAAAAAGCAAAAAGACAGAAAAGGAAGAAAAGACCCAAATACATGTCAGAAGAAGCGCTGAAACTTGCCCTTCAATGGAAAGTAGCTAAAGCAAATGGAAGAAATGAAAAGATAAAAGAGCTGAACAGAAGATTTCAAAGAGCAGCTCAAGAAGAAAAAGTCAATAATTATAATGAAATGTGCAAAGACCTAGAGTTAGAAAACCAGAAAGGGAGAACATGCTCAGCATTTCTCAAGCTGAGAGAACTGAAGAAAAAAATTAAAGCCTCAAGCTGCAATACTGAAAGATTCTATGTGCAATATATTGAATGATGCAGGAAAAGTCTAAAGAAAATGGAAGAAATACACAGAGTCACCGTACGAAAAAGAACTGGTCAATGTTCATCCACTTCAGGAGGTGGCACGTGATAAAGAACCAATGGTATCAAATGAAGAAGTTGAAGCTGCACTGAAGAAATTGGAGAAGAACAAGGCTCCAGGAATTGATGGAATACCCACTGAGATGTTTGAACAAATGCATGCTGCACTTGACTACACCAAGAGATTTGGAAGACAGCTACCTGGCCAACTGACTGGAAGAAATACATATTCGAACCCATTCCAAAGACAAGTGATACACAGAATGTGAAAATTATTGAACAGTAACAGTATCATTAATATCACACACAAATAAAATCTTACTGAAGATAACTAAAAAATGGTCGCAGCAATATATATTGACAGAGAACATCCAGAAATGCAAGCTGGATTTAGAAGAGGACATCAAATGAAGGAAATCATTGCTAGTGTCAGACAGATCATGGCTGAAAGCAAAGAATACCAGAAAGATGTTTACTTGTGTTTTATTGACTGTGCAAATATTTGATTGTGTGGATTATAACAAATTATGGATAACACTGAGAATAGAAACTCCAGAACACTTGATTGCACTCACAAAGAACCTGTACATATACCAGGAGGCTGTCATTTGAGCAGAACAAGGGGATATTGCATGCTTTAAAATTGGGAAGAAGTGCATCAGGGGTATATTCTTTCACCATAGTCATTCAATCTGTATGCTGAGCAAATAATCCGAGAAGCTAGACTGTATGAAGAAGAACATGGCATCAGGATTGGAGGAAGACTCATTAACAATCTGTGATACACAAAGACCCAACTTTGGTGCTGAAAGTGAGAATGACTTGAAGCACTTACTGATGAACACTGAAGACTACAGTCTGCAGTATGGATTACACCTCTATATAAAGAAAACAAAAATCCTCACAACTGGACCAATAAGCAGCATCACAATAAACAGAGAAAAGAATAAAGCTGTCAAAGACTTCATGTTACTTGGTTCTACAATCAATCTGCTGCAAAAGACCTCTTTCAAGTGCTAAAGAGCAAAGATGTCTCTTTGAAGACTAAGGTACACCTAACCCAAGCCATGGTATTTTCAATCGCCTCATGTGCATGAGAGCTGGACAATGAATAAGGAAGATGGAAGAAGAACTGATGCTTTTGAGTTGTGCTGCTGGCAAAGATTACTGAACATTCCATGGACTGCTAAAAGAAGTAACAAATCTGTCCTGGAAAAAGTGCTGACCACTCTCTGGAGAAGGATATCATGCTAGGTAAAGTGGAGGGTCAATGAAAAAGGGGAAGGCCCTCAACAAGGTGGACTGATACAGTGGCTGCAATGATGGGCTCAGGTATAGCAAGGAGTGTGAGGCTGGTATAGGACCAGGCAGTGTTTCATTCATCTGTACATAAAGTCACTATGAGTCAGAGACGACTCGACAGCACCTAACAACAACAATGAATGAGGAAGTTATATACAACATCATCTATATATACTTCAGAAAAGGTTATTATTTTTAAATACTTGATAGGAAAAGATTTAACTGAATTCAAACTCTACAGGCATTATCACCTTAAGATTATATTCATCAACAAATCAAAGGGGAAACCTGCTAGATTTTATAGAATAATCATACCCTTGAAATACAATTTAAGGAGATCAGATTAACAAATTCTGATTAATGACAAGAAAGATGTTGCCAGCAACTGAGGAAAATGCAAATTTTCCATTATTTGCCAACCCCTGCCTCAAGGAACAAGTTTTTTCATGTTAATCTTCAATAATTTGAATATACCCTTATTGAAAAGTCTGCATCAGAATTTGCATGTATCACACCTATAATCTGATACAAAAATGTTTACTTCACATAAGATCAATTTTTCCATTAGAAATCTTGAAGACATTTCATTTGGACACTTTATTCAAAGTCTATATATATTATCTTAACTTATTATATTTCCTATCTTATAATAAATTTTTCACAAAGTCCCATTTAAACACTCGCAATATCTCAAGTTCACACCACAATGCTATACAAGTATTATAATCCATGTATGCCACAATGTGGAAAAATGGGAAACAATGACTTCAGGTAATCTTGATAATGGCCAGCACTGTTGTGAGAGTGGACTATTTAACATTCCTTGTACTTGTGGGCACAGTAGGATTTACTCTATTAAAAAGCTATAAAATTGAGGAAGGGAGGTCACTGTCCAGTAAAGTCAAGATTTCTAAATGAAGATTCTCACATACATTTATGTAGTTGCTGTCATCACCAGAAATGAGGGCAGCACCGCTGAATGTCCATGACTAAAGTTCTGTGCATGATTAGGACTGATATCCATGACAGCCAAAAGTGATCAAGTGATACATGACACATTCAGCAAGAAGCTGAAATGCACAAGTCTCAAATCTTTGGACAATACTAAGCAGAACAGGAACTTTCCATTTTGGAACTTGAAATTGAGAAAATGTGCTACAAGTGGAAAGAAGAAAATCATTAAAGGAAATACAGGGCAATATAGGTATACAGGATGTCACCTACATGTCCCATTGTGGGGGTCAGAAGGAATGAGAAGGCTTCCACGAGCTCTTCTCTGGTTCTTCAGCTTCAGAAACATGGGCTTCTGGCCCTGATATGTCAACACCATTGTGTCTTCGCAGTGTAAAAAGAGTCTGCTTTCAAAACAGAAATAACTCTTAAGACTTTTCATGTCCATATATATAACAGAGCGAAAACAAGGGGCAAAGTTATAACTTCTTAGGCACAGGCAACCACCCTGAAGGCGTGAGAAGCTGGACCTGTGTGCTAGGAATGATGGTCACAGGGGACATGAAGCTCAAATGGCATAGCATACTACACAAAAACATTATTCTACATCCTACTTTGCTGAGTAGAAACTAGGGTCTTAAAAGCTTGCAAGCAGCCAACTAGATTCAACAATGGGTCTCTCCTCATCCAGAGCAAAGAACAACGAAGAAAAGCAAAGATGCATGGAAGCAATTAGTTCAATGGTCATGAGAACCTCAGCCTATATGACCATGAGACTAGAAGACCAAGATACTGCCTGGCTACCACTGTCAATCACTCGGAAAGGAATCAGTGCAGGAGATTCTGGATAGAGTGGGAGACGATGAAGAACAAAACTCAAAATCATAAAACAAAGACTAGGTTTACTGATCTGATAGTCTGGTGACCCCTCTAAGACTATGGCACCTAGCGACCCTTTAGGTCTGGAACTGAACTCGCTCTCATGGCTTCCAGCCAAACAAGAGACAGGCATATAGGGTGAACATTTACATCAGGTAGATACAATCTTTAGAACAATCAATCATGGGAGAACAGAAGGGCAGTATCTGTAAAGCAAGATAGTTCAGGGGGCAGGAATGTACAGGAAAGAAGGACACAGGAAAGAGGTAACCACAGGTAGGAAGTGGGAAGAGAGCTGTTACATTGTAGGGAATCAAAGTCAATGTCATAAAAAAAAAATGTATATGAACTGCTGTATGGAAAACAAATTTGCTCTGTAAACTTTCACCCAAATTACAATAAAAAAAAAAGAAATACTATACAGGCATATGTCTTCATATATTAAAGTAAATTAGAAGGTTGGGCAATCTACTTCTGTAGTGATAGTGCCTCAGTAATCCAAGGAGGGGTCCCTTTGAGTCAGTTCCACCTCAACGGCACATAACAACAAACAACAGAACTATAGAACTAATTTGCAAAAACTGATTCCTATGTCTCTAGAGAGGAATTGGGCAGAAAAAAAAAAAAATTTCTATTATACACCTGTTTATACCTGAGTCATGTAAAATATTACATATTCAAATTTAAATAAACTTTCCCAGCACCTTTCTATTAGATATTTATGAAAAAAAATCTTTAATACCAGTTGTTCAGGGTAAAATATCATTTCTATCTAGGAAGGAAAGGAAAAGGGAAAGGGAAAGAGATTGAGAGACTTTAATTAGTAGTGATGAGAATAAATTCGAACAGAGGACAGAATATTTTTCATTAACACCCCATTGATAAGGGAAGAGCTGCACATTCAAAAAGTAAGTATCGTTTTCCCCCACATATAACATGCACAAGCATATAACATCCATAATGTATACAGGAAAACAAAGCGCAAAGTGTTGAATGGTTTGCAAAATAACATGTGTGTTATCTGCATAGAACTATAGTACTACACTAGTCTCTATCATTATATAGGAGCTTAATTTACTACAACAAGCTTTAGAGGAGACTATATTGACCCATATCACAATTAACCACTGTCCTGTTTAGTATGTAATGTACTCTTCTAATAAAAACAAAACTTTACTTCTCTCAACAGGACCAACTGGAAATTTTAAAAATGTCGTCATGTTTGCATCGTGGGTTTCTAATGTAAGTATGGCTTCTCTCTAAAGAAGGTTCCCTAGTGGCACAGTAGTTAAATGCTCAGCTGCTAACCAAAAGGTTGGGGATTTGAATTCACCAGCCACTCTGCAGGAGAAAGATATGGACAGTCTGCTTAACTAAAGATTTATAGGCTTGGAAACTCTATGGGGCAGTTCTACTCTGTTCTATAAGGTTGCTAAGTCAAAACTGACTGAATGTCAATGGGTATCTCTATATCATGTCTCTTTGAAGATCTTGGAAAGAAGGTCATTACTGTATTAATCTGTGAAATAAAAGGCCCAAAAAAATAAGTGCCAAAATAAGAAAAACTAAATAGCATTTTTCTCTAAAGAATGAGAAGAAAAAGCTTACAGCTATAAACATTTTTATGTAAAAACTTACTCAGGTTAAATCTGTATCATTACAATTCAAAATGCAAACTTTTATTAATAATATGTACAAAGTTGTAACTACTTTTCCACAGATCAACAGCGTAAGAAAGGACTCACCTTGACATTTACACATTATTAATACAACCTTCTGGTGGCAGTATGGTGAAGGCAGGAGGGTGCTAACCAAAGGCAGCACCAGCTGCTCAACAGAAGAAAGATGAAGCAGCCTGTTCCAGTAACAATTTATAACCTTGGAAACTCTAACCGAATGGGGGTTGCTATGAATCGGAATTGGCTCAATGGCAGTGAGTTTGGTTTTTCTGTGATGAAAGAAAAGAACAGCTGTGCAGTCAGGCCTGCCAACACACAACCAATACAACTCTTGTTAGAAGGTCTTGCTTTCACAAGAGATGCACAATCCTGCCTCCTTTTGCCCAACTCACTCTTAACAGTTATAGGTTTGAGCCTATTCAGTTATAGGTTATAGGTTTGAGCCTATTCAGTTGCATTCATCTTTCAAAACCTTGGTTGAGACTTCCAGTAAGATGGAAGAATAGGCAGACAAGAGACACAGACCCACTTCAACAAAGAAAAGAAAAACCAATTGACAGAGATACAGAAGATAATCCTGGAGTCCTAAGCTTTGAAAGGAACTATATAGAATTGGATTAGGCACCAACTAGTGGAAAACCCTGAACAAAAACAGTGAGCACAGAGACGGTCGAAGCAGTGGACTATACGCTACTCTGACAGAACCAGCCTATTTCCAAGTGGTGTCGAGACCTGAGAATTAACTTAAAGATCAGCCGTGGTCATCAAGGGCTGCAGGGAAAACTGTGCTGGTGGCCTATGGCTAGGAAGGGAAACAGCAAGGAGGGAGACAACCTGAGCTATTGACTTTCTGCTGTCCCGAGGACAGAGCCATTTTGATTGTTTACATGTGACAGGCATTTTGGATATTTAAAGTGACTGAGGGCGCAGCCATTTTGAATGTTTACAAGCAGCAGCCATTTTGGATATTTAAAGTGATGGAGGGCGCAGTCATTTCGAATCTTTACCAGTGGTAACCATTTTGGACTTTAAAGTGATAGCATTCTCATTCAGATTCCAGGGACCTAAGAATAGGCTCTGTTTGCCAAGATTAGGAGGGACATACTACAGGCTGACAAGAGGAAAGGAGACAGATGGTGAGTTTATAAGTGCTGTCATCTAGCGAACAGAGAAGCACAACACACTGCTTGCATAGATAACATACAAAGAAAACAAAAAATGTGGGTAAGTCACTCCAACATACAATCACCAATTAAACATAAACACAAAAACATCACAATGTCTTGGAGACAACAGAGCATCACAGTCCACAGAGAGAAGCAAGATAAAGCAGGAGAAACAAAGGATTAAGATACAGACCCAAAACACATCCTGAGGAAGATGCAGCATTGGAACTTCCTGATAAAGAATTCAAAAGAATTATATTTAGGTATCTTCAATGGACTGAGAGACAGATCAAGGAAAACACAGAAAACACCCTAGAACAATTTCAAAAGACAATATAAGAACAAATGACAAAATAAATGAAAAATTAGAAATGATACAAAATCCACACACAGTAATCCAGAAGATTATTACTAAGTTTTTCAGAAATAGATAGGACATTGAATGGGCAAAGGAACAGAACTGAATCAATGGAAGACAGAATTAGGGACATTGAAGGCAAATACCTCAATACTTTAGAAAGGGATCAATCAGAAAAAAAGATCAAAACAATATGATGAAAGACTAAGGTGCATGTGGGATACCATCAAAAGGAATAAACATGTCATCGGAATTCCAGAAAAGGATGAGACAAATAAAACTACAGAGAAAATTGCCAAAGATTTATTGGAAGAGAATTTCCCTGGTATGATGAAAGATGACAATATATACATTCAGCAAGTCCAAAAACCCCAAACAGGACAGACCCCAAAAGAAAATCACCAAGATATATCATCTCAAACTCACCAAAACCAAAGACAAAGAAAGACTCATGAGAGCAGCACAGGAAAAATGAAAAGTTACGTACAAGGGGCAACCAATAACACTAAGCTTGGATTTCTCGACAAAAACCATGAAGGCGAGAAGACAACGGGAGAATGTACGTAAAACCTTGAAAGAGAAACATTTCCAACCAATTATGTGCTCAGCAAAATTGGCCCTCAAATATGATGGTGAAATTAGGAGATTTCCAGATAAGCAGCAATTAAGGGGATTGTTAAAACCAGACCAACCTTACAAGAGATGCTGAAGGGAGTCCTTTGGACAAAGAAGCAACAACAGCCAACAACAACTGACCATTAACACACATGATAATATAACCCAGAAACACATCCAGCTACGGAAGTATCCAAAGAAAAGAAAAGCCTACAAGATTGTAAACAGGGAACCAGAGACATCAATTGACAAATAAGGACAACTACAAAACAAAAAAAGGGGAAAAAAACTATGTCGTTACAGAACCTCTAGATGGTAGAGAAGTCAAGACAACAACAAGATAAAACGGACTGTTCTAAACTTGGGAAGAAAACTATCAAGTCATAGGGTAACCTCAAAAGAAAAATTATAAACCTTCACATCAAAAAAAAGGACCAGCATAAATATTCAGCAAATACTAAAACAATAGCAATGAAGGAAGTGAAAACATGACTCATAAACAAAACAAGCTCAGGATAGAAAATTATATGAAAGACAGAAACAGACAACACGAAAAAGCACATAACAAAAATGACAGCTATAAATTCATATTTTCCAATAATTACGTATCTGGCAAGGGACTTATCTCCAAGACTTTTAGCAGAAGAATGGATGACCAAACTATGGTACATACACATAATGGAATACTTTGCAGCAGTAAAGAATAATGTTATTGTTGTTGTTGTTGTTGTTGTTGTTGTTATGTGCTATCAAGTCGGCCCCGACTCATAGCAACCCCTCCTTGGGTTGCTGAGGCAGTATCACTACAGAAGTAGATTGCCCAACCTTCCTTCCGAGGAGTGGCTGGTGGGTTTGAACCACCAATCTTCTGGTTAGCACTCAAGTGCCTTAGGCACTATTCTACCAGAGGTTCTAAGAATAATGTAGTATCTGCAAAACACCACATAATATGGATGAACCTGGAGGACATTATGCTGAGTGAAATAAGTCAATGACAGAAGGACAAATACAGTATTAGTTTACTGTTGTAGAGGGTCAAGGAAAGGTTTATATATGGAGGCAAACTTTGTTGGTTGCCGGGGGAAGGAAACACTGCAAAAACAAAATAATGCATTAACCCATGTCATATAGTTTTGTGTATTTCACTGTACATAAATTACATCTCAATAAAATGCATTGAAAAATGAAAAAAAAAAAGTTGGTTGATAAAGCTGAAATTTTTATTACCCTGAAAAAGAAGTCTGTGTTACTGTCCTTCTGATAATACAGTTCAGGTCTGAAAATAAGAGTTCTTTTTCAGCCTAGTTACAATTACAAACTCACCAAACCAAACTCATTGCCACTGAGTCAATTCTGCCTCATAGAGACCCCCATTGGGTTTCCAAGGTAGTAAGTCTTTACAGAAGGAGATTGCCCAGCATTCCTTCCACAGACTGGCTGGTAGGTTTGAACTGCCAACCTACTGGTTAGCAGTCAAATGCCTTAAGCACTACACCACTAGAGCTCCTTTCATCTCATATAATGCAAGATAAAAAGACAATACAGAAGTCACCAAATTAAGTAAGGTATGTCGTATCCCAACTGTTCCAAGTCAAGTTCCCTTGACAAATTTTCTCAGTTTTGTTGTCAAGGAAAAATTAAACCAAGAAGCAAACTGCTCTTTCCATATTCCACAACCACAAAAATATCTGAAGCTTTCTTTATTGTCCAATGTAAATGTATATTGAAGAGCTCTAGTCTCTAGTGACCTTTAAGATTACCCTGGAAAATGCAAGCAAGGCAATATTTCAACAGGATAGAACACAAATCCCAAAAGCAACCAGCAATGCAATTTAGAAGGCTGAAATATAAATAAATGCAGCAGAGGGTTAGAAAAGCATTCTCAAAAGAAATCCTCTTTCTCACCTCAGCAAACAGGAGAACTTCTTCTCAAAAGCTTTCAATGGAAAACTGCCACTTTTGATTAAAGTTAATTTGATCAAGTCCACGGGACCTAGGAAAAATACATACATCCTTTTCTTTACTCTCCTCCCTGCTTTACTTTGCAACTTCCAAACTGACTAACAACATGACTAACTACCTAGACACGTGTGCCATATTGTTGTTGTTGTTAAGTGCCGTCGAGTCGTTTCCGACTCATAGCGACCCCATGCACAGCAGAACGAAACACTGCCC
>NW_006921681.1:4571224-4574903 GCF_000298275.1 Orycteropus afer afer
TCCACATCCTCTTCTGAATCTGGCTTGAACCTCTGGAAGTTCTCTGTCAATATACTGCTGCAAACGTTTCTGAATTATCTTCAGTAAGATCTTACTTGCCTGCGATATTAATGATATTGTTCTATAATTTCCACATTCTGTGGGATCACCTTTCTTTGGAATATTGAGCAACTTGTAATTTTACAAAATATTTTTAACTGGATGGTTATGATATATGTTACTTCTTCTCTATAGGTCTGTCACTTTTTATACATCTTAAACAAATGACAGATACAGAATGGTAAGAAACATTTTTAGAATATTCCAGAATTTTAGAATTTTGCCAAAAGGGGGAGGGGAGCATCTCTTTTGTCATCATTTAAAAAAAAAAAAAAAAAACACACAGAAGCTCCCAATAGTAGAAAAGATATTTTTTAAACATCCCAAAAGGCCCCAAACTACATACATTAACAACTAAGCCAAGCCTACTCTCCACCAGAATCACAAACAATAAGATACATATTTTTTTGCTGCCACTATTAACCTTCCCTATAAAATTTTGGCTGAAAGCAAAGAAAACCAGAAAGATGTTTGCTTGTGTTTTATTGACTATGCAAAGGCATTTGACTTTCTGGATCATAATAAATTATGGATAACACTGTGAACAAGGGGAACTGAAGAACACTTAATTATGCTGATAAGGAACCTATACACAGACCAAGAGGAAATCGGTCAAATAGAACAAGAGAATACTACATGGTTAAAAATCAGAAAAGGTGTGCATCAGGGTTGTATCCTTTCACCATACTTATTCAATCCGTATGCTGAGCAAATAATCAGAGAAGTTGGATTATATGAAGAACATGGCATCAGGATTAGAAGAAGACTCATTAACCTGAGATATGCAGATGAAACAACCATCCTGGCTGAAAGTGAAGACAACTTGTACTGATAACATACAGCCTTCAGTATGGATTATACCTTAATATAAAGGGGGAAAAAAAAAACCTGGACCAATAAGCAACATCATGATAAATGGAGAAAAGACTGACATTGTCAAGGATTTCATTTTTCTTGGTTCCACAATCAACGTTCATGGAAGCTGCAGTCAAGAAATCAATTCCTTTACTGCACTAGGCAAATCTGCTGCAAAACATCTCATAAAAAGACCTCTTTTAAAGTGTTAAAAAGCAAAGTGACAAAGTGTTACACAGCAAAGATGTCAATTTGAAGACTAAAAGGTACACCTAACCCAAGCCAAGGTATTTTCAATACCTTCATATGCCTGAGAGAGCCAGAAACTGAATAAGGAAGGCCACAGCACAATTCATGCTTTTGAATTGTGGTGCTGGCAAAGACTATTGAAGGTACCATGGACTGCTAGAAGAACAAACAAATCTCTCCTGGAGGAAAGAGGAAAATTCTCAATGAGATGGACTGACAAAGTCACTGCAATGATGAACTCAAGCAAAGCAAGGATTGTAAGAACACTACAGGACCAGGCAGTGTTCTGTTCTGTTATATACAAGGTTGCTATGAGTCAGAACCAGCTCAATAGCACATAACAACATAAATTTAAGCTTGTAATCAACTGGCTAAGCTTCCCAGGTGGGACAGTTTGTGCTCGAAAGTTCAAGCCCACCCATCAGTGCTACCAAGAAAAGACTGGTGATCTCCTGTAAAAATTACAGACAAGAAAATCCTATGAAGTTCTACTGTGTAATACATGGGATTGCCATGAGTCAAAATCATCTTGACAGCAATCAGTTTGGATTTCATTTCTTTTTTTTTTTTTTTTAAATCAAGCAAATGAGGATCCAAGACATAAGAACAAAAGAGATGATCAGAATTTCTATTTCTAGTTTTGACAAACAGGTGGTTAATTTCACAAAACTGAAGTGAGAACAGGGCTTTGAATCGGTTCTTCCCAGTTTAGTCGTGGATGGCAAAATGAAACCAGAACGCACCCAAATTTGTGAAACTTGAATGAATCAGGACAACAACTGGAATGGGAGAAATCACAGTTGATGGTCTGCTAGAAATTTAATCTCCCTCTTAGAAAAGAAGGACAACATGCATATTGCATAGCAACCAAATCTACTGACCAGCAGAGACGGAAACAACAGTGCCCCACTCAAAGTGGAAGTCAACCACGCCACTTTGAATGTGTGCCATGCTCCACAGTCCTGTCAATAATTAAACCTCCTAAAAGAGCTTAATACACCTCTTCCAAGTCTCCCATCACAGGGCTTCAACCCATAATTATTCCCATTCCAGTTATCCTTCCACTTCACCCGAATTTTAAACTTCAAGTCTGTTCCAATCTCACTGAGTCAGCTAGGGTGAAACAATTCAAACCATTTTGAGCCCCTGAATGAAAAAGAAAAGGAAAGCAAGAGCTTTGAGTGGGTAGCTGGTGAACAGAAAAGAGATTTTGATTTAGTAAAGCATCAGGTTGGAGCTCCTATTACAAAGCCATACAGACCAAGGTCTACTAGGCAGCAGGGTGCTCAGAAGAGAGACTAAGGCAAGGACTTGGAAATCATCAGCATGAGATACTTCGATCCATAGGAATGAATAAAATGACTCAGGAAAAGTTTTATATGAAGAAAGAGTATAGGGCTAAAGACAGACACTATGAAAACAGCCCATGGCAGTAGCATTTTCTGAATGATTACCTTCAGAAAGCACATCTGGAGGCTATATGACAGGCAGCCCAAGCCCAACAACCACAACAATAAAACCTTCTCTGTAAAGTTAAGTGCCAGATACATCACTTATAAAGACTCTTAACATCAACATTGTTTATGGTCACATTGAAAGTTCTAAGAAGTCTGTAGGTAAGGAAACTGTTCAACTCATTATCAACAAAATCAAACATCCACAGCATATTTGCCAGTATAATCCATCACCACATTCCAAGTGTTATAAATAATCAATGCCACCTCTCATTCCTCCTTAGAACAGTATTTGGGTCAAGCACAAGCCAAGGAAAAGGGAAGAACTTTCTTGTGGGCACCTGAAACTGCTATTTAATCATCCAAGTAGTTGAGCACCACAAAGGGTAAAGATAACAGCAAATGGGTGCCTATTATCAATTACTACCTTGATACACATGAATTTTGGGGAAAACACTGTGAATCTTTTTCTCTAGTCCCAGGTCCCCATTTATCTTGGAACTCACTTCTTACCCTCTCAATAAACTCAAATTCCACCTACCCACTAGCCACTGCATGGAAGAAAGATGGGGCAGTCTGCTTCCATAAACATTTATCCATGGGTGGCTCAGTTGAGTCAGAATGACTCAATGGCAGTGAGTTTGGTTTTGGTATCCTCATTAACGAATATGCAAGATCTTATCAGGTCCAATTTCCTCATTCAAGCAACCACCCCTCCAGTTCCCCCTATACAATTTTCTTTCCCCACAACTACCCAATGCAAACCTTCCAAATGTATCCCCTACACTTGGGCTTCTCATTTTCACCTTTGCTCAAACTGTTTTTACTGCTAGCTCAGTGAACAACTGCTGAATAAATGCATCATTCAAGTTTACTTCAACCCCTACATTCTCTCAACCCATGCTACGCCATTCTTGCCTTACTTTATTCCTATTGTTATTATAGGAGCTCTGATAGCATAGTGCCTAAGGCACTTGACTGCTAACCAGAAGGCTGGTGGTTCAAACCCACCAGCCACTCCT
>NW_006921681.1:4575118-4587083 GCF_000298275.1 Orycteropus afer afer
AGATGGGGCAATCTACTTCCGTAGTGATACTGCCTCGGAAACCCAAGGAGGGGTCGCTATGAGTCGGGGCCGACTCGACGGCAAACAACAACAATATAAAATAGCTTATTATTCACTAACACATATGTCTTTTACATTGACTTCTCTCAACCTTCTTCTCTGTTAAGGGTGAGAGAACATACATTTCTCCCTGCTACCTTTATAATCTTGAGTAAGTCTATTTTTTTTGCCTAAGTGTCAGTTTCTTCATCTATAAAATGAAGATATTGATATAACGTACCCCATGGAATTATTGTGAGGATTAAGTGAAATACTCCACATAACACTAATCTCCACAATGTCCAAGAGATACAACATGCTCCATAACTGCCAGTTAACACTGATAAGAAACAAACCATGTTCTATGCATCTTATAAAAACTCCCAGCACAGAGGTACTCACTAAATACTTTGCAGAAACAGTATGGTAAAACACATCCAGCTGATCCTAGGGATGTTCTTTTAGTTTGTACTAATTATGAGAAAGAGTGTTTGATTCTCTGGGTAGCTTTCCTTGAGTCTTCACATCCCATAGTCCTCCAGGGAGCTGGTCTCCCCCCAAGCCAACCTTAATTAATTGCATAAACATTGCCTCCTAGTTTCAGCTTAGAACCCCAAGTGCAGGAACTGTGCCATGTTTACCTTTGGAAGCAATCCAATAATTAATGAATGAACAAAATCCATTATTAAGAATTCAATTTTCATTACCCACTAACAAGCTTTCCTCTTCTATAATCAAGGAATATAGATTCTTAAAGAAACTTAAAGAATGATAAGGTTCTCATTAATGTATTTCTTAAGCACATTAGAACAAGCTACCTTTGAGGTTTCTGTTTTAAAAATTAATCATAACTTTCCATCTCACACATTTTAATAATACCTTTATGTTCCCTTTTTCATTCCAACTTGCTCTTTAAAAAAAAAGGGGGGGGGGCAATAAAACCACACGTGTCCAGTGAACTTTAATATGTCTGCATGAGAGAATGCCATCAAATATTATTCATTTTATAGGCATATGAAACACAAGATTAAATCTACAATTGTGGTAATCCAATATGGTAGCCATTAGTCGCATGTGACTATTTAAATTAAATTAAATAAAAAATTAAATTCCGCAGTCACACTAGCCACATTTCAAGTGTTCAACAGTCACACCTGGCTAGTACTGGACAGTGTAGATCAAGAACAGTGCCACTGCCACAGTACTATTAGATAGTGCTGATTTAAAACTAAATACATGTAAATAAAAATACTAAGAATCCATTTTCCTACTTCGTAATTAACTCACTCCCTTTTAATCAACCCCAATATTTTCAAGTACAAGAATAAGTATAAACATGAACCCAGGGACTTTATCCTTTATTCTCACACAGAAAACAGATTACAATTCTTAGAATCTAAGACAGGGTAAGAGAGTCCCATAGCAATCTAAGGCTTTACTCTTCCATTCTGTCAGCAATTTACACAACTTGACCAGAGAGAAAAAGAGCAAGAAAGCATTTTTCTCCACTATACCTTTTACCAAACACAGTCACATCTGCCGAGATTTAGAATCACAGCCTCCATTATCTTATACCGTCAGCACTCTTCCTCTGTAAATTCCCCTTTCCACACAAATCTCTTCTGACTCACTCAACATATGCCATCACTCTAACATCAAAGTCTAGAGTCTCTGGCAAATAGGCTATATGTAATGACAGTCAGGATAAAATCATAAGCTTATCCCCTCGCACAGGATTTTTCCAATTCCATGCAATTGCTGTGTGGATATGTAGGAGGCTGTATATTTTTCATAATAAAAACAAAACCCCAGTTTCTGCAAAGCTGATAAGTTATCTCTGTATTTGTAATACAAGATGACAAGCAGAATTTTGTTTTTCTGCAAAACTAAAGCTTTTAGGGGCACATTTTCAATCACTTGTATTTCAAGAATGATTGAAATATCTCAAAGCATTCCCTGAGTGCTTCGCTAGTTTTATCTGCCACTTACACTGATTATCACTGGCTGTATATACACAGGAAAAAAGGCAAAGAGGGTGGGAATTCATGGCTTTGAGCAGGAACAGTATATAAAATTCCCCTTAAAACTTGAACCATAAATGTTTTTCTATAATACAACCAGCAGTACTGGCTTTAAAATAATATTCAGGGGAGACTTTGTTTTCTGAGTGATGTTATAGTGGAAGTGTAATTACAAGGATGTGTAGCCAGGGATTTAATGCACTAGAAGAATGGAGGTCACATCACACCAGCACCCTTTTCATAAACTTGGGGGAGAAGTGGGGAAGGCCAGATAAACTTGCTCAGTAATTATCACTCTCTTTTTAGTTACATTACAAGAATTTCTTTTTTTTGGGGGGGGGAGGTTGGGGAAGAGACATGGACTGGGCCACACACACAGAGTAAGTGTATACATATGTTACATTTCTCTGGAGTACTTCCTGTCGTCCTGCAAGCCCCAGGTACCCGTGAGCTCTGAGGGGAAATATCAGACATCTGCCATGGGAGAAGGTCAAATGTAAGCAACTATTCATTTACATCAAAGAGCTTCCAAATCTGAGAACTCTGGCTTAAATGCAAAGGAAGGGGCAATTCAAGGATCAGGACATAAAGTGATATGGCTGGGAAAAGAGAAGGGACTAAAAAAGAGGGTGGTGGTGGCATTTTTTAAAAACTTTTAGATCTTAAGATACGAAAACAAGAATTACAGGCTTCCAGACAAAAAGCAAATATGAAATAAAACATAAATGCTTAAATGGGTCCTCATAAGAAAAGGAGCTCTGGTGAAATAGCAGTTAAAACACTGGGCTGCTAACACAAAGGTCAGCAGTTTGAATTCACCAGCCACTCTTTGGGAGAAAGATGAGGCAGTCTGCTTCTAAAAATATATACAATCTTGGAATCCCTATCAGGTGGTTCTACTCTGCCCTAAATGGTGGCTATGAGTCAGAATAGATGCAATGGCAGTAGCTTAAAAGAAAGCACTCCACTAGCATAAAAGGAAAAGAAAGAATTATGCCACCTTAGTTCCCCACTGGGATGTGAAAATTTTTACCAATTTAAAAGTGACAGAGCATCCTTTTGTTGTTCATATCCATCTCAGATTAAGAAAATGCAAACTGAGAACATGATAACCAAGGAAAAAGAGAGGTAAATAAAAGTACAGGAGAAAATTACTTCCCACTAATATGAGTCAATCCTGCAGAAATACGTGCCTAGAAAACTGTGTATTTTCTACAAATGCTAAATAAAGGTCAAAATTTCTAATGGCTCAATCACCTGGGTGGAGGGCCAGAGAAGGGTATACACAGGACAGCATGTGAAATGAAAGAATGGCGATTTGAAAATTCTTCATAAAACAATTATAAGCACTTAGAAATGCTAAAAATGCAAAATCAAAATCCCTAGAAACAAATTTCCTGAGCTTTAAATCATCTGTCTTTTCTCTCTCACAAAAAAGCTACCAGCATCCATTCAGGAAGGAAAAATATTGTTGGGAGAAGGGAGAAGAGAAGAGAAGAAGCCACCTACAATAATCTCTATGTTGTTGTTGTTAGATGCCATCCAGTTGGCTCTGACTCATAACAATCCTATGTACAAAAGAATGAAACATTGCCCAGTCCTGCACCATCCTCACAATCCCTGCTATGCTTGAGCCCAATGTTGGAGCGACTGTGTCAATCCATTTGACTGAGGGTCTTTCCCTTTTTCTCTATCTACTTTACGAAGCATGATATCCTCCTACAGGGACTGGTCCTCCTGACAACATGACCTAAATAGGTAAGACAAAGTCTGGCCATTCTCACTTCGAGCATTCCAGCTGCACTTCTTGCAAGACAGATTTGTTGTTCTTCTGGAAGTCCATGGTATTTTCAATATTCTTCACCAACACCACAACTCAAATGCATCAACTCTTCTTCAGTCTTCCTTCTTCACTGTCCAGGTTTCACACTTATATGAGGCTATTGAAAATACCATGGCTTGGGTTAGGAGCACCTTAGTCTTCGAAGTGTCATCTTTCTGTCCTTAAAGACTTTCAAGTGGTCTTCTGCAGCAGATTTGCCCAGTGCAATATGACATCTGATTTCCTGACTACTGCTTCCATGGATGTTGACTATAGATCCAAGTAAAATGAAATCCCCGACAACTTCAATCTTTTCTCCATTTATTGTAATGCTGCTTACTGGTCCAGTTGTGAGGATTTTTGGTTTATGTTGAGGTATAATCCACACTGAAGGCTGTATTAGTGGATCATTATCAATAAGTGCTTCAAGTTCCCTTCTCTTTCAGCAAGCAAGATAGTGTTTGTTGTCTGCATACCACAGGTTGTTAATGAGTCTTCCTCCAATCCTGATGCCACGTTCTTCTTCATACAATCCAGCTTCTCAGATTATTTACTCAGAGTACAGATTAAGTAAGTATTGTGTAAGGATACAACACTGAGCCACAGCTTTCCTGATTTTAAACCTGGCAGTTACCCCATGCTCTGTTCGAATGACAGCCTCTTGGCCTATGTACAGGTTTCTCATGAGCACAATTAAGTGTTCAAGAATTCCCATTCTTTGCAATGTTTCCCATAATTTGTTATGATCCATAGAGTTGAATGCCTTTGCATAGTCAATAAAACACAGGTAAACATCTTTCCGGTATTCTATGCTTTCAGCCAACATCTATCTGACATCAGCAATGATATTCCTTGCTTCACATCCTCTTCTCATACCAGCATGAATTTCTGGAACTTTCCTATCAATATACTGCTGCAACCATTTTTGAACTCTCTTCAGCAAAATTTTACTTGCATGAGGTATTAATGATATTAATTGATAATTTTCACATTCTGTGGGATCACTTTTTTTTGGACTAGCACAAATATAGATTTCTACCAGTCGGTTGGCCAGGTACCTGTCCTTCCAGCTAGCTAGGAAGAAGGACAGGGCCATCCACTTCTGAAGAAACTGGTCAATGAATACCTTATAAAAGCAATGAAACACTGATATATTACTGGAAAACAATAAGCTATGCTCCTATCAAAGAACTCTTACAGAGTGGTAGAGGCACTTTCAAACCAAAACAGATATGGATTTCATGTAAAAGCAATAAATTATAAGGAGTTCACATATCATTGTGGATACAATAAATTATTTATAGTAACCAAGAAGTCTTTTCTGAATATTCTCTGAATATCCTTCTCCTTCTACCTTATCATCCTAAAAGGTAAGACAGCTAGTACTTCAGTTTAACCAAGCTTTAATTTGTATAGCAAATACTTTACTTTAGAACATTTAACTAACACTGTGTCAAAAGGGCAAATATTTGCTCAGCTTAATCATTCTCTACATATCCTTCTACTTCCCCTGTAAATACAAAGTGTGAGGTTGAGACTAAAACTATTAGTGCCTAAATTTGGCCCCATATTTAAATGTGCTACAAAACAACCCAATAAAACATCATACACCCTCCATTAAATCAAGAAAGTAAAATTTAATTCATCTTTAATACTATAGACCAGCACACACAGAAATTACTTGATGTAGATAGATATTTATAAAATCACTACTGATACTCAGAGATTCAGTAAAAATAAAGTAGCAATCTTTACTTGGATATTCAATGGCAACTTTAAGGAAGCAGGATAAGAATGGGAGGAGTTATTGAAACTAATTCTTTTATATCTTACTATTTATTCTTAGAGGTTTGGGCAAATAAGGTAACTCAATTTAGTCTTACATCTCAGGTTTGAGAAAAGCCAAAATCCACTACCACTGAGTTAATTCTGACTCACAGTGACCCCTATTGGGTTTCCAGGGTCGTAAATCTTTACAGAAGTAGACTGCCCCATCTTCCTTTCCTGGAGTGGCTGGTGGGTTTGAACTAAAAACCTTCTGGTTAGCAGTCAAATGACTTAGGCACTGCGCCACCAGAGCTCCTCTCAGGTTTGAGAAGTAGGCATTTAAGTACAATAAATTGTTTTCCCAGAAAGAATTATGAATATTCTCATTTCAGTATTATGAGATTGCTCCTAATGATACACTTCTACCACTGGTCGGTCAATTTGTCATGCTGTGGTGACGTTCCTGTTACTATGATGCTGGAAGGTATGTTATTGGTATTTCAAGTACCAGTAGGGTCACCCACAGTGGACAGGTTTCAGTAGAGCTTCCAAACAAAGACACTAGGAAGGAAGGCATGGATATCTAATTTTGAAAATTAGCCAATGAAAACTGTATGTATTTCAAGAAAATATAGTCCAATAATGCGATATAAGATGAGCCCCCTGGGTTGGAAGGTACTCAAAATACAAAGTGGCCACAATAATGGACTCATGTATACCAACAATTGTGAAGAGAGCACAGGACTGGCCAACATTTAGTTCTGTGGAACAAAAGGTGGCTAGGTATGTCTCAGAGCCAACTCAAGGCAATTAACAGCAACAACAAATGAAAATTAAGGATTATTTTGATCCCAAGTCTCTTTTACTCTGAATCCTAGTCTATTTGGGCTAAGTGACAAAGATTTCTGCCTTCCTTACCCCAGGCTGGCCCAGGACTAGGCAGAGTTTTGTTCTGTTGTACACAGAGTCACTCTGAGTCGGAACTCACTCGATGGCACGTAACAACTAACAACCTGCCCCCAGGCTCTTCCTTGTACTGTAGTTCTGTCATCACAAAATTAAGATTGTTTATTCATGGTTAAAATGAAGATTTGTTCTTTTCTTTATACTACAGGTTGCCTATAACAAAGGAGGGCTCTATATTCTGCACAATGTTATGGCTAATATTTGCAACTAAATTACCTTCCAGGTCCTTGTATAGCATTTATGGAATAATATAATGAATTCTTCGTATTTCAACATAAATCGTGCTATCAACAGCACAGTCTCTGAATTTTTTTCTTAAGCCATACAACCACAGTTTCTGTTCTTAAATGTTATGAAAATAATATGCAAAATAGGTACTTTCTTGTTGTTGTTTTCTTAAGGGAAACTTTCCTTTAATAATCTGTTGAGTCTCACACGCTATAAACATTCTCAAGATGGTGACCATGCATTGTTTTATGATTTGGTTTCTTCCAAATAAAAATATCCACTATGTATTGATAATAAGACTATAGCCCTACAATGTAGAAAACCAAAACCAAACTCACGCCATCGAGTCAGATTCAACTCAGAGCGACCCCCCCCCCCCTTGGGCTTCTGAGGCGGTATCACTACAAAAGTAGATTGGCCAACCTTCCTTCCAAGGAGTGGCTGGTGGGTTTGAAGTGCCAGCCTTCTAGTTAGCAGTCAAATTCCTTAGGCACTATGTCACCAGAGCTCCCAGGGATGGTAAAAATTAATGTTATCAACAAAATAAAGATAACTATACTAAATCACCAATGTCTGTGTCAGGAATGTGCGCAGAATGCTCTAGTAATATAACCCAGAATAAAAATTAGACAGTCAAGTAATGACTTATGTTTCACAGGTACACCAGCGACAATCAGGTTTTTCAGCTAAATGTTTATTAGAAATTACAAGAGATTCTTTTGCATGCCTCAGTTAAATCCAAGAGCAATCAAGAATCTGAGTCTCAGGAAAGTAACATATTCAAAAGTGGAAAATAAAACTACCCAATGCTATGAATTAGTAGAATGAGCACTGGTTTGAGGGCCACAGACCCTCAATCAGAAACTAGGCTCTTTTATCTACTAACTTTGTGCCTCAGTTTCTTCACTTTCCAAAAGAAGAAGAAAATGCAACTTCAAAACTGTATTATTATGATTCGCAAATGTCCAATTGTAAAACTTCACAAACCAAATACGATGTTATAAATTATAGATATTTTAGGTGCCAAATGACTGTCAGATTAAGAAAACCATAGCTTGAATATTCAAGTAGAAGTGGAATATGGGTATCCACAGAAGTAGTATCCCTACCTCTGGTAATTTTCTCCAGGAATTCTACAACTCAATACCACAAATATGCCTTTACACTCAGCTTTTCCTTTTTCTTATTATTCCTCTTTCCAAACTCACTCTTTACTTTTATCCTCATTTTCTGCTTGAGAGTAGCACCAAAGGGCACTACTATGTAGATCAAACAATTCTACTTCAGGACTAAAGAAATTAAATGGCTGGACCCTGTTAAAAAGGGGTGTCTTAGTTTCTAAATGGGCAACTTTTATGAACAGAAATTTATTTGCTCACAGTTTAGGAGGTACTAAGTCTGAACTCAAGGTGTCAGTTCTAGACGAAAGCTTTCTATTGTTTCTGGGGGGAAATCTTTCTCTCATCTTCTCTAGCAAGCAATCTTTGAAGCCCTTGAGCTTACAGACAGTCAGCCTCCTTCTTAGTCTTCCCTCCTGTATCTGTTTTCCTGTGTGCCCAATCTGCTCTTTTATTTCAAGTGATTGACTTAAAACCCTGCTACAGTCGCATAAACATTAAAAAAAAAAAAAAAAAAAACTACTCCCAAATGGTTTTATAATCACTGGTGTAAGGATCAGGATTTACAGTACATATTCTGGGGGCACACAATTCAATCCCTAACACTAAGGAGTGGGAAACCTATCCATAAGCCTCTTTATAACACAGAAACTGTACAAATTATCCATTGAAGACTGCCTCAGGGAAAACCATCCACCAGAGTTAACGGTGATGCTTTTGAAAGAATACCAATAAAGGTATAAAACCTAGAAGGCACTCATTCATTGCTGGCAGAAATTATAAATGAACTATACCTACCTATCTGACTTTGAAAATAAACACACACACAAATCTATCTCCTTGGAGCTATACAACCTAATCTTAATTTTAAAAATATGCTCCAAAGGCCTTCCTTCAAAGCTAGGTTAACAAAAGTATTTAAAAGGTAAAAAGCTAGCTTTTTCATTTTTACCTTAGGCCTTAAAACAACACATAGCATTAGAAAACCATGAGGATCAGAGTAGTAAGTAAATCCACTCACTGCCATCAAGTCTATTCTAACTCATAGTGACCTCATAGGAGAGAGAGAAATGCCCCACAGGGTTTGCAAGACTGTGAATCTTTCCTGAAGCACACTGCCTCATTTTTCTCCTGCAGAGTGCTTAGTAGGTTCAAACTGCTGAATGTTTTCAATCAGCAGCCAAATACATTAACGACTCCACCATATTATTAATGGTAGAGTCATAATATTAATAAAAGGCAGGTAACTAAACAATTTTCATTAGAATTGTGCTGAAGGACATAAAATACTTTTTTCATGGTTCAAAGAATGCCCAAAGTCTTCATGTTAAAGAATACTTCAGTGACCAAATACATTTTTAAGGAACTAAACCAAAAAAAAAAAAACAAACAAACAAACCTCACTGCTATTGAGTTGGATCTGACTCACAACGACTCCTCCTCCTTGGGTTTCCAAGGTAGTATCACTACAGAAGTAGATTGCCCAATCTTCCTTCCCAGGAGTGACACAGGTGGGTTTGAACCACCAGCCTTGTGGTTAGCAGTCAAATGCCTTAAGCACTATGCCACCAGAGCTCTTCTATTTTTTTTTTTTAAGGAACTAATCTACCAAATAACACACTAGGTATTTTAAACTTTCATTTTACTTACAGAATAATTTTGCTGGAAAAGCCAGCATCATCAAGCCAATGTCATAAAACAAGGAATAACTTTCCATTTTAAAAGTTCATGTTGTTGTTGTTGTTGTTGTTGTTGTTGTTGTTGTTGTTGTTGTTATGTGCCGTCAAGTTGGACCCGACTCATAGCAACCCCTCCTTGGGTTGCCGAGGCAGTATCACTACGGAAGTAGATTGCCCAACCTTCCTTCAAGGAGTGGCTGGTGGATTTGAACCGCCAGCCTTCTGGATACGAGTCAAGTGCCTTAGGCACTATGCTACCAGAGCTCTTTTAAAAGTTTATGGGTACACCAAAAAGCTCTAGCTTCCTTTCACATGATGGACTTACTGATGAAGCATACAAGCTTTATGAAATTGTTCTATTACCACTAAGTATCAGACTTACAACAAAAAAAAAAGGAACTTAAAATCAACACTTTTCAACTGGGGATAAAGAAAACAAATGAAGAATGATGCCTCAGAAGATAAGTTCGTAAGTGTTGGGTTAAATAATCAATATGGCTCAAAGAGAAGATATTGTTGTTGTTGTTATGTGCCATCGAGTCGGACCCGACACATAGCGACCCCTCCTTGGGTTCCAAGGCAGTATCACTATGAAAGTAGATTGCCCAATCTTCCTTCCAAGGAGTGGCTGGTGGGTTTGAGCCAACAGCCTTCTGGTTAGCAGTCAAGTGTCTTAGGCACTACGCTATAGCAGAGCTCCTAAAGAGAAGATACTCTTGACCAAAACAAGAAATCAATCAAAACCTGACACTAGGTAGCCCATACTGAAGGTGTAGTCTTTGATCTTTATCAGTGATGAAAGTTCTCTTTGCTTTCAACAAACAAGGTTGTGTCATCTACATAATGTGGGCTGTTAATCTTACAAATCCTAATGCAATTAACATGACAAGGTCTTTATAACATAATTCTCTTTCCCACAATAGCAATGAACAGGGAACACAAGTTGGTCACTTTCAGAAGTTAAATATCAGAGTTAGATCAGAAACTTCCTTGTTGTTAGATACCATCAAGTCTGTCCCAAATGACAGTGATCCTATGTACAAGAGAACAAAACACAATCCAGTCCTGTACTGTACTCACAATTATTGCTAAGCTTGAGCCCATTGCTGAAGACACTGTTGTCAATGCATCTAGTTGGGGGTATTCTTCTTTGCTGACCTACTTTACCAAGCATGATATCCTTCTCCAAGAACTGACCGCCTGATAAAATATGTTGTGAGGCAAAGTTGCTCCATCCTCACTTTCAAGGAGCACTCTGTGTGTTCTACTTCCAAGGCAGATATTTTTGTTCTTCTAGCAGTTGAGGGTATATTCAGTATTCTTCCTCAACATCATTACTCAATAATTTTTCCTCAGTCTTCCTTACTCGTGTCCATGCATAATGCCACTGAAAATACCAGGGGTCAAGCACAACTTAAATCCAATGCAATACCCATCATTTGATTTTTTGACTGCTGCTTCCATGGGAATTGACTATAGATCCAAGTAAAATAAAATCCTTGATAACTGTAATAGTTTCTCCATTTTATCACGATGCTGCTAATTGCTCTGGTGGTGAGGATTTTTGCCTTTTCTTATACTGAACTGTTCAAATCCATAGTGAAGCTGTAGTCCTTGATCTTCATCAATGATGAAAGTCCTCTTTGCTTTCACCAAACAAGGTTGTATCATCTACATATTGTGGGCTGTTGTTAATCTTCCAAATCCTAATGCCAAGTTCTTCTTTGTATAATGCAGCTTCTCAGACAATTTGCTCAGAATAGAGATTCAATAAGAATAGTAAAATGATACAACCCTGACACACACCTTTCCCTATTTTTAAATGACACCATATTAAAAACCTATCACACACTAAACTTTTTGCAAATTACTAGCAAAGACAAATTCTATATTAAAGCATTGGATGCTAACAAAAACGAAACTGGTTAAAAAGTTTTTTTAAAAAATAAAAAGTTCAGGCACATTCCTCCTTTTTCCTCACCTGCCAAATCCAAACAACTTTTTCCCTGGTCAACTGCATTGCCTTTGACACTGATTGGTCACAATCTGACTCTTTAAAAAACCACAAAACTCTTCTAAAAATTAAATTTTTACGTGCTTCCAAAGACTTCTCCCAAAAGAGTCAAAAGAGAACCTACAGATTGGGAAAAAATATTTGGTAACAACATATCTGACAAGGGACTTATCTCTAGAATTTATAGAATATTCCAACACCTCAATAACAAAAAGACAGACAATCCAATTAAAAAATGAGCAGACGACATGAAAAGACACTTCACCAAGGAGGATATTCAAGCGGTCAACAAACATATGAAGAAATGCTCA
>NW_006921681.1:4588771-4589522 GCF_000298275.1 Orycteropus afer afer
CACAAAAAAAAAAAAAAAAACCCACAAAACTAAATTAGGATAAAGAATATTGGTCTAACACAAAATTAAATATGCATGTATATTAACTACATCACTGAGAAGCTCAATATCTTCAGCCAAGGCAAGGCCAGGAGGTAACTGTGGAACAGACCATCAACTGTTCACATACAAGTTCAAGTTGAAGCTGAAGGAAATTAAAACAAGTCCATGAGAGCCAAATATGACCTTGGTTATATTCTACCTGAATTTAGAAACCATCTGAAGATTAGATTTCATGCTATGAACACCAATGACCAAAAATCAGAAGAAATGTGGGATGGCATCAAGAACATCATCCACGAAGAAAGCAAAAGGTCATTAAAAAGACAGGAAAGGAAGGAAAAAAAAAAAAAAACGAATGTCGGAAGAGACTCTGAAACTTGCTCTTGAATGCAGAGGAGCTAAAGCAAATGGAAGCAGTAATGAGATAAAAGAGCTGAACAGAAGATTTCAAAGAGCAGCTCAAGAAGGCAAAACCAATTACTATAATGAAATGTACAAAGATCTGGAGTTAGAACAACAAAACAGAAGAACACACTCAGCATTTCTCAAGCTGAAAGAAGTGAAGAAAAAATTCAAGCCTCAAGTTGCAATAACAAAGGATTCTTGCAAAAACGGCAAGGAGGCCACATCTTCCGACCTCCTCTGACCCTACAATAGGAAGACAGGATTACCAGCAGTAACCCAAGGCCTATTCCTACAAGGCCAGACA
>NW_006921681.1:4589987-4605595 GCF_000298275.1 Orycteropus afer afer
CAAACTAGCCAATTATAGCATCAGAACTCTAAGCACCTGAGAGAGAGTGGGCACCTCCCAGAACACTGTTTTGTGCCACTCCCAACAGAAATACTCCAGGTGGACAACTTCAGCAATGAGTTCCTCAGTTGCTCATAGAAAATCCCACCTTGGAGTTTACAAAGACTTATGGGTAGAAAAGCCACGCTAAGTAATTTACTACACCGCAATTCTCTGGGCAAATATTGAATGATGCAGGAAATATCAAAAAAGATGGAAGGAATACACAATCACTGTACCAGAAAGAACTGGTGAATGTTCATCTGTTTCAGGAGCTGACATATGATCTAGAATCAGTGGTACTGAAGGAAGAAGTCCAAAGTGCACTGAAGGAACCAGCAAAAAATAAGGCTCCCAGAATTGACAGGATATCCACTGAGATGTTTCAACAAACAGATGCCACGCTGGAAGCACTCACTCAGCTATGCCAAGAGATTTGGAAGAGAGTTACCTGGTCAACTGACTAGAAGAAATCCATATTCATACCCATTCCAAAGAAAAGTAATCCAACAAACAATGTGGAAATTATTGGACAATATCATTAATATCACATGCAAGTATAATCTTGCTGAAGATAATTCAAACATGCTTGAAGCAGTATATTGACAGGGAATTTCAGAAATGTAAGCTGGATTCAGAAGAGGATGTGGAATAAGGGATATCATTGCTGATGTCAGATGGATCTTCGCTGACAGCAAAGAATACCTGCAAGATGTTTACTTGTGTTTTATTGACTATGCAAAAGCATTCAACTCTGTGGATCATAACAAATTACGGAGAACACTGAGAAGAATGGGAATTCCAGAACACTTAACTGTGCTCATGAGGAACCTGTACATAGACCAAGTAGTCTATTGTTCAAACAGAACAAGGGGATACTACGTGGTTTAAAATCAGGAAGGGCGTTTGTCAGGGTTGTATCCTTTCACCATACTTAATCTATACGCTAAGAAAATAATCTGAGAAGCTGGACTATATGAAGAAGAACATGGCATCACGATTCGAGGAAGATTCATTAACAACTTGCGACACGCAAATGACACAACCTTGCTTGCTGAAAGTGAGTATGACTTGAATCACTTACTGATGAAGATTAAAGGCTACAGTCTGCAGTATGGATTATACTTCAACATAAAGGAAACCAAAATGCTCACAACTGGAGCAATAAGCAGCATCATAAGAGAAAAGAATGAAGCTGTCAAAGATTTCTTATTACTTGGGTCCACAATCAACACAAACGGAAGCAGCAGTCAAGAAATCAGATGTATTACATGCAGCAAATCTGCTGCAAAAGACCTCTTTAAAGTGCTGGAGAACAAAGATGTCTCTTTAAAGACTAAGGTGCACCTGACCCAAGCCATGGTATTTTCAATAGTCTCATATACGTGTGAAAGCCAAACATTGAATATGGAACACCCAAAAAGAGTTGATTCTTTTAAGTTGTGGTGTTAGCAAGGAATTCTGAAAGTACCATGGACTGCCAGAAGAATGAACAAATCTGTCCTGGATGAAGTTCAGCTGGAATGTTCCTTGGAAGCAAGAACGGCCAGACTCTCTCACTTACTTTGGTAATGTTGTCAGAAGGAACCATTCCTTAGAGAAGAATATCATGTTTAGTAAAGTGGAGGGTCAGCAAAAAAGAGAAAGGCCCTCAATGAGATGGATTGACAAAGAGGCTGCAATGACAAGCTCAGGTATAGTAAGGATCATGAGGCTGGCGCAGGATCAGCAGTGTTTCGTTCTGTTGCACACAGGGTCACTATGAGTCAGAACCAACTTCACAGCATCTAAGAACAACAACAATAATTTTTCCACCTAACACGTCTGCCTGTGCTATCTGAGCATTCTCCTACAAACTATCACTATCTGTCTATCAACAAGGACAAGATCCTTTAAAAGAATTTCATGGACAAATGAAGCAGGAGAAATCTTATCATTTATTGTTAGGTGTTGCTGTTGTTAGTTAGGTGTCATCGAGTTGGTTCCAACTCAAAGTGCATCTTTGTACAACAGAATGAAACACTGCTTGGTCCTATACCATGCTCATGATTGTTGCCATGCTTAAGCCCATACTCAATGTAGTTTCAATTTAAATCCAATTTGAAGAAAGCTACCTTGGTATTTATGAAGGCAGATCAAAGAAGGTGCCATTATTCCAAATTTTTCTAAAAACCCAGCATGTCAAGTTTAGATTTTAAGAAGGGTAACTGAGCCCTCCCGTTGAGAGGAATTTTTTGAACTATACAACCAAACCAAAAACCCACTGCCACTGAGTTGATTCCAACTCAAAGCAACCCTATAGGGCCGAGCAGAATGGCTCCATAGTTTCTAAGACTATAAATCTTTATGGAAGCAGACTGCCACATCTTTGTCATGCAGAGCAGCTGGTAGGCTCAGTCTGATGACCTTTTGGTTAACTGTCAAGCATTTAATCACTGAGTCACTGGGACTCCACAACTACACAACAGATTACCCAATACACTTAGCAAGGGTTTCTGAAAAGTATTGCAAGTAAGAGGTTTTAAATCAAAGTTTCCATAAACAAATATCCCTATTTCCCAACTTTGAAAGCTAAAACCATATTCTCAATAATCAAAGGACAAAATGGTAACTAATGATGCTAAAAAATTCAAAAAAGGTTACCAGGGCTAAAAGGAGAGGGGAAAGAAAACTGCTAGATAGGTAAGAGACAAGTATTGATTTGGGTAAAGGGAAAAGCAATATACAAAAAGTGAATAACCAACATAATTAACACCAAGGAAAACACAGAGAGGTGCACAAGAGGTACATACAACAAAGATAAATACTTTTTATATATGTAATACTGAATTACCTGTAATAAAAAACTTTATTCTATAGGTGGATATACAGGGAGACAGGTTGAACTATCAGGTATGTCAAAACAAAAGGGAATATACACATGACCATATATAAACTAGACATATGTATTTGTATGTGCCATAAGAAGGTCCATGTATGTAATAAAGCTAACAGAGGACAAAGTTATGGTAACTTCTTAGCCACGGCCAACCACCCTGAGGGAGTAAGCTGTTGTGCCTGTGGCTTTGGGCCCATGGTCACAGAGCACATCAAGCTCAACTGGCATAACATACTACACAAAAACACTGTTTTACACCCTAACTTTGAAGAGTAGCAGCTGGCATCTTGAAAAGCTTGCAAGCGGCTATCTTAAATGCAACAATTGGACTCTCCTCATTAGGACCAAAGAAGAATGAAGAAAACTAAAAGTGCATGGAAACAATGAGTCCAAGGGACTAGTGAACCATGTGAACTTCAGCCTACAGGACCCTGAGACCAGAAGAACTAGATGGTGCCAAAACTGCCACTGTCAACCACTCGGAAAGGGGTCAGTGTAGGACAACCTGGATGGAGCGGGAGAAATATGTGAAACAAAACTCAAAATCATAAAAAAAGACCAGGTTTACTGGTCTGATAGAGACTGGTGAAACCCCCAAGACTATGGCCCCTAGTCACTCTTTGGGCCTGGAATTAAATTGACTGCTGTGGTTTCCAGCCAAACAACAGACAGGCATAGAAGATGAACATTTACAACATGTAGGTACACACCCTAAAACAACCAACAATGGGAGACCAGAAGGGCAGTATTTGCACAGGAAGGTACCTCAGAGGGCAGGAATGCATAGGAAAGAAGGACACAGGGAAGAGGTAACCACAAGGAGGAAGTGGGAGGAGAACTCTTACGTTAAGGGGACTGCAATCAGTGTCATGGAACAAAATGCATTATGAACTGTTATATAGGAAATGAATTTTCTCTGTAAACTTTTACCCAAATCACAATAAAAAATAATAATCTCATAGAGGGTTGGAATAAAATTTTAAAAAACAAGCAGTGACTACTCTTTGTTGGTTTCTTTTCAACGTTTTAGTTTTCAAAATACATGATTTATTTACATCTTTATTTAAAAATAAAATGCAAAATAATGTTATTAAAGTGACTTAAATAACGAACATTGGTACAGTACTATTTAGAATTTTCTCAATGTTCAAAAGTGTAATTGATTTAGATGTGTTATATAAAACTAATTTAAATAACCTAAGGTTGCTCCCAGGACATCCCAGATGGTACAATTTCTACAAATACACACACACACACAAGCACAAAGATGCCAAGTAAAATCCTACCAGCTGAGGAAGCTGAAAAATTAAAAGCAAATACCTTACAACTGTCTGTGGTTGGAGGAAAGCATCAGAAGTTCTGTTTTGGGTATGTCAATTTTTAGGTGTTTATTAGACAGCCAAATGGTGTTGTGAAGAAGGCAGCTGAATATGTCTGGACAAGAGACAAAATTTTTAGTTATATTCATTTAGATAAGTTTCCAAACCATGCATCTTAGGGAATGATGCAGAGATTCAACAAATATTTATCAGGTGCCTATTAAGTGGCTATTACTATTCTACATGCAAGAGAGACACCAGTGAAACAAACAGTCAAAAATCCCTGTCCTTCAGAGTTTATATTTTGATGGGGATACAAAACAATAAACAAGAAAAATAAATATGTAGTATGTGAGATGACAGGTACTCTAGGAAAAAAAAAAAAAACAGCAAAATAAGGGTAATATAGAGCAGAGACCGTGGGTCAAGGTAGAAGTCACTGGGACTTGAAAGTAAGGGCATGGGCCATACAGATACCAGGGGAAATGTATTCAAGGCAGAGGGAACAGTCAGTGCAGAGGCCTTGGTGATATTCACAAAAGCCATTTCCCTGAGGTGATAGGCAAAAGCCTCTGATGGGATGGATTTCAAAGAAGAGAGGAGAACAGAAAACTCTTGTTGAGAAGTTTTGCTATTGAGAAAAGAAAAGAAAAATAGGCAATGGTTGGCAGGGAAAGCAAGGTGATAAAAAAGGGAATTTGGTTTTGTATTTGTTTTGAGATAGAGGAAAAGCAGCATCTTTGCGTGATGCTGGGAATGATTCAGTAGAAAATGAAACATTAATAATATGAGACACAGGGAAATACCATTCAAGAGGGCAAGGGAGAGAGAGAGTCAGAGTGGAGGGCTTTGGAGAGTGCCATGTATAACTCATGTATATCCTCCTAGCAGGCGGGAAGATTGGTGGAGGCAGTGGTGGCACCCTGCAGTTCTCTTCTGACTGCTCCAGTTTTCCCACTGAAGCAGCAAGTGGAAGCATGAGGACAGAATAGTAAGTATAGAAGGAGAAAGTATGAAAGAGTCATCTAGGACAGAGGGCAAGTGAATGGCCTAGGAAAATAAAGTATAATTATGCAGTATCCTTTAGGGCCCATTTGAATTATAGGAATCAACTGGGAACCAACACCAAGAAATTCACCTAATCTAAGAGATAAAAGCTGAGGCGTATCTATTAACAAATGAATTCTTTAACACCAATTGCTTAAAACGGCAAGTGTCTAACATATTTTCAATACACAATATATTAGAACTATGATTTGGGAAAGTTGTGATTTCTCCAAATACTTTGTCGAAAGAGACTACATTCCGTTTTTACACCTTATGCATATTTGCTTTATTATACCTTGAAGGGAGTCATCTGTCTCTGAAGAATTTAATAACCATGGACTGAAGTTGACTACCTCACTCAGATCCCTGTAAACAAAAGCTGGGTTTGAATATCTTAAGCCATTTACAACATTATAATAGTGAAGTATTCAGTTTAGTTACATTCTTACCCATAGAAGTCTAAACTTACACATAAAAGATTATCTAGGAATATTCAATTAATCAGCAGGAACTGCCATGCAAAAATTTATTATAATTATATTGTCATGATGGTTGCACAACTTTGTAAATATACTAAAAACCATCAATTTGTACACTTTAAATGGATGAACTGTATGGTATAGAAATTATACCTCAATAAAGTTTTGTTTTTTTTTTTAAAATCTATTCTAAACTTGTTATCTCAAAGTAATAGTTTTTATTATCAGGAAACGAAAATGCCAATTTTTTTTGTTGTTAAGTTTCTTTGTCAAAATTTCAACAGGAAATAGAGCAAATAAATACAGTATGCTTTGAGAGCCTATAAATATGAACTCCGTAGGGATCTGGAAGTCTTTCAGAATGAAGCACAGAGTTTGGGTTGGATTTTTTTGTGGGATAATTTTTTGGGAATTTTAATCTTTAAGTGGCTAAAATTTGTACCTTTTAACATTCTCATTTCATCCCTTTGATAAAGACCCAAATCAACGTGACAAAAATGAAAGAGCTATCTTTTGACTGTAAATAGCTACAAACAAGTCCTACATATTATCAAAGACATTCACAAGCTTAAGTGAATGACAAACCAATACTTGGACCGAAATAAAAGTATGAAATGTCATAAGTACTAATTCAGGTATTATCACATTTCTTAGAGTTATGATACGTCACAGAAATTTTATTCAAATCTAATCAGCAGGCCAAAGAATCATAAGCTCTTAATCTTTTTTCCTGAGACTAGAAAGATAAATTCAACAATTTGACCACAATGAAGTTTCAGCTCCTATGTCAAAACCTAAGAAGTGGAAAATTTCTCTACCTTGACAAAAACGTTTCAGTGAAGATTTATAATAATGGTTATATTCTTCTAAGGAAAAGGATCAGAAGAGTAAACTGACAAAATTAAGGTGTTCATGGAAGGAACTATGGATGCAGAAGTCAGAAAACATAGCTACTAGGGACTCAGGACCACAGTCTTGGGTCATCAAGGTCAACAGGCACAATACAGTCCACAAGACAATGTTCAACATCCTTCTTTGGTGAGTAGCGACTGGGGTCTTAAAAACTTGAGATCAGCCATGTAAGGCGCAACTTTTGGTTTCTACTCATCCAGAGTGAAGAAGAGGGAAGAAAACAAAAGACGCATGGTTACCATTAGTCCAAAGGACTAATGGACCAGATGAACCTCAGCCACTGCAACCAAGACCACAAGAACTAGATAGTGCCCAGCTACCACTACCAAGTGCTCTGCAAAGAAGCACATTAGAAGGTCCTGGATAGAGTGGGAGAAGAACAAAGCTCAAAATGATTTGGAAAAAAAAAAGAAAAATCAGGCTTACTGATAGGACAGGGACTGGTGGAATCTCCAAGACTATGTATGGTCCTTGGTCACACCTCAGACCTGGAAGTGAACTCACTCCCACTCTCATAGCTGACTTTTCAGTCAAACAATAGACAGGTCTACAAGGTGAACAATAACTCTAGAAAAGCAGATACTCCTTAGAACAACCAACCATTTGAGATCAAAAAGGCAGCATGTGCCCAAGGACAAAGTTAAGAAGGCAGGAAGGATTAGGAAAGAAAGAAAAATAGAAATGAGAAACACAGGGAGTGATGTTACACTGAGGGGATTGCAATCAATGACCTGAAACAAAACGTATATGAATTGTTGAATGGAAAACTGATTAGCTCTGTAAACTTTCACCCAAATCACAATAGAAGTTGAGTGTGTGTGTGTGTCTTAGAAAAAGGAATCATATCTACTATGATACTTAACCCACTTAAAAAAAAAAATTGGTGTGGAGTCGATTCCAACTTATAATGGCCCCATAAGACAGATCAGAACTGCTCCTTAACGATTCCAAGGCTATAGATCTTTACAGAAGGAAACCAAATCTTTCCCCTGCTGAGCTCTTGGTAGATTCAAACTGGCCACCTTTTGGTTAGGAGCCAAGGGCTTAACTACTGCACCATCAGGACACTTTCACAATGGAAGCTGTGCAAGTAAACAAGTCAATTAATTTCTCTAGCAGTGTCTCTCTTGTTTTGTAACCTGAGAAGCTAGCATATGCTCTGCATCCACAGTAAGGTAGCCAAGAGAACCTATTTTGAGATCAGAGAAGGCGGTCCGGGAGGTGTAAAACCCTTCCTGAAACAGAAGCGCAATTATTATTTGACTCTGGAAAAGCTCAGTCTCCTGAAAAGCTACTGATCACCTTCTAGTCTACGTGTGCAAAATTTATTCTCCTACATTATTTCTTTTGGGGGAGCTCTGGTAGTGTAGCACCTAAGGCACTGGACTGCAAACCAGAGGACTGGTGGTTCAAACCCACCAGCCACTCCTCGGAAGGAAGATGAGGCAATCTACTTCCGTAGTGATACTGGCTCGGAAACCCAAGAAGGGGTCGCTATGAGTCGGGTTTGACTCCACGGCACATAACAACAACACCACCACCACGTTATTTCTTTAACGACTCTCTTCAGGTACAAATCAAACTTTCATATAAATAAACAGAAACTAGGGGAGAGGGAACTTAAGGCAGCTTACTGAACACATACAATAAAAAAGAAAATAAATTTTAGAATAGATGAGGGAACTGCAAGAATAACAACTAAGATTTATTCAGCACCAACCCACAGCAGGTACTGCTCTAAGAGCTTTCCATTTTACCCTCACAGCAGCCCATGAAGAAGGAACCATTTGCAGAAGAGGACCCTGAGGATACAAGGGAAAAAAGGAAGTTTCCTCAGGTCACAAACCTAGTCTCAGCAAAGCCTGTACTCTATTATATTCCATCTCTTCATTGGGACAAAGGGAAATTACAGAGGATTTGAAGAAACCATGAGTGATGTAGCATATAAAATGAATATATTCAAGTTCATTTTATACCTTTGATTAGATAAAGCCAATAATTTATAAGCAAATAGCTCAAAGGAAACTTGCTTAGTTACAGGATTCCAAATCCTTAAATTAATAACAAACCACATGTCTGGGAGGAGGTCAGCTCTTTTCTGGTACTAAGAAGATCTCAGTAAACTTTTTCCTCCTCAGAGTTCTCACAGTGAGAGTGGTCTGACACAACGAACAGCATCCTCAGGAACCCCTTTATAAACCATTGAGTACACACAGCAGTGTGGTCCACAAGGCTCCATATAGGTGAATGGCCTCAAACCAACAAAACTCAAGTAAAGCAAATCTTCCAAAGTAATAAATGTCTTCCCAGTAATTCAAAATGAAATGTAGAGTTTACTGTAACTGGAGGTCTTAATGTGAGGTCTATGGATGGGCTTCAGAGAGTCCATCATCAGCTTGCAATTGGGGATATATGCACACATATTGTGGATATATGTTCACAAACTCTGCTCTGGGGAGAATGACCATAGTTTGCATGAATATTCAGGTAAATACATCTCCAATAAAGTTAAGAACCCCTAAGGGAAGAAACAAGGAACTGCACAACCATTGGGAAAGGCTACTTAAATCATCTTCATAACTAACATTTTAGGTAGGAATTGAGCAGCAGTGTTAGGCCAATGTTAAACTCTGATATAAAGGAACTTTGTTGTTGTTGTTGTTATGTGCTGTCGAGTCACACGTGACTCATAGCGACCCCTCCTTGGGTTTCTGAGGCAGTATCACTACAGAAGTAGGATTGACCAACCTTCCTTCCGAGGAGTGGCTGGTGGGTTTGAACCGCCAGCCGTCTGGTTAGCAGGCAAGTGTCTTAGCCACTATGCTACCAGAGCTCCCATAAAGGAACTAATACTAGATAAATATACAGTCACAATGCTCTAAACACAAGTAACTGGAAAGTAGTTCTAACCTGGTCTTACAAGCACGCAAACATTTACTGCTGCAATTATTATGAGATCCTATAACCTTCAAAGGAGCTCTGATGTATAGTCCCTAAGGCATTTGCTTACTAACCAGAAGGCTGGCAGTTCAAATCGACCAGCGACTCCACAGAAGGAAGACTGGACAATCTACTTGCGTAAGGATTTACCTCCTCCGAAACTCAAAGGTGGTCGTTACGATTCAGAATAAACTCAATGGCAGTGAGTGTGTTGTTTTTTTTTTTTAAATAAGCAAAGGGCAGAATCAAATATTTCTCATTTCTGAGTGCCTTGACCATTCAATAATAGGTTCTTCAGTAAATAAAGAAATTAATGCAAATCTATAAATATCTAACACATAGGGATCTTGGCTGAAATGAAGCTATTTCTAAAAATTCAAATTCTTTCTTTCCCTTGCATAACAAAACCTTTTTATAAAATGAAGAACACAGGAAAACTGAGGGGAACATAAAACTTGCATCAAAGTGCTAAGAAATTAATGTTACTACATTTCACATGAACCATAACCTACAATCAATGTATCAGAATTATGCCCACTTTATTTAAAAAAAAAAAAAATTCTAATCAGATTGTATTATTCCTGTGAAGTTTTATAACTCCATAGCCATCCTCTAAATGATCAAGAATGAAGCACATGTGATATGCAAAATTTATAGTCCTCATTTCTCCTATCTATGGCAAACAGTAGGGAAAATCAAAATTGCAACACAACTGATAAGAAATGAGTAGTTACAGAAAAATAAAAACACTGACATAAAATATTACTTAAACCAAACCAAACCAAACTCACTGCCACTGAGTCGGATCAGACTCATAGAGACCCCTCCTTGGGTTTCCAAGGCAGTATCACTACGGAAGTAGACAACCTTCCTTCCGAGGAGTGGCTGGTGGGTTTGAACTGCCAGCCTTCTGGGTTAGCAGTCAGATGCCTTACTCACTATGCCACCAGAGCTCCTAAAATATTACTCACCCAATAATAAATGTTTATGCAATAAACTTAAACCTGTTCATAAAACTTTTCCCAAGAAAAAACAGACTGATTCAGTTTTATACTTTTCAGAATTTTTTGCTCTTCCTTTCCACTCAAAGATAAAAACTCAAACTACTCCTGCCCTAACACATTTAAAGGTAAAAACTAATTGCTACAGTTCCTTCCACAAACATCAGGTACAAATCAAACTTTCATATAAATAAACAGAAACTAGGGGAGAGGGAACTTAAGGCAGCTTACTGAACACATACAATAAAAAAGAAAATAAAGCATTTATTATTATCTTGGGAAAGGTGAACCATTCCATCATTGGTCATTTTCCCTTATTTACTCAACGTGAGACTCTCAGTCTGTGGAAAGAGCACAGCTTATGAAAGAACAGACTGCCTGGGAAGGTAACCAAAGAAAACACGCACAAAGAGAAAACTCTTCATAATTTTCCAAATAAAATGAAAATACAAAAGATATCAGTAAGAACTAAACAGCTAAAACAAAAGAAGAGAATTATTCAACATGTTCACTCTAGATTCAGCTTTTCAGCCAACTTAACAAATAAGTGAGCTTACATGCCTGTCTCACAAAACCAAATTCACTGCCAGTGAATCGATAGCTAGCCACCACTGGGTTACTGAGGTGGTAAATCTTTACAGAAGTAGATTGCCCAATCTTCCTTCCACAGAGTGGCTGGTGAGTTTAAGCCACCAACCCTCTGGCTAGCAGTTAAGTGCCTCAGGCACTAAACCACCAGAGCTCCTTTCTAGCTTAGCGCTCACACTCTCTTACTCTCTTGCTGGCTCTCTCTCTCTCACACACACACACATACACACGCTTACATTTAAAATTTTGTGCATAATGTTTTAAAAAAATTTTCTATGTTTTACACTTAGTTTATGCAACATATTCATTTTACTAATTGAATCCAAATAATACATATGGCAAAATAAATAATGTTTAGTAATTTCAGCCTTTTTCCAAAACAGCTTTTATTAAATCTGATGATATAATAGAAACAAAGCATTAATACTGGGGAGTGGATTTAGATATTGAAGGGCTGTCGTTTTTCTTGTTTTGGTAAAACGAAAAAGAAAGAAATCACCATATAACATTGTTCTTGTTAGGGGCCATGAAGTTGTATCTGACTCATAGTGACCCTATGCACTGCTTCTCTCACAAAACCAAAACACTGCCAGGGTCCCACAACAGCTCCACGATCCTTGCTATACTTGCCATCGCCGCAGCCACTGTGTCAATCCATCTTGTTGAGGGCCTTCCCCTCTTTCATCGACCCTCAACCTTACCAAGCATGACATCCTTCTCCAGGAAATGGTCGCTTCTGACAACATGACCAAAGCAGGTGAGACAAAGTCTGGCCATTTTCGCTTCCAAGGAACCTTCTGGCTGCACTTCCTCCAGTACAGATTTCTAAGTTTTTTTAGCAGTCCAAGGTACTTTCATCATTCTTTGCTAGCACCACAACTCAAAAGCATAATTCTTCTTCGGTCTTCCTTATTCATTGTCCAGCTATCACATGCATACGAGGTAACTAAAAATATCATGGCTTGTGTCAGGTGCACCTTAATCCTCAAGGAGACATCTTTGCTTTTGCAGCCGAATTGCCCAGTGCTCTATGCTGTCTCATGTCCTGACTGCTGCCTGGTCTATATATAGACAGTTTCCTCCTAAGTACAATTTACTGTTCTGGAATTCCCATTCTTCTCAATGTTATCGACAGTTTGTTATGATCCACACAATCAAATGCTTTTGCATAGTCAATAAAACACAGGTAAACATCTTTTGGGGTATTCTTTGCTTTGAGCCAAGATTCATCTGACATCCGCAATGATATACCTCATTTCACATCCTCTTCTGAATCCAGCTTGCACCTCTGGAAGTTCTCTGGCAATATACTGCTGACCATTTTTGAATTATCTTCAGCAAGATTTTCCTTACGTGTGATATTAATGACATTGTTCAATAATTTCCATTCTGTGGGATCACCTTTCTTTAGAATGGGTACAAATATGGATCTCTTCCAGTCAGTTGGCCAGGTAGCTGTCTTCCAAATCTCTTGGCATAGATGAGTGAGTGCCTCCAGTAGAGCATCTGTTTGTTGAAACATCTCAATGGGTATACCGTCAATTTCTGGAGCCTTGTTCTTCACCAATTCCTTTGGTGCAGCTTCAACTTCTTCCTTCATACCATTGCTTCTTGAACATATGCCACCTCCTGAAATTGATGAAGATTGACCAGTTCTTTTTGGTACAGTAACTCTATGTATTCCTTTCATCTTCTTTTGATGCCTCTTGCATCATTCAATATTTTGCCCATACAATCTTTCAATAAGACAACTTGAGACTTAAATTTTTTCCTCAGTTCTTTCAACTTGAGAAATGCCAAGTATGTTCTTCCCTTTTGGTTTTCTAACTCCAGGTCTTTGTACATTTCATTATAGCAATTGGCTTTGTCTGCTTGAGCTGCTCTTTGAAATCTTCCGTTCAGCTCTTTTATATTATCATTTCTTCCATTTGCTGTATCAAGCCTCCACTCAAGGGTAAGTTTCAGAGTCTCTTCTGACATCCATTTTGGTCTCCGCTTCTCATCTTTTTAATGACCTCTTGCTTTCTTCATGGATGATGTTCTTGATGTCATCCCACAATGATTCTGGTTTTCGGTCACTGGTATTCATTGCATCAAATCTATTCTTTAGATGGTCTCTAAATTCAGTAGAGATATAGTCAAGATCATATTTTGACTCTCATGGGCTTGTTTAATTGTTTTCAACTTCAACTTGAACTTGCACATGAGCAATTGATGGTCTGTTCCACAATCAGCTCCTGGCCTGCTTTTGGCTGAAGATACTGAGCTTTTCCATTACCTCTTGCCACAGTTGTAGTCAATCTGATTCCTGTGCACTCCATCTGGTGAAGTCCATGTGTACAGACACTGTTTGTGTTGTTGAAAAAAGGTATCTGCAATGAAAAAGTCATTAGTCTTGCAAAAGTTTATCATGTGCTCTCCAGCATTGTATCTGTCACCAAAGCCAAATTTTCCAACTACCGGTGATTCTTCTTTGTTTCCAACTTTTGCATTCCAGTCAAGAGAGATAATCAACACATCCTGATTGCACGTTTGGTCAATTGCAGACTGCAAAAGTTGATAAAAATCTTTAATTTCATCATCTTTGGCTTTGGTGGTTGGTGCACAAATTTGAATAGTAGTAGTATTAACTGGTCCTCCTTGTAGGCGTATGGATATTACCTTATTACTGACAGCATTGTAGTTCAGGACAGATCTTGAAACATCCTTTGTGATGATGAATGCCACGCCACTCCTCTTCAAACTGTTATTCCCAGCATAGTAGATCACATGGTTGTCTAACTGAAAATGGCCAAAACTAGTCCATTTCACCTCACTAATGCCTAGGATATCAATCTTCATGTACTCCATTTCATTCACTCATAAGAGCTATGTGCAAAGCACCAACTACATATATTTTAAATAACTATACATCATTCAAAATGATACATGGTTAGTAAAACAGAAAAATCATTTTTAAAAGATAAATCAATAGCCCTTCTCCAATCTTACTGCTAAAATAACATCACGTTTAAAAAAAAACTATCTGCATCTGTATGTAAGCACACCGGTTGGTTGTACAAATTATAAATTGGTCAACTAAGAAATCCTGAAAGGAGTGTAACAGGAAGTAAGTAACTTCAACCGCCATTTTACAAAAAGGCATATGAGTAATTTGCTACTGCTGTTGAGGTTCAAAACCAGCAAAGACTGTTTCTAACCAGGTATTTTTAAATTATCAGTAGATAACCTAGTGAGCTAGTGTTAAATACAACTGTGAAAACAGCAGCACACACCATCTAGAGGCTTTTGAACTTGCAATTTTTCAAATGCACAATATATTCACTTTATTTTGTTCTTCTGAACCTCTACAGTCACATATAAACTGGCCCTTTTTAAAAACCATAACCACAGAAGTTAATTCAGTCTGTGGAAAACAAGACATGAGAAATCAATTTAATTGTTCATTTTTAGAACCAAGTGATTATTTCAAAATTTTAGTGGTAGAAATACTTTAATTGTATAAACAATTTCCCATATTTACCTACTATAATCTTAAAAAACCTTCAAAGGAACTTCTGACTAATGCACTACAGTTTCCATGTTCTTTACTTTCAAATGTGATTCACATCTATTACCTAATCTTATCTCAAAAACCACCATAAAATAATAAAACCTTTAAAAAGTAATAAAAATGTTGTTGTTGTTGTCAGATACCATCTAGTTGACTCCAACTCATAGCGAGCAACCCTATGTACAACAGAATGAAACACTGCCCTATCCTGTGCCAGCCGCACAATCCTTGCTATACCTGAGCCCATCACTGTAGGCACTATGTCAGTCCATCTCATTGAGGGCCTTCCTCTTTTTTGTTGACCCTCCACTTTACCAAGCATGATCTCCTTCTCCATGGAATGGTCCCTTCTGATAACACAATCAACGTAGATGAGACAAAGTCTGGCAGAGAAGGTGAGCATTTACAACAGGCAAGCACATTCCTAAGAATAATCAACCATGGGCCACCAGAAAGGCAGTACTTGCACAGGAAGATAGCTCAGAGTGCAGGAATGCACAACAAAAAAGGATAAGGGAAAAAGTAACCAGAAGGAGGAAATGAGAAAGGAGCTGTTACTTTATGGGGATAGCAGTCAAGGTCAAAAAACAAAATGTTCATGAACTGTTGTATGGAAAATGAATTTGCTCTATAAACTTTCACCCAAATCACAATTCAAACAAAAAAAAAAGGCTTTGTCAACCAAAACAAAATGCTAGTTAACGTACAAAAAAAAGAAGAAGAAGAAGAATTGGTCATGATTCAACCATTTTAAGAGTGTTGTGTTGTTGTTGTTGTTATGTGCCGTCGAGTCAGCCCCGACTCATAGCAACCCCTCCTTGGGTTTCCGAGGCAGTATCACTATGGAAGTAG
>NW_006921681.1:4613360-4630059 GCF_000298275.1 Orycteropus afer afer
AAAAAAAAAAAAGAATACAGCACCAGGGATTGGAAGATGGCTCATTAACAACCTGTGATAGGCTGACGGCACAACCTTCCTTGCTGAAAGCAAAGAGGACTTGAAGAATTTGAAGCACTGTAGTCTTCAGCAACACAGATTCCACTTCAACATAAAGAAAAAAAAAAATCCTCACAACTGGATCAATAACAATAATAACATCATGAAAAATGGAGAAAAGATTGAAGTTGTCAAGGATTTCATTTCACTTGGATCCACAATCAATGCCCATGGAAGCAGCAGTAAAGAACTCAAACAATGTACTGTGCATCGGGGAAAACTGCTGCAAAAGATCTCCTTAAAGTGTTAAAAAGAAATGATGCCACTTTGAAGACTAAGGTGTTCCTGACACAAGTCATGGTATCTTCAGTCATCTCATTTGCATGTGAAAGATGGATAATGAACAAGGAAACCTTTAGAATCGTCAACAGTTTTGAATTATGGTATTGGCAAATATTACTGAAAATACCATGGACTGCCAGAAGAATGAACAAATTGTGTTAGAAGAAGTACAGATGGAATAAATGCTTCTTAGAAGTGAGGTGATGACGTGACTTCATCTCACATACTTAGGACATATCATCACGAGAAACCAGTCCCTGGAGAAAGGCATCCTACTTGGTAAAGTAGAAGGTCAGCAAAAAAGAGAAGATCCTCAATGAGATGGATTGACTCGATGGCTACAACGATGGGTTCAAACGTAGCAACAATTCTGAGGATGGCACAAGACTGGGAAACATTTCATTCTATGTCACTATGAATCTGAACTGACTCGATGGCATCTAACAACAAAATGCATAATTGCACTCATGGTGTATAAGTAGTTTAGCAGCTATACTCTTTTTTACACTTAGCTTTACACAATAATTTTTACATTGTGACAATTTTTAATGGTACATAATATATAGATAGATAGATAGATAGATAGACAGATAGATAGGTAGGTCATGATTCAAACTCTCCCTTTCTACTGTTAATACATAAACTGATTAAGTCACTCTTGTATCTTTTCTGTTCCATTTTTCCAATCTTATGAAAAGTCTCTTCCTCTATTTCATCTGAGAAAAATGAAAAAGTTGTTAAAAATGGCTAATAAAGCTTACTAGTAATGTGAAAAATACATTTTGATCAAGAAGAAAAAAATAATGGCTTAAAAAGTAATGCTAACCTTCCCGTATTAAATTTTTAAAAACTACTGACATGCCCAGAAATTATCTTTGGAAGTTTCATAAATTATGTTTCCTTTTATTTGTTTTCTTTTTCTCCACTGGAATGTTTCATGCCATGAGGGAAAGGGCTTAGTCTTATTTGTATCTTCAGCAACTAAAATAGTACCTAGAGCATTATTAGTGCTCATTCTATTAAATATTCACTATTATCACGTACCAAGAAGCTCTAGTTAAGTACCGGTCCCAGGGCTGGGGGGCTGCTTTTTGCTAGGGGGTGGCTCTATTTTAAGGCCAGGGCCCAAGATAGGCGGGTGCAGTGGGGTTATGAACAACTAAGGGAAACAAACTTGTCTGTCAGTTTGTCGTCCTGTGGTGGCTTACGTCTTGCTGTATGGCTGAAGGCTATGCCACTGTGTTGCAAAATCCCAGCAGGGCTACCCATGGTGGACAGGTTTCAGCGGAGCTTCTGAGCTAAGACAGACTTGGAAGCAGGAAGAGGCCATCCACTTCTCAAACAATTAGCCAGTGAAAATTTTATGAATAGCAGTGAAACACTGTCTGATTTATCACTGGAAAATTTTAGGAATAGCCCTGAAACACTGTCTGATATAGTGCCAGAAGATGAGCCCATCAGGTTGGAAGGCACTAAGAATTTGACTGGGGAACAGCTGACTCCCCAGAGTAGAGATGACCTTAATAATATGGATAGAGTAAAGCTTTCAGGACCTCCATTGGCTGATGGGGCATGACTCCAAATGAGTAGAAACGAATGCAAACATGCATTAACAACTGGAATATGGAATGTACAAAGTATGAATTTAGGAAAATTGGAAGTTATCAAAAATGAAATAAAACTCATAGATCGATATCCTAGGCGTGAGTGAGCTGAAATGGACTGGTTTTAGCCATTTTTAATCAGACGACCATATGAGATACCATGACAAAATGGCAAATTGAAGAGGAATTATGTGCCATTCATTATCACAAAGGATGTTTCAAGATCTGTCCTGAAGTACAATGCTGTCAATGACAGGGTAATATCCGTACACCTACAAGGAAGACCAGTTAATACTACATTATTCAAATCTACGCACCAACCACCATAGCCAAAGATGAGGAAACTGAAGATTTCTACTAACAACTAGTCTGAAATTGACCAAATATGCAATCAAGATGTGCTTATTATGACTGGTGACTAGAATGCAGAAGTTGGAAATGAAGAGGAGTTACCAGCAGTTGGAAAATATGGCCTTGGTGATAGAAATAATGCTGGAGATCACATGATAGAATTTTTCAAGACCAACAACTTATTCATTGCAAACACCTTTTTTTTTAACAACATAAGCAACATGTGGACTTCACCAGATGGAACACATAAGAAAATCCAATTGATTACATCTGTGGCAAGAGGTGATAAAGAAGTTTATTATCTTTGGACAAAACAAGGCCAGGAGCTGACTGTGGAACAGACCATCAACTGCTCATATGCACACTCAAGTTGAAGTTTAAGACAATTAATATAAGTCCACAAGAGCCAAACTATGATCTTAATAATATCCCTCCTGAATTTAGAGACCATTTAAAGAATAGATTTCACACATTGAACACCAATGACCAAAAACGAAAGGAACTGTGGGAGGACATCAAGAACATCATCCATGAAGAAAACAAGAGGTCATGAAAAAGACAAGAAAGGAAGACCAAAATGGATGTCAGAAGATACTCTGAAACCTGTCCTTGAGTGGAGGGTTGCTACAGCACATGGAAGAAAAGACATGATAAAAGAGCTGGAGAGAAGATTTCAAAGAGCAGCTCGAGAAGACAAAGCCAATTACTATAATGAAATGTACAAAGACCTGGAGTTAGAAAACGAAAAGGAAAGAACATGCTCAGCATTTCTCAAGCTAAAAGAACTGAGGAAAAAAATGAAGCCTCGAGTTGTAATACTGAAAGATTCTATGGGCAAAATACTGAATGTTGCAGGAAAAATCAAAAGAAGATGGAAGGGATACACAGAGTCACTGCACCAAAAAGAACTGGTCAATATTCATCCATTCAGAAGGTGGCACATGCTCAAGAACCAATGATACTGAAGGAAGAAATCAAAGCTGCACGGAAGGAACTGGTGAAGAACAAGGCTCCAGGAAATGATAGAACACACATTGAGATGTTTCAACAAATGGATATCCCGCTGGAGGTACTCACTCGGCTATGCCAAGAGATCTGGAAGACAACTACCTGGCCAAGTGACTAAAAGAGATCCATATTTGTACCCATTCCATAAAAAGGTGATCCCATAGAATGTGGTAATCATCAAACAATATCATTAATAGCACCTGCAAGTAAAATCTTACTGAAGATCATTCAAAGACGGTTGCAGCAGTATATTGACAGAGAATTTCCAGAAATGCAAGCTGGATTCAAAGAGAACGTGGAACGAGGAATATCACTGTTGATGTCAGATGGATCTTAGCTGAAAGCAAAGAATACCAGAAAGATGTTTACTTGTATTTTATTGACTATGTAAAAGCATCTGATTGCCGGGATCATAACAAATTATGCATAACATTGAGAAGAATGGGAATTCCAGAACACTTGACTGTACTCATGAGGAACCTGTACATACATCAGGAGGCTGATATTCAAACAGAACAAGGGGATAATGCATGGTTCAAGACCAAGAAAGGAGTGTGTCGGGGTTGTATCCTTTCACCATACTTATTCAATCTGTAAGCCAAGCAAATAATCTGAGAAGCTGGATTATATGAAGAAGAACATGGCATCAGGATTAGAGCAAGACTCATAAACAACTTGCAATATGCAGAAGACGCAACTTTACTTGCTGAAAGTGAGGATGACTTGAAGCACTTACTGATGAGGATTAAAGACTACAATCTGCAGTATGGATTGCACCTCAACATAAAGAAAAAAAAAAAAAATCCTTACAACTGGACCCAAAAGCTGCATCATGATGATGGAGAAAAGACTGAAGCTGTCAAAGACTTTATATTATTTTGTTCTACAATCAACACCAATGCAAGCAGCAGTTAAGACATCAAAACACGTATTGCATTGGGCAAATCTGCTGCAAAGATCTCTTTCAAGTGCTGAAGAGCAAAAATAACTCCTTGAAGACTAGGATGTGCCTAACCCAAGCCATGGTATTTTCAATCACCTCATATGCATGGAAGAGCTGGAAGACCGAAGAAGAGTGATGCTTTTGAGTTGTGGTCTTGATGAAGAATGTTAAGAGCACCATGGTCTGCTAAAAGGACTAACAAATCTGTCCTGGAAGAAGTGCAACTGGAATGCTCCTTGGAAGTAAGAATGGCCAGACTTCGTCTCACCTAGTTTGGTCATGTTGTCAGAAGGAACCATTCCCTGGAGAAGGATATCACACTTGGTAAAGTGGGGGTCAACAAAGAAGGGGGAAGGCCCTCAATGAGATAGATTGACAGTGGCCGCAGTGATGGGCCAGGTATAGCAAGGATCATCAGGCTGGCACAACTCAAGGGCACCTAAGAACAATAACAACAATTATTAAGTATCAGACCTCTCCTTAAGCATTTTGCATACCCTCTCATTGTTATTATCTTTTACCCACTTCATGTCTGAGGACACAATCACAAATAATTTAATTTATTTATCCCAGGTTTCACAATGAGTAAGTGGTGGAACTAGGATTAGAACTCACCATGCTATAATAAGTAAACTCGTTAATTACACCAGCATGGTTCCATGTCATAACATTAAAAACTTAGCAAGATGTGGATTTTTCTTGCTAACTGAATGTTAACATTTTGTCTTACTACTTTTCGCTACAAATATTTAAGTATGCCAACTATACCACAGATTTAATAGATTTTGGAGGGCAGGTCTAAAATTCTGGTTACCCTTAATATTTGCAATCTGAAAATGTGATCTCAATTTAAAAAAAAAAAAAACTCATAATGACAAAACTGTCTGATCTAAGTTATTTTCTTGTTTCCCTCTTTTATTATCCTTGGATTCCGCAATTTCTGCTGCCAATTTAAATGTTTTGCTTTCTTTTAATTAGAGAAAATGTTTTCTAGATAAATTACTATGAAATTATCACATTCTTAGGAAATGTAGCATTATCTTTCTTCAAGCTATTTTAAGGAGATCAAAGCACTTAAGAAAACTCTACAATGAGTTAAAAAATATTTTCTTTCTGACAGATGCTACAATGCTGGACAGACAGGATGAAAGGGTAGAACACAGGGCATTTTTAAGGCAGTGAATCTATTCAGAATGATATTGTAGTCATAGATACATGATACTATGTATTTGTTAAAAATCATAGACCTGTACAACATAAAGAGTGAACCTTAAGGTAAACTACAGACTTTAGCTAATAATAATGTATCACTATTAGTGCATCAATTGTAACAAACTTGTCACACCAATGCAAGATACTAACAATTTGTCGGAGAGAATTTGTCGGAGAGAAGGTAATATTGGAACTTGATACTTTCTGTTGAATTTGTCTATAAACCTAAACTGCTGTAAAAAATAATCTATTGATTTAAAAAATTCTACCTCATAATGTTTTAATAAAGATTAAATGAGATAATCTATGTATATTAGGTATCTAAGCAGAGATTAATGAGCTAACCAGAAGGCTGGTGGTTCAAATTCCTTGGAAGGAAAATGGGGCAATCTACTTTCGTAGTGATACCGCCTCAGAAACCCAAGGAGGCGTCGCTATGGGTCAAGATCGACTCGACAGCATATTACAACAACAACAAAGATCTACTGCCTTGGAAACTGAATGGGGGTTACTATGAGTTGGAATCAACTCAATGGCAGTGGATTTGGTTTAAACATAGATTAGGTAATCTATATTTAGAATGTACCTAGCACATAATTATCAATAAAGATTAAGAATGCTTTTTTAAAAAAAAAGTTTGTGTGTGTGTGTGTGTGCATAAACACAAATAACCTACACCATTAGGCCAGTTGTCTTGTGTGTCAGAGGAGACCTGTGCTGCACAGTTTCCAACAGCTTAACTCTTGCCTAACCTTTCTTCTGAGGTGCCTCTGGGTGGGCTCCAACTCCCAACCAGCTGCTGATGGTTTCACCACCCAGGGACATCGTACAGACCGCAGATCAGTAGGCAGGTGGGGGAGAGGGAGATAGACAGATACTACTTTTCGGTAACTTTGTCATACAATGGTGGCTTTTGCAGTGCTACAATGCTGGAAACTATGCAAGCAATATTTCAGATTACCAGCAGAGTCACCCATAGTGCATGGGTTTCAGCGGAACTTCCAGACTAAGACATAGTAGGAAGCAACGCTTGAAGATCTACTTCCAAAAATCATCAAGTGAAAAACTCTTATGGGTCACAACAGAATATTGTCCAAAATAGTATTGGACGACTAGCCCTTCTGGGTGGAAGGTACTCATAAAGGTAGTGCAGAACCAGGCAATGTTTCATAACGTATATAGATAACATATACTTAAGAGTCACCACAACAGTAATATTATTTATTTACAGCTCAATCTGAGCCGATCACCCTAGTCCCCTATACCACATCCACCAATGCCAACCCCCACCCATTCCCATGTTATTCCATCATTAACGGGGCCTCTGAAAAAGGCACACACAGCTTTACATATAATAAACAGATTTTAAGCAAATTTGCTTTTTTGACTTTTGCTCCTCTTTGACAATGTAGTACACAAGTTTAGAAGGCTGTGGTGGCGGTAACAGCTCTGGACAACATCTCCTCCCTATTGAAGCAGACTATAAGATCAAATCACTGAGAAAACATGCCATTCACATCACAATCTATTTTACAGCCTGGATAAATGCCCTTTATCACAGGCCTATATTCAAAGACTTACATCTACTCAATTTTAAAGTAAGTATTTTCCAGTAACTTGCAGCCAAAAACACATTTTAAATTTTAATGTTAGCCACACAGGTACCTCACATTCTATTAATCAGTCAGCTCATGGCCAAACTGCGCTTGGTCAAGGGCTCTCCTAGGCCCTTTGGTATAGCGTTAACAGTGTAACAGAAGCAAGAGACAAGTAACACTGAACAAGGTTGGATTACCCAATAAACAAGGTAAGCACAAGCGTACTTGTGCTTACTTTCTAATCTGTAGTGAACAGTTTCACACTATAGGTAAGTAAGCACAAGTAACCCTGTGCTTACCCTGCTTATCGGGTAATCTATCCGTGCATTCAAGCCATATTATCTTCATTGATGCTAATATTTATTGTTGTTTAACCAACAGTGATTAGTGAACAAAGAGCCTATGTTTTGTTCTGTTTTTCAATGTAATACGTACTGGTTTCCTACGTCATAAATTAGATCGTTCCTTTGGCTACTCAGACTACACGATAGCAAGCAAAAACCCCATGACCTCAGAAAAGCATGGTAAACGTAATACCTTTTAATAAATTAGTTTCATAATTTCCTCAAAACCAAAAATAAATCTTGCCCAAGTATACTATTACATGCGTAAACAAAAGCTTGTCTTGTTCTATTATTTGCTTAAAAGCAAACACACTGTTTAAGAAGCACAGCCAGACAAGTCCATAAAAGCTCCAGTGTTGAGATAAAACATGCTTGCAGGAGCAGCCAATGCAGTCTGACCTAACAGCTACACACAGTTGCACTAATTAAAATGAAAAGCTAGTCTCCATGACACACAGGCAATTCACTGAACTTTACTGACAAGTTGACTCAGTTCACCATCACACTCTTCCCCCCTCAAACCTACAATGTAAAAAAAAAAAAAAAAAGGCACATAGCTGAAGGTAACAGTTTAAAAACACAGAGACATTCACACATTTTAGAAATTAGCACAACCATGTAAACTGGGATGATCCTATAAACTATAAAAACATACACACACACAAAGGAAGTGGTACTGCTGCTATATTAAGGCAGCTCTCACCTCAATTCATAAATGGAAAACCACAAAACAAGACAAAATTTTAAATGGCCTTTTTCTGGAAACCCTTGCAGTGAATGAATGTAGGCTAAGCCTTTAAATGTGTTACTGAACAGTACTCGTTGATGCATCACCTTCAACAGCCACTGGGAAAGAAAAAGTGTAATCTTAGTCAGTTCTATCATGCACCCAGATCAGATAACATTTCCAGCCTGTCCTGCCAAGCAAGCACCAGGGCCTACCCAACTACAATAAGCATTCAAGTGCTCTGGACTCAAACCCACCTTTCACTGGCCCCAGAGATCTTTATATAATACTTTAAACACTACTAAACTATATGGAAGGAGAGGGACCACAAGTTCCTAACTGCTGCTCCAACACTATTCTAAACTTTCTGCTAAGGATCTAAAATGTCTGCCTCTTTTTCTTTTACTAGGCAATGTAAATATGCAGAAAGGCAACTGCCTCTTAAGAGCCCAAATCTAACACAGACATAGAAATGCAGAACCGGTTGTGCCTCTGGAAATAATTGCCAACAGAGCAACGGGCTTACATAGGATATTGTTCCCTTCTGTAAAGTTTTAAATCCACATCTACTTTAAAGTTGTAGTTCCCGTTTAAAAAAGAAAATGGGGGGGGGGAGCACCAGAACTCAATTTTGGCAAGGGATTTTAAAGACTTTGTCAACTCTATCCTCAACTTTTATTAGGTGTCTCTATCTTAGAGCACACACACAATTTCAAAGTGAAATTTTAAATTCCCTGTTGGCCACTGTGTTCATTCACCTATCTTTTTTTTTTTTTTTTTAATTTCCATATGGCTGATAAAAGGTCTCCAGCCAAACAATGCCCCAAGGAGCCCCGTGGCACATGTGCGCCTGAGAGGCTTAAGGGCTGAGAGAAAAACAAAGTAACCCATTACAAGAGTTTCTTTTTTAGCAAACAGAAAGTGGTCAAGCAGGTCTCCCAGTCACTTCAACACAGAACCAGATTTGAGTAAACAAGAAAGGGGGTTGGGGAAGCCACCACCACACACTTTAAAAAAAAAAAAAAAAAAGCAATTTAAACTTCAGGCATTCTTCTTCAAGACTATTTCTGCATTTTAGCTACTCTGGCACAAAAAAAGGAAAAGAAAAGAAAAAAGTATTTTTGTCCTACAAGCAAATTATATTCCTCATTTAACTAGCCCAAAATTACTTTACAATTAATTCTATCGAATTCACTACATTTTTAACTTAAATTTACTCCATAGTAAGCTATGAACTTCCTAATGAAATCGTGACTGCTGGATTATACACTGCTAACCAATCTCCAATAACTTTCAGAGAAGGAGACACATATATTTTTAAAATGTGTTTTCTCTATCCCAAAGATGTTTCCTATTCGATTTATTTAATTGGGATTTCCAGAGCTTTACCAATTAATAAAGTAGTATGCCCAGCAGAAAAACAATGGGACGCAGCACATACCAATGCTTTCTTCCTTATTCCTGGAAAGCCGTCGTCATTCTTAGTACTACCTGAGTTTATCTTTTTAGGGTCAGCTTGAATTCTGCCAGTCCACCCACCTTCGATAGCCCATGCGCCCACATTTGACCAACTTCCTGGCCCACGACCCCCTCTCAGCACAAGGCCACCGGCCGAGCTCTCCCGGCCACTTGCCTGCGGCCGATGGGCTGCAGGAGCTGCCCTGGGGAGCCTTGTCTTCCTTCTTCGGCGGCCGGGCAAGCAGGGACCCCGCAAACTCCGCCGGTGGGCAGGGGCGGGGCCACGCCTGCAGGAGAGCTGGCTGACCCGGCTGGGGCGAGAAATGCACTTGCTAAACAAAAGGAGGCCCGGGTGGCTGAGGGGCAGCTCAGTGCGAGCGCATCTCCCCTTGCAGCTCCAGGAGGTGGTGGCTGTGCGGGGCTCGGGCCGCTGCTGGGGGTGCGGCCGCTCTCAGTTTGCGTTCCTTCAGCCCGGGCGCCCGGGCAGACACTGCCACATGCCTGTGACCCAGACGCCGGGAAAGAAAGAGCAGCCTCCCGCGACGGCGGCCGGCAAAACCCGGCCTGGAGCCTAGCCCGCTCCGCGCGCGCGCGCGTCCCTGCCCGCCGCGTGCGCGCAAACACACAATGCCGGCTCTCTGCTTGGCCAGCCTCCCTTCTCCCCTCCCGACAGCCTGAACAGGGAGGCTACGTGATTGATGGCAGCTCTTAATAGCATGGTCAGCTAGAAAATACATCTGCAAGCAAGATATTAAAGAGGCAGCACATCCCCGTGAGTGATCAGCAGTTCACACATCCTAAAGCTGCCTCGGCTGCTGCCAGGAATATTAATGCCATCCACCTCTGACGTCTAACAAATGCAGATTAAATAACCAACAATAATAGACATGCCAAACATTTGTTTCAAAGATGCACACACAGGAGAAAGAAATTTTGGTATCAAACAACATTTATGACCCCAATTTTCCTTACAGCTTAAGAATAAGTAGTTTAAAAATATTCCTCTCCAATCCCTTTCCACAAAAAAACAAAGATCCATCTGCTAGACACGAATTGAAATTCATCTAATAGGAAGCAAAATAAATGCACATTACCTACCATGTGGCTTTAAATAAACATGTAACACACAGCTACCAGATTCCAGACTCTTTCATTAATTCAATTTTTATGTGCATCTAAACAGAACTACCAACTGTTAATTTCAAATTAGTTCCTTCCCCATCCCCAATAAAGTCTGGTAAAAGTATATTAACTTGCTAAAATTTCTTAGAATTAATTTCAAATACACTTATGCCATATATTCCCTAGTGGTAACAGCCTAGATCATTTTGTCCTATGATATAAGACCTCCATAGGAATTTTTTTAAAAACATGCTCCTAGAGAATATAAAATCAAAGTATTAACCTCATTCGGTGTCAACCCAAATTAGAAAGTTACAATCTCATATTTTAAACAATCACTTCTAGAATCTTTAATATTATACCTCTCACTTTGCAAGCAAGTTTTATAGGCAGCTGAGATTTAGACAGATTAAGTGATTTGCCCCAAGTCCCTCAACAAGGCAGCCGGGCATAGAATGGAAGCCAAGGGTCCTGGCTTGCTGACAGAGATAACCCAACTAACATGCACATATGCTCTTTCAAGATCAAGCTGCAGATCTCTTTTAAAGAAAAATCATGTTATTCTACAGAAGACAAATATCTACTTAAAACTACTAACAGAGCAGCATATGCAGTGAGAAGTAGAGCTGATGAAGCATAATGCCTCTGCCATTCTGCATGGCTGGTGTGATCAATACATATTCAAAGTGGTCTATACCACTGGCTTAGCTCTCCATGAGCCCTACAAAACACCATTCCTCAGGAAGACCAGCCTGAGGGGAACTGCTGCTTGGAAATCGCCTTCATAACCACGTGGCCCTGAGATCACTCCATGTATGTCAGAAATTGAATCAATTCTAAAGCCTAGTTACAAAGGTGACTCCTGTACTTGGACACACTTGCAATTTTCTATCCAGACACTGTACATGGCAGAGCCTAAAGAGGATTTTTATTTTCTGCAGACCATTAAAAAAGTGCCCATTTACACTGAGTTGGAAAGGGAAGTGAGAACAGCCAATGCAGCTCTCTGCAGAATTTATCCTGTACCTAGTCTCTCACAGGTTCTAAATGCTTTAACAACGCTTTGCTTGTAATTTTCTTATGACACATATTCTTTCGTTCTTGTCTTGCACCCTCTGCTAATCCACACAACACCCACCCCCCACCCTTCTAGTTACACCAGTCTTTCAGTTCCCCCAAGCATCCAGGATTTCTACCACAGGCCTTTGTATTGCTTATTCCTACTGAAAACCAAACTCACTGCTGGATAAGACTCATAGCAACCCCTCCTTGAGTTTGAGGTGGTATCTCTAAGGAAGTAGATTGATTGCCCAATCTTCCTTCCGAGGAGTGGCTGGTGCGTTTGAACCACCACTCTTCTGGTTAACAGTCGAATACCTTAGGCACTATGCTACAGAGCTCCTTTATTCCTACTAGAGCAGGAATAATCTCACTACACACACAGAGAGACTGAGAGAGAAAGAGACAGAGAGAGAGTGTGTGTGAGTGAGTCAAACCCAGCACTTTCAGATCTCAGGTCAAGTATCACTTCTTCAGAGAAGCCTATGCTAAGGTCCTATACTAGGTCAAGTTCCTTTGTAAGATGTTTTCACAGAACTGTGTTCCTTTCCTTAACAGCATCATCTCACACTGTAATTCACTGGTTTGACTTTCTGATTAACATCCCTAGTCTCCTCCAGTCAATGAGTCCATTAGAAAGGTTTGCTCATCATCAAATACCAGGTGTCAAACGCACAGATCCTTGGAATTAATAAATGAATTGAGGGCAACAACCTTGTTTTATTCATCTTTGTATGCCCTTCTGGACACTTCTTGGTAAAAAGAAGCTTCTCTCAAAGTAATATCATATATCCAAATAAATTGCTTATGTTTTTTAAATTAACTTTTAAGGGTCTAGTAAAAGGAAGATTTTTATCCCCACTTTAAAGATATGTAAATAATTGTGTCTGGGGAAACTCATGAAAACATTGAGACTCTGAGAAGGGTCCTATTTGCAAGCTGCACTTTAAAAAAAAAAAAGAGAGACAGAGAATTAATGATGTATACAAGCCATCATTAATTTATTAATTTACTCCAGGGCTTCAAATCAGCTTATTCTGGTTCAACCCCCTGTTAAGAATTTGCTTTTCCCACCCCACATATACTGAATCTCACAATCTACATTTCAACAAGATCCCCAGGTGATTCTTGTGTACTCTTCTGATTTACTCAAGCCAAGTTCTTCCTATTTAGCTGGCATTTAAGCAATATTCAAACAGCAGGAGCAGTTAAGTGGGATGGATTACTAAATCTTGTACACACACAGAGTGTTCTGGTAACCTAGTGCCACTCTGACAAGAATATACCACAAATAGGATGGCCTTAACAAACTGAAGTTTATTCTCTTATGGTTTGGAGGCTTTAAGTCCAAGTTCAAAATGCCAGGCTCTAGGGACTGTGTGAAAGCTCCTCAACCTTGGGCTTCAGCTCTGCCTCTTACTCCCAAGCCCACTGAAACTAGAGGCATCTCTTCACTCAGGCAGCTACTAGCTCCTGAGGCTAAGAAGCCCAAGATCGACAAACAAAATGGCACAGTCCTGATGTTTCCAAACCACATGACAGGCCATTAATTCAAGTCCACTGTAAGTACCAAGGTCGCAGAGCATGGCAGGCTGCTGAACAACAACAAGGCTACATGCAGGGTCCCAGCAAACCATAAGCTAAAGACTATCCCCAAGGCTTCTCCTTATACACAGGAAGCTGACCACATCCCAAAGGCAGATACTCAGCTGCTTGCTGTAGATCCCACCGTGGAGCTGATTGCCTGTCTGATCATGGGGAATAACCACCACCAGAAGCCCAGCCACTCAACCAGACCAAGCCAAGTTGACATAAAAATTAACCTACCACACAAAGCAACATAAACAACATAAAATATGAAAGCACATAGTATACTAGTATACTAGTTTGCGTCTCTGGATGCAAAAGTACTACCAAGCTCCTGTTGTGTGTGTGTGGGGGGGAGGGGGGGATTCTCATCTCATTATTGTTATACATTGAACTTACATTATTTTCAGTTCTTCTCTAAGAAGATCTGTCTTCCTGACATGAAAGCCTGCATAGGAGCTTTTTGACCTGAAGGCACCCCAGTCAGTTGTAGCAGACCATTCTGAAACTGTGTCCCACTCAACTCAAAGTGAAGAGTTCCTTTCAAACCCCACTTGTGTAATTTTGTAAATTAAGAGATTTGCAGATGAGAAATGGGGTTATTACAAGACCAACAAGTTCTCAGCTATTTGGCACATGAGCACACAAAAAAAAAAAAAAGTGAAAGAAAAATAATTATGTAAGATATATATATGTTGTTGTTATCTGCCATCAAGCTGGCCCCGACTCATAGTGACCCCTCCTTGGGTTTCCGAGGCAGTATCACTACGGAAGTAGGACTGCCCAACCTTCCTTCCAAGGAGTGGCTGGTGGGTTTGAACCGCCAGCGTTCTGGTTAGCAGTCAAGTGCCTTAGGCACTATGCTACCAGAGTTCCCAAAGATATATATATAGTTAGTTAGTTAGTTTACATCTATACAGGCCATCAATAAAATCCTCAATCTTATTGTCAGCATTCCACATTGGCACAGCTTGGTCCTCACACATGATCTTTTCACAGCTTTGTCTATGTCGTTGCTTCCTTTTGTCTAACCTCCATTCCACATAAAATACGGCTCCTGGTTTCATAGCATCCTTCATTTATCAAAAATAACCCTGTCAAATTGAGTACCATTAACAGATAATGAGAGGAGACAACAGATGTGGTTAGAAGCAAAGCACTTCATAGTCTACAAGCTTAAGCCTGCAGCCAAGTAAGTTGACATCTGACTTTACTCAACATTTATAATTAAATAGAAAGTCTAGTTAAACTAACATTAAAATTAAAGCAGCACCCTAGGGAAATGTGAAGTATAACTTTAAAACTAGTTGAACAGGGCTCAAGTTACTCCAGACTCTTAACCTCAATAGCTATCGGGCACCTACTCTCTTCACCACTCTGCTTTGTCACAGCAAAGACTCTTGGCCACATCTTCTAAAGATGGCACCACATCTCAAGACCACCAAAGGGAAGAGAACTGTATTTTGCAATATGAAAGTTTAAATAGTAATATTAATCCAATAATAACCTGTGAGACCCACCAATATTATAACTACAAGTGTGGACAATCAATATTCCTTCCTAGATAGCTTTATCTAATTCATTCATTCAGACCAAATAACTTAGCTCACTTTGATGTCAAAATGCCAAAAGAATAATAACCTCAAGCAAACAGTGAGTGAATCAAGGGTTGATACTAGCAGTGAGCTATGTTTGCACAGTATGTTAGGAAGACAGGGTTTGATTTCTGTTGCTACATGGAACATGGAGTTGTAACTTTAATAAACAACCCATCTTTCTTCTTTGCCTTTTCTAACTGACCAAAATGGTACCACACAACCAAAACTGTAGAATTTTCAAAATGAAAAACAAATATATATATTTCTTTTTGAAACTGCTTTGGATTTTTATTATTATTATTAGAGTAACATATGTTCCTACAAAAAATTCAAATAATCCCATTCAGCAGGTAACACTTAATCCAAGTTTCACATTCAAATTAAGGTCAAGCTTTTACTAACATGTATTTTTATCTCTGCAGAGTTTCTTCTAGAATATATGTATACAAACATACACACACACAAAGAACATATACATTCATTTGTCTGGGGTCTCATTCTGTTCATTTTTATTTCACAAAAATGAAATCCTACTATTCATACTATAAGAGAACTCGCTTCTCTCACTTTACAGCACACTACTAGCATCCAATTCTATTTTTACAGCTGCACAGAATTCTACAGTGTGGGAGTACCATAATTAACAACAACAAAAAAAAAACCAAACTCACCACCATCAAGTCGAGCCCGACTCATAACGACCCCTCCCCCTAGGTTTCCAAGGCAGTATCACTACAGAAGTAGATTGCGAAAGAGTTCCAGCAAGATGGCAGACTAGGCAGAAAGATTGCACAGACCCTCTTCAACAAAGAAAAGGGAATGGAAACCAATTAACACAGACACAGAAGATAATCCTGGAACACTGAGCCTTGAAGGGAAGGACACAGAAGTGGACTAAATAAACGCCAACTAGCAGAAGAATTTGCGTGAAAATACCAAAAAAGGAGTCAGACAGAGCTGCAGTCTGACAGCGACACTGAGTGATCCTGACAGCACAGACACCTTGGAGATTCCGGAGTGCTGCTAGGACCTAAGAATTTACCTAAAAATCACCCTGCTGGCCAGGGACTGCACGGAGGACTGTGCACGGTGGCTGTGGAACAGGCAGAGAGGGTGAAGAGTAAGGTGGGCTGAGCTGTGGACTTTTGCCGGTCCGCAGGATGCTACCATTTTGAAGGTTTAAAAAGCAGCTTGACTATTTTGGATATTTAAAGAGACAGAGATCTCCCAGATTTCTGGGGCTTAAGAACACATTTTGCATTCCAGCAACCCCAAGTACACTCGGGGCATGCAAGATTGAAAAGGTACAACATTCTTCCTGTTACTACACCCCACAGCCACTTGGTGAACAGCCGTGTGGCCATCCCCTACTCCCACCTACGTTCTGGGCCCACAGGAACTCCATCACACTCTGTGTGCTCAGGCAAAGCCTGGATGCCCTGCCCTGTTCTCCACCGATTTTTTTTTCTTTTTTCTCTTATTTTATCTTTATTTTTTTCTTTTTCGCTTTTTTTCTGGGGACTGGTTTGCTTATATTTGTCTGTTTTAAAACAACTAATATTATTAATACTTTTGTCCTTTTTATTAATATTCTTAATCTTCCCCTAACAAGTCCTAGTTTTCAGCATTTTTTCTTTTCGTTGTGCATGGTTGAAATTTATTTTCTCCAAATTTAAGATTTTTTTTTTCTTTTCCCCATTTTTTCCT
>NW_006921681.1:4630900-4632518 GCF_000298275.1 Orycteropus afer afer
AGAACAGGAAGAGAAAAACAAAACCATTGAGAAAATTGTCCAAGATTTGCTGAAGGAAAATGTCCCTGAAATGATGAAAGATGAGAATATATCCATTCAGGAAGTCCCATAAACCCCAAAAAGGATAGACACCAAAAGAAAATCACCAAGACACATCATCATCAAACTCATCAAAACCAAAGACAAAGACAGAATCCTGAAAGCCGCACAGGAGAAACCAAAAGTTACCTACAAAGGACAGCCAGTAAGAATTAAGCTCTGATGTCTCAGCAGAAACCATGCAAGCAAGAAGGCAATGGGATGGTACACAGAAAACCCTGAAAGAGAAAAATTTTCAACCAAGAATATGTACCCGGCAAAATTGTCCCTCAACTATGATGGTGAAATTAGGAGATTTCCAGATAAGCAGAAAGTAAGGGAATTTGTTAAAACCAGACCAACCTTACAAGGCATACTAAAGGAAGTCCTTTGAACAGAGAACCAAAAATAGCAAATGACAACCAACCATTAATACACAAAATAACATAATCCAGAAACAACAGCTATGGACATATCGAGAGTAAAATGAGTTTACAAGATTGTAAACAGGGAACCAGAGACATCAATTGGCAAGTGACAACAACTACAAACAAAAAGAGGGAAAAGACTGTGTAGTCACAGAACTTCTAAATGGTGAGGAAGTTATGAAAGTTGCAACATAGAACGGAATGTTCTAAACCTGGGGATAAAATTAAAAATCATAGGGTAACCTCATAGAAAAATGATAAACCTTCACATCACAATAAAAAAGAGGACAGGCACAAATATTGAGCATATACTAAAACAAAAGCAACAAAGGAAATAATGACACAATTCATAAAAATAATGAGCTCAGCACAGAAAATAATATGAAACAAAGAAACCAGGGACACCATGAAAAAACACATAACAAAATGACAGCAACAAATTCAAACTTATCACTAATTATACTGAAAGTTAATGGATTAAATGCACCACTAAAGAGATGAAGAATTGCATATTGAGTAAGAAAACACAACCCATCAATATGCTACCTACAAGAGACACACCTTAGAGATAAAGACAAAAATAGACTAAAAATCAAAGGTTGGAAAAGATATATCAAAAGCAAATGGCAACTGTAAGAGAGCAGGAGTGGCAATCTTAATTTCTGGTCAAATTGACTTAAAGGAAAAAACCACCATACGATACAAAGAAGGACATTATATAATGATTAAAGGATCAATTGAACATGAAGATATAACCATAATAAAAATCTAAGGACCCAATGAAAGAGCCCCCAAATACCTAAATCAGACTTTAAAAGAGGTGAAAAGCCAAAGAGATGTATCCAAAGTCATAGTGGGAGACTTAAATATACCACTCTCTTTGAAAGATAGAACAACTGGAAAGAAACTCAACAGAGATGCAGAAGAGCTAAACAATACAATCCACCAACTTGGCTTTATACACATCTATACAGCACTTCACACAACAGCAAAATATACATTTTCTCCAGTGCACATGGAACTTTTTCTATGATAGACCATATGTTGGGCCATAAAGCAATTCTTAATAAATTTAAAAACATCGAACTACTGCAAAGAATCTTCTCAGATCA
>NW_006921681.1:4635500-4636583 GCF_000298275.1 Orycteropus afer afer
AAAAAAAAAAAAAAAGATTGCCCAACTTTCCTTTCGAAGAGTATCTGATGGGTTTAAACCACCAGACTTCTGGTTAGCAGTCACATGCCATAATTAACAGGTACCTAAATTGAGGTTTTTCCAGATTTTTCTTATGAACATTGGTGCAACAAACTTCTTGTGGGCATTTTTGTCTATATATGTGTTTCTATAAATAGTGTACGAATCTCTGTTGTTGTTGCTAGGTGCTGTTTGTCAGTTCTCACCCACAGTGACATACAACAGTATGAAGCACAACCCAGTCCTGCACCACCCTCACAAGCAGTTATGCTGCAGCCCACTGTTGCAACCACTGCGTCAATTCCTCTTGTTGAGAGTCTTTCTCTTTTTCACTGACCCTCCTCTACTTTACCAAGCATGATGTCCTTCTCCAGGGACTGGTCCCTCCAGATAACACGTCCAAAGTACAGGAGACAACCAGAAGGATGGTGCCCAGCTACCAATGCCAACCACTCAGGAAAGGATCAAATCTGGAGATCCAGGATAGAGTGGGAGGAAAAACATGGAACAAAATCCAAAACCACAACGATGACCAGAATTACTGGTCAGTTGGAGTCTGGTGAGACCCCCAGTTCTATGGCCCTGGGATACATTTTGGGCCTGGAATACAACTCATTCCCAGGGGCAGGCTCTCAGCCCAACACTAAAGAAGATGTACACACAGACCACTCAACCAAAGATGACGCACCCCCATATTCTATGGAGATGCATCCCTTGAAGCAATCGACCACAGGGCACCAGAGGGGCAATATTCTCAAGAAGGAAATGCAGGACACGCACAGAAGTGCATAACTATAGGGGGCTCAGGGGTGGGAGGTGTTACTGGGCAGGTAAGGGAGGGGACTGGGTTAGGGTTGGGGGTGGTAAATGGGGAGTGAAACTAAATGTACACCAAATGTTCAATGTAAAACAAACTCTACTCTGTAAACTTGGCTCCTAAAGCATAATTTAAAAAAAAAAAAGTACCAGAGACAAAGTCTCACTATCTTCTAAGGACCATTCTGGCTGTACTTCTTCCAAGACAATGTTGTTGTTGTTGTTGTT
>NW_006921681.1:4636863-4640226 GCF_000298275.1 Orycteropus afer afer
TTAAGAAGTAGATTGCCAGGTCCTTCTTCCTAGTCTGTTATTCTGGAAGCTCCACGGAAACCTGGCCACCATGAGTGACCCTGGTGGTATTTGAAATACTAAAGGCACAGCTTCCAGCATCACAGCAGCATGCAAGTGACCATATTTAGGACAGAGAAGTGGTGGACTGGATTCTCTAATTCAGTAGATATACACTTTTTAGTCAGAGCAATACAGTGAAACTGCCTCCCAAAAAGCTGGACCAAATATTCTCACCAATAGTCAGCCTGTTCCCATACTCTCATTCATTTTTGTTTGCTTAGTTTTGCAGTATGTACCCTTCTGGATCGCCTACCTTCCTAGCCATTCTGTATTGCTTTTGATAACTCCTCTTGATACAGGTAGTCAATTTTTATAGCCTCTTTGTCTAGCCTCTTCTTTGCACACTCTGGTATCTCTCATAAATGAGAGATTCACTCTCAAGCTTCTTCAGTGCTGATAATACAAATATTTTTCTACCCCTGAGCATGCTTCTTAGCAACAGACCCACGTTTTCAAACACCCTCTGGGTTCCACCAAAATGATATCCCCTGCTCGCAAATCATCCTAAACCAAATGACAATGCTCTTCCCATATGATACACATGTTGCTCTGGTGCAAGTATTAAACAGCATGCCCTTTCTTTTTGTAAAGAAATTATGAGTTATATCTCAAAATGTATGTGAAGTCAGAATTAGCATATTAACATCAACTACCCCAAAACACTTCTAAGCCCTTAGCACTACTGCATGAGTCATATTATTGTATTTTAATAATAGTAACTACCATCTTATGTATAATTCACAAGACTTTAATATACCTATGTCAGGCATTTACTAATAAGAATTTTAAAAATAATTTTTTAATCACCTATCCAATCATTTATCATGTTCAGTCAACATTTAATGATCTATTCATTTTGTTTCTTTGTAGATAAAGGTGCTGAAGAACAGAAATACAAAATCTCAAATAAGTTTGGTTGCTGATGATAATTACATCCATTAAGAAAAGACTAATACAGAGAGCTATGAAAACAGAAGTTGCAATAATTAGGCAAATACTTCATGAGTATTAAGGAAGAAGTTTTTATTTCCTTGAGTGCCGGAATCTTAATAAATATCTACTCTTTTATATTTGGCAATAAATCTTATAAGTTAATTTCAACCCAAGTAAATACTTTTGAGATCTACATAATATACTCTCGAAAAATAACTAGAAATAATATAAGATTTGATAAATCAAGACATGATGATCTTTAGTAAAAACCATAAAAATGCACACACTTGTGAAACAGGTAAGTATCACATTAAGCTTGGACATTAATTACAAAGTTCTTTTTTCCTTTACACTTCCCAACACAGTCTTAAACATATATTTAAGTGTGATACTCTGCTAATAATTACTTAAATTGTTATTTCACAAAGCACAAAATTATCATTATTAAAATATATCCAGGAAAAAAAACAACGTGCAATATAAAATCTCATTTTTACTGGAAAAGACAACAGAAGCTCTAAGCGTCTGTGTGCACACATGCACAGCAAATTCATATATATAAGTCACTCAGAACTCAAGTTTTAGTTACTGGAAGTGTGTATGGATATAAGGATGTGAAATAAGCCTTAGGACAACTTAAGAGAAAGACAGGGAGAGAAATAGAAAGAGGCCTCTAAACATTTTTAAGGACATCTTCATCTCTATTTCAAAACTCAATAGAGATCTCAGACTGTATACTGATGAAATTATCAAGTTCCAGTGGAACAATACTTGGAAAGGGGGAAAACACAGTCAAGAAGAGAGATTTTTCATTTGGAGAGTTACTGGTTAAAAAGGGGTTTTAAAAAAAAAAAAAAAAAAGAGTTTTGTGCAGCAAAGAGCTCAGGAACTCAGCACCCAGATGGGATGTTTAGAATGAGCCTCCATATGTACTTTGAGCTGACAGTTTGTGATAAAATTAATGGGGAGAACCAGCCAAGTTTATTGGAAGGAAACTGTAAGAAAACTCAAACCCCAACTGGAATCATTATACAAAGTAGACCAAATGTTACCCAGACAGATAGATATTTGTAGAATTAAATAAATGCATACAAATCCAAAACATTGCTCTTCATTTTTTTATTCTGATTTTTTTATTTCCTCTGATAATATGCCAGTAAACAATATTCCTCACAAAAAAACAATTACATACATCTATTTCAGAAAAAATATCTATTTAAATGTTCTGAAAAATTAAATGAGTAACAATTGCTAAGTTCAACATCACAAATAGCATTACTGCTCTCGTAATTTCCTGCCTAAAAAACAATCACTTCTCTTAAGAACAATGTGTTTTTCTTTCAGAAGAGCAGTCAAAAATATGCACTCAAACATGGGATACTGGCTAAAACAAAAATCACAAGCTACAGTTAAGGAATGTTCAACCTAAACAATACAGGGTGGTTTCTTTTGGCTAAGAGGGATTAGAGGTAAGTGAGACTGTCATGAAGACAAATGCTAAACATCCATTCTGGAGTTTAATTTTAACCAACCAGAAAAAGCAAATATTTGGGCTGCAGGAAATACAGCTTAGTACAAAGGAATACATAGGCTAACTTCTAACATTTACATTATTTGATTAATTCTAACAATAAAATCTAAACACTGATCATCCCTCCAATCTTCAGAGCAAGTGAACTCTACAATGAAAAATATGAGAGCCCTATCAGCTGGTCTGTTAAAAAGATTATAATGTAAAGGTTCTCATTCTCACAAGTGAAAGGAAATGACTGCCAAATGCTTCCTTTATAATCGCTCCAGAATAGGGCAGATCCTTTAATGTGAGATTTTCCTGACATTCCAATTGTAGCAGACACTGAACAAACAGAGACTCATTAGAAGCTGACCTGGAGTTCTACTATCTTTTGTTGAAGGCCTAGCAAAGATCAGACAAGAGTCCAGTGCTATTTACATTTTTTAGTATATTAATCACTTTTACACACAAGGACTTTAGAGAAATTTAATAGATTTTTCTTTTTCACAACAATAAGCACAGGATGTAACCATAGCTATATTCGTCTTTCTCTCAGGAAGGTCAGAAAAGCATTTAAAACTAGAAGTCTGTGCTATAAGGTTGAGAGCCATGTTTGTTTTAACAGTCCAAAGCTTTATGGTTGCAATTTGCAGTTAGGTGTTAAGGAAGACTAGCATTTATTCTTTCCAGCCAAGGATTAATGTCCCTGAGGGAAACATCGAAAAAGTGCTCAAACAACTACTTGTTGTTAAGTGCCGTGGAGTAGTTTCCGACTCATAGCGACCCCATGCACAGCAGAACTAAACACTGCCCGATCCCGCGCCAGCCCCACAATC
>NW_006921681.1:4640851-4642554 GCF_000298275.1 Orycteropus afer afer
AGTAGGTGCCTTAAGTCATCCTCACTTTCAGCAAGCAAAGTTGTATCGTCTGCATATCTCAGGTTGTTAATGATTCTTCCTCCAATCCTGATACCACGGCTCAAACAACTAGTAAAGCAAATTATCCTAAACTAAGACTTGTTATAAAATCTATATTTTCCAAGATACCCTTCAAAATTTAATAGGTGCTAATTTAGTACATAAGTTTAAGTGGAGAAGGGGCAAAAATTTATCTTTTGTGATAATTTATGAAAGCTAAAGAAAAACCAGAAAGAAATGATAAGATAAAACAGCTGAACAGAAGATTTCAAAGGTTAGCTCAAGAAGACAAAGTATAACAACGAAATGTGCAAAGAACTAGAATTAGAAAACCAAAAGGAAAGAACACACTCAGTATTTTTCAAGAGAAAATAACTGAAGGAAAAATTCAAGTCTCAAGTTGCAATATCAAAAGGATTCTGTCTGCAAAATACAGATATTTTTCTATGTACAAAAAAGAGTCAACCTTCAACAATTTCAGGAGGTAAGATAGGCTCAAGAACCAATGGTACTGAAGGAAAAAATCTAAGCTGAACTAAAAGAACTGGCAAGAAAACAAGCCTCCAGGAATTGACAGAATATCCACGGAGGTATTTAAACAAGTCGATACAGGGCTAGAGGCACTCACTTATTTATGCCTAGAAATTTGAAAGATCCAACCAACTGGAAGAGATTTGTATTTGTGTCCATTCCAAATAAAGGTTCTCCAACAGAACACAGAACAGTATTTCAATATCACACTCAGGTAATACCACATACCTGGTTTTGGCCATATTAAATCTGATAGCCATATGATCTACTATGCCAGAAATGACAAACTGAAGAGGAATGGTGTGGCATTCATTGTCACAAAGAATGTTTGAAGATCTATGCTGAAGTACAATGCTGTCAGTGACAGAATAATATCCATACCCCTACAAGGAAAGGTGGTTAATACTACTATTATTCAAATTTACACACCAACCACCAAAGCCAAAGATAAGGAAACTGAAGATTTTTATCAACTTCTGCATTCTGTAATCAACTGAACATGCAATCAAGATGTGCTGATTATCACTGGTGACTGGAATGAAAAAGCTGGAAACAAAGAATAATCACCAGTAACTGGAAAATCTGGCCATGGAGACAAATATAATGCTGGAGAGCGCATGACAGAATTTTGTAAGACCAATGACTTATTCATTACAAATACCTTTTTTCAACAACACAAATGGTGGCTATACACGTGGACTTCACCAGACAGAGTACACAGGACTCAGACTGACTATATCTGTGGCAAGAGGCAATGGAAAAGCTCATTATCTTCACCCAAAACAAGGCCAGGAGTTGATTTGGAACAGACCATCAACTGCTCATATGCAAGTTCAAATTGAAGGTGAAGGCAATTACAACAAGTACAGGAGAGCCAAAATATCTCTCTCCTGAATTTGTTACCGTTAGGTGCCATCGAGTCACTTCCAACTCATAGTGACCCCATGCACAGCAGAACGAAACACCGCCCGATCCCGCACCAACTCCATCATCCTTGCTATACTTGAGCCTGTTGTCACAGCCACCATGTCAATCCATCTCGTCGAAGGCCTTCCCCTCTTTCATTGACCCTCCACCTCACCAAGCTATATCCTTCTCCAAGGAATGGTCCCCTCTGACAACATGACCAAAGT
>NW_006921681.1:4642654-4644700 GCF_000298275.1 Orycteropus afer afer
CAAAAGCATCAACTCTTCTTCGGTCTTCCTTATTCATTGTCCAGCTCTCACATGCATACGAGGTGACTGGAAATATCATGGCCTGTGTCAGGTGCACCTTAGTCCTCAAGGAGATATCCTTGCTCCTCAGCACTTGATACAGTTCCTTCACAGCTGACCTACCCACTGCAACATGTCGTCTAATGTCCTGACTGCTGCTTCCATTGGCCTCGATTGTAGAACCAAGCAACGTGAATTCTTTGACAACCTCAATTTTTCTCCATTCATCGTGATACTTCTTATTGGTCCAGTTGTGAGGATTTCTGTCTTCTTTATATTGAGATGTAATCCATACAGCAGACTGTGCTCCTAATCTTCATCAGTAAGTCCCTCAAGTAATCTTTGCTTTCAGCAAGCAAAGTTGTATCATCAGTGTATCTCAGGTTGATAATGATTCTTCCTCCAATCCTGATGCCACGTTTTTCTTCATATAGTCCAACTTCTTGGATTATTTGCTCAGCATATAGATTGAGTAAGTATGGGGAAAGGATACAACCCTGACACACTCCCTTCCTGATTTTAAACCATGCAGTGTCCCCTTGTTCTGTTCAAATGACAGCCTCCTGGTCAAGGTACAGGTTCTTCATGAGTACAATCAAGTGTTCAGGAATCCCATTCTTCTCAATGTTATCCATAATTTGTCATGATCCACACAATCAAATGCCTTTGCATAGTCAATAAAGAACAAGTAAACATCTTTCTGGTATTCTTTGCCTTGAGCCAAGATCCATCTGACAACAGCAATGATATCCCTTACTCCACGTCCTCTTCTGAATTCAGTTTGCACCTCTGGAAGTTCTCTGTCAAAATACTGCTGCAACCGTTTTTGAATTGTTTTCAGTAAGATCTTACTTACATGTGATATTAATAATATTGTTCAATAATTTCCACATTCCGTGGGATCACTTTTCTTCGGAATGGGTACAAATATGGATCTCTTCCAGTCAGTTGGCCAGGTAGCTGTCTTCCAAATCTCTTCGCATAACTGACTGAGCACCTCCAGTGCAGCATCCGTTTGTTGAAATATCTCAATGGGTATTCCATCAATTCCCAGAGCCTTGTTCTTCACCAATTCCTTCATTGCAGCTTTGACTTCCTCCTTCAGTACCATTAGTTCAAGATCATATGCCACCTCCTGAAATGGATGAAGATTGACCAGTTCTTTTTGGTACGGTGACTCTGTGTATTCCTTCCATCTTCTTTTGATGTTCCCTGCATCATTCAATATTTTGCCCTTAAAATCTTTCAATATTGCAACTTGAGGCTTAAATTTTTTCTTCGATTCTTTCAGCTTGGGAAATGCAGAGCGTGTTCTTCCCTTTGGTTTTTTAACTCCCAGTCTTTGCACATTTCATTATAGTAATTGGCTTTGTCTTCTTGAGCTGCTCTTTGAAATCTTCGGTTCAACTCTTTTATCTTGTCATTTCTTCCATTTGCTTTAGCTACTCTCCGCTCAAGGGCAAGTTTCAGAGTCTCTTCTGTCATGCATTTTGGTCTTCTCTTCTTTTCTTTTTAGTGACTCTTGCTTTCTTCATGGATGATGCTCTTGATGTCATCCCACAATTCATCCGGTTTCTGGTCATTGGTGTTCTATGCATCAAATCTATTCTTTAGATGGTTGTTAAATTCAGGAGGGGTATATTCTAGATCATATTTTGGCTATCGGGGACTTGTTTAATTGTCTTTAGTTGAAGTTGCATATGAGCAGTTGATGGTCTGTTCCATAGTCAGCTCCTGCCCTTGTTTTGGCTGAAGATATATTGAGCTTTTCCATCTCCTCCTGCCACAGATGTAGTCAATCTGATTCCTATGTGTTCCACCTGGTGAAGTCCATGTGTAGAGCTGCTGTTTGTGTTGTTGAAAAAAGGTGTTTGCAATGAACAAGTCGTTGGTCTTGCAAAATTCTACCATGCTAGTTTCAGGATTATTTCTGTCACCAAGGCCAAATTTTCCAACTACCGGTGATTCTTCTTTGTTTCCAACTTTTGCATTCCAGTCACCAGTGAT
>NW_006921681.1:4645090-4660791 GCF_000298275.1 Orycteropus afer afer
TTCCATTTCATTTTTGACAACTTCCAATTTTCCTAGATTCATACTCCATACATTCCATGTTCCAATAATTAATGGATGTTTGCTGCTGTTTCTCCTCAATTTGAGTGACGCCACGTCAGCAAATGGAAGTCTCAAAAGCTTTACCTTATCCATATGAATAAGGCTGATTTTACTCTTATAGCGCAGCTCTTTCCCAGTCCTACTTTGAGAGCTTTCTAAGTGAAGTGATTCATCTTCCTCCTCTGTATTGGAAAATGTTTCTGGACTATTCATAAAGTTGTGCAGTAATGTATCAGACAGCATTTCTCTGCTATTTATAAGATTTTCCCTGGTCAATTCTTTGAGAAGTGGATGGCCTCCTCCTTCTTCCTTGCCTGTCTCAGTCTGCAAGCCGGGCTGATACCTGTGCAACAGATGCACCCCACTGGGTTTCAAATACCAGTAGCACAGCCTCAAGACTCACAGCAACATATCACCACAGTAGGACAAACTGACAGACAAGTCTGTCTCCCCTAGCTTTGGAAATCCCTCCAACCACCCTTACCTGGATCCCTGTGGCTAACTCCTTGATCTGTTCCAGTCCTCTTTGCCTTTTCTGTCCTCTCCCTGCTTCTCACCTCACTGCTTGTGGTGGGTGGCCTAGGTTCCCTCTCCTCACCTGGGTCCCTGCAACTGACTTCTCGATCTGTTCCTATCCCCTTTGCGTTTTTTGTCCTCTCCCTGCCTTCCTACCTTGCTGCTTGTGGGGCGTGGCCTGGGTTCCCTCTCTTCATCTGGTTCCCTGCAGCTGACTCCTCAATCTGTTCCGGTCCACTTTGCCTTTTCTGTCCTCTCCCTGCTTCCCGCCTCGCTGCCTGTGGGAGGTGGCCTGGGTTCCCTCTCCTCACCTGGCTCCCTGTGGTTGACTCCTCCATCTGTTCCAGTCTCCTTTGCCTTTTCTGTCCTCTCCCTGCTTCCCACCTCGCTAAATTCAGAGACCATTTAAAGAATAGATTTGATGCACTGAACACCAATGACCAAAAACCAGAGGAGTTGTGGGATGACATCAAGAACATCATCCATGAAGAAAGCAAAAAGGTCACTAAAAAAAGACAGGAAAGAAAGACCAAAATGGATGTCAGAACACTTTGAAACTTGCCCTTGAATGGTGTAGCCAAAGCAAATGGAAGAAATGACAAGATAAAAGACCTAAACAGAAGATTTCAAAGAGCAGCTGGAGAACACAAAGTCAATTATTAAAATGAAATGTGCAAAGACGTGGAGTTGGAAAGCCAAAAGGGAAGAACACACTCAGCATTTCTCAAGCTGACAGAACTAAAGAGGAAATCTAAGCCTTGAGTGGCAATACTGAAAGATTCTATGGGCAATATATTGAATGATACAGAAAACATCAAAAGAAGATGGAAGGAATACATAGTCACTGTACCAAAAAGAATTGGTTGATGTTCATCCATTTCGGGAGGTGGCATATGACCAAGAACCAATGGTATGGAAGAAAGAAATTGAAGGGAGCTGCCAGAAATTCAAGTCATATTCAGAAGAGGATGTGGAACAGGAGATATCACTGCCAATGTCAGATGGACACTGGCTGAAAGCAAAGAATGCCAGGAAGATATTTACCTGTGTTTTATTGATTATGCAAAGGCATTCGACTCTGTGGATCATAACAAATTATGGATAACAATGGGAAGAATGGAAAATTCCAGAACACTTCATTGTGCTCATGAAGAACCCGTACATAGACCAAGATGCAGTCACTCAAATAGAACAAAGGTATACTTCACAGTTCAAAATCAGGAAAGGCACGCATCACTTTGAAGACTCAGATGCATCTGACCCAACCCATATATTTTCAATTACCTCATATGCATGTGAAAGCTGGAAAATGAGTAAGCAAGACTGAAGAACTGCTGCCTTTGAATGGTGATGTTGGCGAAGAATACTGAAAATACCATGGATTGCCATAAGAATGAAAAATCTGTCTTGGAAGGGGCACAACCAGAATGCTCCTTTGAAGCGAGAATGGCCAGACTTTGCCACACCTACTCTGGTCATATTGTCAGAAACAACCAGTCCCTGAAAAAGTATATCACGCTTGGTAAAGCAGAGGGGCAGCAAAAAAGGGGAAGATCCTCAATGAGATGGAATGACACAGTGGCTCAAGCATTACAAAGATTGGGAGGGTGGTGCAGGACCGGGCAGTGTTTCATTGTGTTGTACATATGGTTGCTTAGTCAGAGCCAACTTGAAGGCACCTAACAACAACAACAACAAAGAAAAACCACAGTAACCAGTGCTAAAACAGCCTCCTAGGAATAACTACCAGTTGAGAACTGATACTTACCATTTTACTTCTTTTCTATTGATTGTTATTGCTGTTGCTATGTGCCGCAGAGTCAGAGCAGACTCATAGCGATCCCTCCTTGGGTTTCCAAGCCAGCTTCCTTCCAAGGAGTGGCTGGTGGGTTTGAACCACCAGTCTTTTGGTCAGCAGTCAAGTGCCTTTAGGCGCTATGTTACCAGAGCTCCTTTTTTATTGATCACCTCACATTAAATAATTATACTAATAACAATCATTGTAATCAGATGTTAGGATCACAATGTGTCTGATTTTGCTGAAAGCAAAATCAATTCAGATTAACTAAAAAACTTTTTTTTATCCAACACAATGGTCGGTTTCTCCCTTTAAAGACATTTTTCAAAGATCATTTTAAAATTGTATTACAGTATAAAGCAAATTAATATTGTATCTAAAATAAAAGATAGTATTTTACCTTGAGAAATCCAATTTGATTATTCTAATTATTTATCCAGGAAATCAAAAACAATACCTTTATCATTTGTAAATGCTATTTTATATCAAATGAAATGTTATATTATGAAAACCTTAAACCAAAAAATCCAAAAATTATACTACACATATCATATCAATTTAAAATCCACTTGGCTTCCAAAATGCACTGCTTGAGTAATCATGGTATCAAATAAATGTGCTTTAAAATACAAACAACAGAGGGCTACTACCAATTAAGTTTGTTATTTATCCAGGGTGTCAAGAAGGAAAACAAATCAAAATAATTTTCTGTTAACATTGGAAGATAATTGATCAATGCCCTCCAATTTTTGAGGAAAATTTGTATCTTATTTAAATTCTATACACAAACTGTGGATCAAGTACACAAATTCAAAACATTTACTTCCCATGCACCTTTTCTCAAGAAATTACTCCACAAAAGAGAAAAGGTACCAGGCAAGAACCCAAGAAAACTCTCTAACACAGGAGTTGCTGAAGGGATGGCCTTGGTGACATGAAAGCAAAGACCTTCTTTAACACCTAGGACGCAGTACTAGACATTAGCTCAGGATAAGAGGTTCCAGGAGGGATACCCCCAAGAGCAATATATAGATTACTTAATATTTTCCACTACACTGAGAGTTGTTTTATACAGTTCTGTCAGAAAATTCAAAGCTGATTTAGAGATAAACAAAACCCCAAACTCATAGCAACCCTATGAGGCACAATAGAACTGCTTCATAGAGTTTCTAAGGCTGTAAATCTTCACGGAAGCAGACTGCCTCAACTTTCTCCCACAGAGAGACTGGTGGGTTAGAACCGCTGAGCTTTTGTTTAGCAGTCAAATGCTTTAACAACTAAGCCACCAGAGCTCCTTGATTTAGAAAGATAGGAACACACAAAACTAAGCAAACAAAAATGAGAGAATTATTAATTCCAACAAAGCAAGTGCAAAGTGGTACAAGACAGGAAACTAAGTCATAGTATGATGTGTAGTTCAACTATGACAATACACACTACACGCTGCCATAATAACAAGCATTCCATATTGACTTATTTACAAATTATAATGTAACTACATTGAGAAGATGGAGGAGAAAGTGGGTAACATAAAAAGACTAAATCCTCTTCTCTCATTGGAAAAGTCAGCAAACAATGTCTAAAATAGAAAACAAAAACATAAAGCATATCTTTAGCAATAATGAGGCAAATAAAAAGAGAAATGGTTGACAAAAATAACACTGGTTCCCTCTGGGGAATGAGACTCAATCATGACAGGGATGGAACAAGAAACTAGAAACTACTATGTATATTTTTTCCTTTAATTTTTATTATGATTTGGGTGAAAGTTTCCAGAGCAAAATTCATTTTCCACACAGTGGTCCATATACATTTTGTCTCACGACATTGACTGCAATTTCTCACAATGTAACAGCTCTCTTCCCACTTCCTCTCCATAGTTAACTCTTCCCTGTTTTCCCTCCCATGCACTCTTACTGACCTCCCAGCTGTCTCCCTGTGAAGACACTGCCCTTCTGTTCGACCATGGGATTGATCTCTCCAAGGAGTATATCTGCCTGATGTAAATGTTCAGCCCGTACTCCTGTCTATTATTTGGCTGGAAGCCACAGGAGACTTCAATTCCAGACCTGAAGGCTAGGGGCCATGGTCTCAGGGGTCTCTCCAGGCTCTATTAGAGCAGTAAACCTGGTCTTTTTTTTTCTAAATGATTTTGAGTTTTGTTCCACATTGTTCTCCCACTCTATCCAGGATATGCACTGATCCCCCATGACAGATTGACAGTGGTAGCTGTATTATTTAAATTTTAACAAAGTTAATCCTGCAAGTCTATTTGACTCTAAATTCCTACACACTGTGATACAGTGAATTACTTGGTATGGCTTTTCTAACCAGTCTTTGTAACTCACACCAAATTACTAGGTGGCACCATGCAAATAAGGTATGTAGAAGTCTGATGTTGGGATTGGTTAGTCTGTAACTCTGCCAGGCTTAAAATAAGCCTTCCTAGAGGCAGAAAGAGGAGTTCTGGTAGCGTAGTGGCTAAGGCACTTGACTGCTAACCAGAAGACTGGCGGTTCAACCCACTAGCCACTCCTCAGAAGGAAGGTTGGGCAATCCTACTTCCGTAGTGATACTGCCTCGGAAACCCAAGGAGGGGTCACTATGAGTCAGGGCTGACTCGACTGCACATAACAAACAAAACAAACAAACAGAGGCAGAAAGAGGGATCTCACTACTATCCAGAAAGAAGAGCTGGAGGTGACGTAGAGCTCATCCTGGGGCTCAAGATCCCTGCACTGGACCTCCTTGGCAGAGACACCCCAACAGAGGCAGTGAAACCAAGAGGCATGAAACAGAACAGGGGTTTCAGGATCACAGAGTGAGAAAGTCCAGTGCCCTTGGTAAGGAGGCTTGCAGGTGGGGTAGGGTGCATATAAGTGTACCTACCAGAAGAGCTAAAAGAGCTTTGTGACACTTACCCAAACAGGGCAGAGGCCAGGCCAAGGGCCAGAGGAGAGCCTGAGGGCATCCTGCTTGAAGAAATAAACACCATAATCGTGAGTATTGTCTGTAAGTTCTGCATGGCCACTGCAATGAATTATAGAGCCCAGAAGAGAAGTAGTGAGTACCGTGGGAGGGATGGCTGGTGTCAGAGTTAAATAAAAGGTGGAGGGTGACGGTATGTCTGGCCTCATAAGATTAAGTCTTGCGTTTTTGATGGTGACTCTGTTTCTCCCTCGTGAGATTGGAAGAGGTTATAAAATACTGCCTCCTTGCGCTTGTTGCACACATATATTATCTAGATAAATTAAACTGGAATTAACAAAAAGATTGCTGAAAGACCTAAGCTACCTCATTTAAAAATTCACTGACATATATGATTAGTGTTTTATAGCAGGCTTCGGTCATCTGATTAAAAGAATTACAAATTTTAGAACTTCAAAAAATAAAATAAAAATCTGATCTTAAACCAATAAAGAAGTCAGTCACTGTAGGATACGAGTACCAGAAATGAATTTCTTTTTCTTCACAGGGTAAGCTGCATTATATTTTACCACCTGCTGGCAAGACTCTTGAAATTTAGCCACTTAATAATAATAATAATAATAATAATCTCAAAGCAATAGGGGGGAAGAAAAAGAAACAATTACAAAAAATCACAAAATAAATGATAAAGCAAACTCGATCACTAATTTTAGTACTTATAACTGACAAACATATTACTAAATGAAGTAACAGCTATTAAAATTAAATGCTATACAGCAAAAATACAAATATATCATCTAGCTTCAAAGAATTTAACATGTATTTTTAAAATCACTTTCAGCATTATATCCATTAGTTTATTCACAGTTATGAGACATAATCAGCTCAAGGTATTTTTAAATGCAAAATGGATAGAAAGAGAGGAAAATCAAGGCTGCTTTCAAATACTTGTTAGATACAGGCAAAACTGCAAGTTAATCATTAGATTAACAGTGGTATTTTTCAGTATCTCCCACACATAATGCCTTGTCTTTGAGAATACTGCTGAATTTTAATACCACTGTTTTGTCAAGAAAAACTGTTCGTGGACACTTCACAAATTCATTAATAATCCTTTAAGAAGACATAAATTAAACCATGGCAAGCAGTTTCTCATGAAACAAAATTTACTTGTGGTTTGTTAGAACTACATGTGCCAAGTGGCAAATTGAGATGTAGAAACACACTTTAAAGGTTATGCTTTGAAAGTATTCAGTGATTCAAAGATATGCATCATTAGGCAGTAGCAAAGCAAATACTGGGACACCTATTTCATTTGCAATCTGTTAAGTTTCAGATGGATAATTTTACAATGACCACAAGAGCTGTTAGGATAAACTTTGAAAGGAGATAGACATACATTCCCTAGATTTCTATTAGACGACTGGAAGGTAACCAGAATGGATCTCACTTTCAACAATAAAAGCAATAAAAAGAGGTCACTAATTCACACAGAAACTGCCATTGTGCCAACTACACTGTGTATGCTTTGCGTCCGTGGGAATGCTGACATGTGCAGTATAAGTGGTGATTGAAGAGTCAATTAAGTAGTGGGAAAGGGCTTGCAGCAAAAATGTAAACTAAAAATAATCCATTTACAGAAGAATGGAATAAGAAAAGCTAGCTAAACTATAATCAACGTCTGTATTACCAGTTTCAATAGTAAACACAGTTGTTAAAAGTGGTTAACATACAAGACCATAAGTGCATGCAATTTCAAGTAAGAAACATCTGTTTTACCAATAATATCCTTGTTATATCCTCCATTTCTAGCTCTGAGAGAGAGAATTTGAGAGTAAGAATGAGAGAGAAAGAGAGAGAATAACACAGAAAAGAAAATGGCCAGTTTATCTTAGGGAATACTTACTGGGCCTTTCATATAATTCCTAAATTCATAAATTTTAAATTGGTTGTATTTCTAGAACATCACAGATTTTCTTTAAAAATAAGGTTGAAAGAGAATCTAGATGCTCCCCCTGCTGTGTTTTACTCCCACCAGCTAAGGCAGTGAGCATGCTTTCATAATGAAGGGTGGCAAAATTAAGACAATCAAGCAAACAAGACAGCAAAGGCAGTCATGTCTTATATTTCGTGAGAAAAAAGATATGGTGCAAACTGCAAGCCAATGAACTCTGACCCAAAACAAAGCATTAGTCAGTTGAAAAAATTTTTTAAGTTCTGAGGATAAAACTGTTGGTTAATTTCACCAAGGATGAACTTTTGTCCTATGTATTTTTCCAGGTGATGTTCCCCTTCATCGGGTGAATGGCAGCATCATTTCATTCCTCGCTGTGACTGAACTTTCCTCCAGAGTAGGGTTCTGCCTCTTGTGTTAGATGGCTGCAGTTAACTTTAAGCTCTACAATTTACTAACTCTGTACCTGGGGCAAGTCTCCATATGCTCATCTATAAAATGTGATTAATAATTGTACCTACTATGTATGGTTATCATAAGGAGGAAACAATTCAAGCAATGCCCTGAGCAGAATGCTTGTTCGGTATTATTAGATAGTATTGTGATCATGAACTGTCATAAGAACCTGATTAAACAACCAGACTTGGCCTTCATCACTCCATCAGTGAGGTCACTGATTCATTATGTGTTTACATAGCATATCACTATGCTGGGGAAGAAGGAGCCACAGCAAAATCAGCATTTCACTTTTCATTATTGTTATCACCACTGCTGCACTATTTATACAAAAAGAAGAGAGATGTGACAGATGCTTGACTGGGTCCTGTAGCCAGAGCATCTATCGTGACAAGGAAACCCTGTCTCAGCAGCAAGCACCTTCCCTGCCTCCTGGCCCCCCTTCACCATTCATCCTCATCAAGGAGAGTACAGTGGAGCCACACAGTGGCCATACAACGTCAAAATGTTATTGTCTAAGAATTCTGGTCTAAGATTTTGATGAAACACAATGATCCGTCACTAAATAATTATAATAATTATTTCTGTTCCAAATTTATGTCCTTAATATATTATCACATATCTAAAGAGGCCCAAAGTGCATTTGAGGCAAAATAAAAAGGGGGGGCAAAGATAAATTTCCAACAGACACCCTACTATATATTTAATAAAGCAATGAAATTATTGAAATAACACCAATTTACAGAACATAACCATAAAGAAACAATGACATTTGCTTAATTCAAATTGGAGGAAAGACACATGTCTATCAAAGTCAGGGTTTCTATAAAGTCCCAAACACTGTATTTAAAATAATTTTCCCTATTCTATTTTCTCTGGACACATAAAAGTAGGCTTTCCGACACTATAAATGGGTTAAAAACTGTCACATTTTTCAAAATACTTAGAATAACTTACATAAATGCTTACCATGTCTACCACCATCTCGAGAGAGTTCCCCAACCTTCCCAATGCTACTTCTCTACCATCAACATAATTCTACTGCTGTACCTCTCACAGGTTTAAAATTATTTTCTTCCAAACTGGTCTCCACTACTACATGGAGTTCCTTAAGGGCATGGAGCATGTTTCATTCATTTTTGTATTTCCAAATTTTCCTAAACAATTTATTCATTCATTAAAAAGAACTGTACTGAGCCTACTATGTGCCAGATGCTTTATTCATTCAACATAAATGTATTGAACAGGCACTGTTCTAAGCATCTGGAATCCATTAGCAAAGTAAAAAAGATTCCTGACCTCACAGAGCTTACATTCAGAGAGGGAAGCAAACAAAACAGATTTAATAAGTACATATACAATACGCCCAAAGATAATACTTGCAAAGAAAAATGAAAAAGTAGACCAAGATAAGGAAGACTTAAGAGTGTATACCAGCTGGGTAGGACACCACTTGCAGTTATAAACTGGGTAGTCAAGACAGGACTCATTGAGAAATTACCCTCGGAACAACCTTTTAAAAAGGTAAGGAAGTTCACCAAGAGCATTCCAAGTACTGGGAACCAGCAGGGCAAAGGCTCTCAAGTGCAAGCTGACCTAGTTTGTTTAAGGAAGGAGACCAGAGGTGTTGAAGTAGAACATGGGAGAGGTAATAATAGACAATGAAGCTAACTTAATAAAATAATAAATAAATAATAAAATAATATAATATAAAATAATAATATAATATAATAAATAATAAAATAATAGGCAATGAAGTTAACTGCATAACCTGAAGAGTAAAAAACTTTCAGGTGCATACACTCCAAAAAAACATGTATTTGTGCATAAAATATATCCAGAACCTACTAAGTTTAAAAAAAAAAAAAAAGAACTTTTAATATTTCTGCTCCACCTCAATGGATAATCTTACATATCTTGTTGCTGGAGAAGCAGAACCTCACTCTGAAAGGCAATGCCCTATGCTGCACAACAGCTCGGATGGCTAACAGCTGGAAGCAGAGCAGAGGGTTTGCTTTCCTAAGCCCCTCTAACAGCCCTTGGACTTCCCTTCTGCCTTCACAGAAAATCCCAGTACGTGGAAGGGGTTGAACTGCAACTGCAAAAGTTTCTTAAAACCTTTTTTCCAAGTGTGCGAGAGAGAGGGTGAAGGCAGGAACCTGACACGAGCCAAAGGGACTGGGTCACTTGGCTTCCTGTCTCACACCTGCTCTCTCTGCTTGAAGGGCTGCTGGCCTCTATTAGAAATTTTAATTATGGTCTGGCAAATATGTTGTCCTTTCTGATTGCTTGATGTGCAACGGGACTCTCAATGATAGTTAATATCAAAACTAAACCATCTTATGAATGTGAAACCATCTATCAGTGACATGGACCTGAATGAATATTCAACTGCTACTAAATGACTATCATCAGCTCTATTTTTACTTTGAGTAATTTACTTTTATAAATACAATTTTGTAAACATTTTCTTAAAGTTTATTGTTTCATTTCTATTTCTTTCTATATTTACCATCTATATTTATGAGAAGTAACACAAGCTTTTTAAATTTAGTAGAGATATAAAGCTTCACTTGAAAGCAAATGTTTTTAAGTGCAAAATGTGAGAATTTAAACAAAAAACTAAATACTAATGCTAGTAGTATTACTGAAGAAGCAGAAATCATGAGGGTGTACAAAGTAAACAACTGACGCTGATCTAGTGTGGGTGCCATGAGGCACAGGCTGTCTGTCTTCTTCCCCTGGCACAGTGTCTGGCACATTTCTGCAAATATTTCTTCAATAAATGAAAGTGATAAAGCCAGAATCTGAATCTAGATCTCTCTGGCTCTACAGTTCCTGTCCTATCCTTCCTACCAATGGGGGCTCTAATCGTGGCTACACAGTAGATCTCTGATGAGTTCTGAAAAAACACTGTTGCCTGGGGATTGAAGACAGGGCCAGTCAGTATTTAGCAAGCTCCCCAGAAGATTCTAAAGTGCAGCCATCATTTGCACACCACTGCACTATACCAAGGAGCTCTGGTAGCATAGTACCTAAGGCATTTGACTGCTAACCAGAAGGCTGACGATTCAAACCCACCAGCCACTCCACAGAAGGAAGGTTGGGCAATCTACTTCCGTAGTGATACCACCTCGGAAACCCAAGGAGGGGTCACTAGGAGTCAGGTACAACTCGAAAGCAGTGCATTTTGTTTCGTTTTGGCACCATACCACACTGCCTTCCTAATTAAAGAAGTAATCACAGTTACATGTGATCAGTGTTATGCTGGTGCAACTACCATACTTAGAGCCAGACAATTTGTTGGGCAATCCTACTTCCGTAGTGATACTGCCTCGGAAACCCAAGGAGGGGTCGCTATGAGTCGGGGCCGACTCGACGGCACATAACAACAACAACAACAACAACAAAACATCAAGGGATGATTAACCAAGACTTTAAAGCCTGAGAAGGATTCAGCCAAACTCTGTATTTTAGGCAGAGGGAACACGGTACAAAGTCCTGGAGATGAGAGACTACATGATGAATTCAATAACACTCTTTCCTCTTAGCTCCCCAACCCAGGGTAACCAACTGTACAATTTCCCTGGGCTAAAGGGGCTCCCAAGGACATAGAATTTCCCTGAACAAGTTAACACTCCTTATCATGCTACTCTGACCAAGGAAAGAGATTTATTTTGTGATTAGTCAGATTAGACAAATTCTAGATTAGAGAAAATGTGATCAGTCAGATTCTAGGATTCTGATTACTTTATGTTCACTAATGAGTGGGAGGATCATTAGCTATTAAAAGAGGCTTATTCTCTCTGACATATATTCTCTTTTTATAAGGCAGTAATCCTAAAACATGCTAAGATACCTGCCACTTTGCATTCTCTTCTCTTCCCATTTTGTTGTTAAGAAAGCAAACAATCAAAAGGTGAGAATCAGATTTGCTTTCATAAGATTACTCCGTCCGTAGGACCAGAAGAGAGTAAAAGTGGGAGCAACTAAACGAAATCAGTTTTGAGGCTAATGCAGCATTTCAAGAAACAGATATGGGGACTTAGACATGGTTATTGAAACCCTGGTGGCTCAGTGGTTAAGCATCAGCTGCTAACCAAAAGGTCAGCAGTTCAAATCCACCAGCTTCTCTGCAAATGAATGTAAGATAGTCTGCTTCCATAAAGATTACAGTGTTGGAAACCCTATGGGGCAGTTCTACTCAGTCCTATAGAGTCATATGAGTTGGAACTGAATCAACAGCAATGGGTTTGGGTTTTGATTTTTTTGTTATTATTTTTTAGTTACACTTGCATGTACGTAATGATAAAATCAAGAGATATTTAGGCGGCAGAATCAACAAGCCTATATAATGATTAAATTTTGGGGTGAACCAGAGAACGAAACAAAAATTGAACAGTTATAGACATGACATATAAAAACAGAGGTTCTTCCCAACTTATAACTTACGTATGTTCCAAAAGTTCACTGTGGATTCATTATTTAAAAATCCCATTTCCACAGAAACAATTTTATAAATTAGTTTAGATTCTGAGGTTATGCCATAAATCTACTAAATCCACTAAGAGCCTCGCATACATTTCCAAAGAAAAATTATAGAAAACAGTATTTCTGAAATTTTTTAAATGAATAAGAATAAGAAATTTTACACTTATTCTGAATTTTGGTATTTGAGGCAAAAGCAGATTAACAGATGAAGAAGAAACTTACAGTGGATTTAAATGGGTCTTCCAAGTATTTTCAAGGGCTGCAAAGAGGTTCTTTATGTTATTTGTTTTTACATTAAAAGTGTACAGATTTCTCTTGCTTAGTGTAGATAATACTGGCTCCATTTTCGACACTTAACGAGTTACAATCTGGGTCAGTTTTTAGAAAAAAATAGCTTCCTGAAGTAATCAAGGAAGAACAGAAAGAGAAAGAAGAAGCTGACATTAAATATTTCCTAAAGTGGCATGAAGTGCTTACGAAAAGACTGAGGGAAAGAAAGTAACACAATGTATGTTTCTATGTGTATCAAATCCAAACCCAAAACCAAACCCACTGCCATCAAGTCAATTCTGACTTAAAAAGCACTTCATCTCTCATACTTTGGTCATGTTATCAGGAGAGATCAATCCCCAGAGAAAAGTACCATGCTTGGTAAAGTAAAGGGTCAGTGAAGAAGAGGAAGACCCATAATGAGATGGGTTCACACAGTGGCTGCAACAATGAGTTCAAGCATAGTAACAACTGTGAAGATGACGTTTCGTTCTGTTGTATATAGGGTTGCTTTCGTTCTGTTGTATATAGGGTTGCTATCAGTTAGAACCAACTCAAAGGCACACAACAACAACAAAAAATGCTCGTCTGTTCAAGAAGCTCTCCCTAATCTCTAAGTTTATCTTATTTTTAAAAACTACAATACGTGCTTATCTGTTTATCACTTACTTATTATATCATTATTTTCATTGTTTTCTCTACCAGACTGTAAGCTCTTTATCTTTACTCCATTATGTGTATGCATTTGTATATACCATGCATACAAAAAAAAAAAAAAAACACTATCATCTATTTAATTCTGTCTCATAGCAGCTATTCATAGCTGAGTTGATGCTTTTGAGTTGTGGTGCTGGCGAAGAATGTTGAAAGTACCATGGACTGCTAAAAGAACTAACAGATCTGTCCTGGAGGAAGTGCAGCCAGAATGCTCCTTGGAAGCAAGAATGGCCAGACTTCGTCTCACCTATTTTGGTCATGTTGTCAGAAGGGACCATTCCCTGGAGAAGGATGTCATGCTTGGTAGGGTGGAGGGTCGACGAAAGAGGGGGAGGCCTTCAACGAGATGGATTGATACGGTGGCTGCGATGATGGGCTCAAGTATAGCAGGGATTGTGGGGCTGGCGCGGGATCGGGCAGTGTTTTGTTTTACTATCCAGGGGGCGCTATGAGTCGGAAAAGACTCAACGGCACTTAACAACAACAACAACTAATATTTACTATGGATTTTGGTTATAATTTAGGGTAATAACAGGAAGTTCCTGCCTTCCTCTTCTGTCTGCTTCTTTCCAAAACTATCACATAGAGTTAAACACTAATTGATGAGTAAACAAGTTTTTATCTAAAAAGAGAGGATCTTTGCTTTGTCAAAATATTCTCATAAACTAAGCAATTTTTATTTCCCAGAATACTATGATGTTTATAATACAGTGAAATTTGTGAGAGCTGGAACTTGCCAGGACACCTTGTATTTCTGGGTCTCAGTGCGTCTTCCTCTTTTGACAATGCAGTCACCACTTTGCTATTGCTGTCTATTTCTACTTAATGGAAAATATCTGATATTTCCTTCTCTGACAGAGAAGGAAAATCTACCTTACACAGGTTCTGGCTTTCATAAGTTTTATTATAGTAAGGAGTTGGGAACTGACAATAACGGTAGTAAACTAAGTGTCATTACTTTCAGAGAAGTTTAATACAGATGAAAAATGTTTTTGAAATGCTGAATGAAGTATATCATTCTCATTAAGGTTTTCCTTTACTGGTTCATAGGGGGAAAGTTTTGGGACAAGCATCAAGGATAAAAAGAACTGGAAAAATGAAATGGGAAGAGAAAGAGGCAGAAACTGAAATTAAGCAATTTTTGAAAATCACCTAAGCATTGGAGACAGTGTTGTTTCGTTGTTGTTAGGTGCTGTCAAGTTGGCTCCAACTCATAGCGACCCTATGTACAACAGAACAAAACACTGCCCGGTCCTGCATCATCCTCACAATTCTTTCTATGCTTGAACCCACTGTTGCAGCCACTGTATCAATCCATCCTGTTGAGGGTCTTCCCCTTTTTTTGCTGACTCTCTGTTTTACCAAGCATGGTATCCTCTCCAGGGACTGATTCCTCCTAATAACATGACCAAAGTACAAGAGATGAAGTTTGGCCATTCCAACTTCCAAGGCACATTCTGACTGTACTTCTCCCAAGACAGACTGGTTCGTTCTTCATGTAGTCCATGGTATATACAATACTCTTTACCAAGACCACAATTCAAATGCATCAATTCTTCCATGGTCCTCCTTATTCACTGTCCAGCTCTCACACCATCATGAGGCTACTAAAAATATCATGGCTTGGGTTAGGTGCACCTTAGTCTTCAAAGTGGCATCTTTCTAACACTTTATAGAGGTGTTTTGCAGCAGATTTGCCCAGGGCAATACACTGACTGATTGCTTGACTGCTGCTTCCATAGGTGTTGACTTTGGATCCAAGTAAAATTAAATCCTTGATAACTTCAATCTTTTCTCCATTCATTGTGATGCTTACTGGCCCAGTTGTAAGGATTTTTGTTTTCTTTACGTTGAGGTGCAGAATGAATGCTTTGATCTTCAACAGTAAGTGCTTCCAGTCATCTTTACTTTCAGGAAGTAAGGTTGTGTCATCTGCATATCACAGGTTGTTAATGAGTCTTCCTCTGATCCTGATGCCATGTTCTTCTTCATATAATCCAGCTGCTCAGATTATTTGTTCAGCATACAAATTGACTAAGTATGGTAAAAGGCTACAACCATGATGTACATGGACCAAGAGGCAGTACAAGTTCCTCAAATGACTGCCTTTGCCCATGTACAGGTTCCTCATGAGCACAATTCCATTTTCTGGAATTCCCATTCTTCACAATGTTATCCATAATTTGTTATGATCCACACAGTCGAATGCCTTTGTATAGTCAATAAAACACAGGTGTATCACTGTCAATAGTCAATAAAACACAGAATGTCATTGCTGATGTCAGATGGATATTTGATAAAAGCAAAGAATACCAGAAAAATGTTTGACTGTGTTTTATTGATATGCAAAGGCATTCATTATAGGGGAAAATAGTTTACTCCATTTTACCTTGCATGCTATTGCATACAGGATAATGTTGTTGTTGTTGTTGTTATGTGCCGTCGAGTCGGCCCCGACTCATAGCGACCCCTCCTTGGGTTTCCGAGGCAGTATCACTACGGAAGTAGGAT
>NW_006921681.1:4661191-4663016 GCF_000298275.1 Orycteropus afer afer
AAGAGAAGAATTATTCTGCGGTGAGAAAGGGACTCAGATATATAGAACACATCCAATCTTCTCTTTTAAGAGATGAAGAAATAGAAGTCAAGAGAGACAAAGTCAGTTGTAAAGGAATAACTAGAATTCAACTCTGCTGAGTATGCCCTCCATCATTCTAAGCTGCCTCATTAACCAACGATCAAAAAAACTAAAATACCTATTACATTTAATACTTTACATTTATATCACACTGTCAGTTACAAAGATTTGTTTATATGTTAACTTAATTGACAATGAAATATATTAAACGATTTCACACTTTAAACCCAAACCAAATTTTCTTTTACAAGGTATAAATTTCTCATCCATCCATCAGTATTTGTCCTTTTGTGTGTGACTTATTTCATTTTATATAATGTTTTCAAGGTTCATCTATGTTGTTGCATGTATCAAAACTTAATTCCTTTTCCTAGTTAAATAATATTCCACTGCATATGTATCCCTCAACTTGTTTATCCATTCATCTGCTGATAAGCTGTTTTCACCTTTTGGCTATTGTAAACAATGCTGTGATAAACACTGGTATACAAGGATCTGTTTAAGTCCCTGGATCTCAAGTCTTTGAAGTATACATTTAGTGGAATTGTTGGGTCATATGTTTAACTTTCTGAGGAACCATCAAACTTTTTATTCCACAGAGACTCATCTAGCAATGAGGGCCAGCCACTCTGAGTTGGAATCAGCTTGATGGTAACGGGTTTGGTGTTTTATTTTGATTTTTGGTTTAATGACTAATGATACTGGGCATCTTTTCACATGCTTTTTGGCCATATGTTTACCTTCTTTGGAGAAATGTCTACTCAGACCATAACAGCAATATACTACCTACAGAGGCCTTGATTAAAAAGGAGGGAGTTGCTGCATCCAGGGGATGAAATACCAACTGCTAAGCAGCTAGGTGACACTGGCTACAAGACTTTCTCATCTCCATGATGCTACTGTTTTGTATAGGCGCTACTTCTGCAGTGCCTGGGACTACCACTATATTCTATAGCACAGCTCTCAGTGTCAGGCCACAGAAAAACAAAAGACTTCAGAAGTCCTATAGAAATGAGGGGCCCTTTTTCCTTGTGCAAGGAGGTCTGGTGGTACTGTGGTTAAAGCACTAGGTTGCTAACCAAAAGTCAAACCCACCAGTCGTTCTGCAGGAGACAGATGAGGCAGTCTACTTACATAAGGACTTCTAGACATGGAAACCCTATGGAAGCAGGTCAACTCTCTCCTATAGGTTTGCTATGTGTCAGAATAAATTTGATGGCTGGTTTGGTTTAGTTCGGTTTTCCCTGAGGCATGCAGTGGAAAGACCTTACCTGCAACCATTGCTAAGTCAAGCATACGAGGGCCTTCATGGTTTTAAAACCCTGTTGGAAGAAAGTGGCCAAGTTTTCTCTGGCACAGTCAGTTTGGAAAGGCTATTGAATCATAATAAGAATGTGACAGTGAGGCATACCAACACATATTAAATATTATGCCACATCAAAAAAGAAAAGAAATGTTTATTCAAGTCCTTTGCTCAATTTTTTAATTGGGTTGTTCATCTTTTTGTTGTTGAGTTATTTATATATATGTATATGTATATGTGTGTGTGTAGAGAAAGAGAGGGAGAGCGAGTGAGCGAGCTCTGGTAGCACAGTGCCTAAGGCACTTGACTGCTGAAAAAAAGGATGGCAGTTCAAACCCACCAGCCACTCCTCGGAAGGAAGGTTGGGTTGGGTCCAACTCGACGGCACATAACAACAACAACAAAATATATATATACGTGTGTGTGTGTGTGTATATATAT
>NW_006921681.1:4663301-4669043 GCF_000298275.1 Orycteropus afer afer
TTTCATTTAATATTACTTTGGAAGTTCTACTTAATCATAGTAAGATAAGAAAACAAAAAGTTTAAAAATATACAGGGAAAAGACAGTTATTATCTGTAGACAGTATGACTGCCTAACGAAGAAATCTAAGAGAATGAATTAGAACTAATAAAGTTTAGTAATGTTATCATATAATAAATAAATATCCATTGTTTTTCTAATACTAGCAATAACCTGTTAGAAATCAGTGGGGAAATGATCCACAGTATAAATAAGATTCCTAAGGCTAAACCTAAGAGAACACACATGACTTACATAAATAAAACTTAAACTCAAAATCTCATTGAATGTTTGAATAGAGAAACATACAATTTTCCTACAAGGAAAAACCCCATACCTTACCTTCATATTAATTAATATTCTTTGCATCTACTACAACCTGTCAGTTTGTTCTACCATGGTGGCTTGCACGCTGCTATGATGCTAGAAGCATGCCACCAGTATTTCAAATACCAGCAGGGTCACCCATAGCAGACAGGTTTCAGCAGTGTTCCAGGCACAATGATAGACTCAAATCTGCTAGAATTTATGAGAATGACACAGGACCAGGCAACATTCAGTTTTGTTATACAGAAGTTCATAAGTCAGAACCAACTCAATGGGAACTAACAACAACATTTCCATCAAAATCTCAGTAAGTAATGGTTTCATTTGTTTGTTTTTGGAAGTTGAGGAGGTGTTATGAGAAACTGATAAAATGATTTTTAGTTCTCAGGAGTCCAGTTGTGGGCTTCAAGCATTGGTTATCCCAGTAAGAGAAGTCCTTGACCGTGGTCCCTTTTGACAGCACTCTCCCTACCTGCCCAATTTCCCAGTCACCCTCTTAGCTTTCAACGAGCATTCCAGTCCATTCATCTGTCCCTTCTGTTCTAAACTATCACTCTTAATACAGAACCAAATATTCCATTTTCACTGACCTGCTCTCTCTAGAATCTTCACCCCTCTATTTCTTTTGTTCCTGCCTCATACCTACCCAGAAAATCTTTGGGATAGCAGGTTTCCTGGTGCAGCGGGCAAGAATCCATCTGGATTCAAATTCTGACTTCATTACTTCCTCACACTATAATCAGAGATAAATTGCTTAATTTTCCCAAGCCTCAGTTTCCACACATGCAAGTAATAATAGTATGCACCTAACTTAGAGCTGTAATGAGGGTTAAATGAGCTAATGAGTGTTAAATCTTGACACTAGGCTTGATACTTAGCACTAAAATCATCACCTCCTGGAACTACTGGGCACTGTGACAAAATCACCCAAACATGCAGACTGGAAATGCCTCTGATTTATATCTTCCAAACGTAGCAATCCTCAAAATCATCCTTTTGCATGCCTCTGGTGAACAAATTCTTCTGTTCTACTGCACTTCCTGTGCCCACCACTTTTATATATGAGTAGCTCTCAGTGGACAAGCCATACACTCACTCCGCGCAATCTGCCCCTCCAATGTTCTCAACTCCTGTTTACATAAATGATGACAATTACCAAATCTCTAGACCCATCCTGCCACCTGAGTTTCACATATACGTATTTATCCAATTGCCTACACCCCTCCCTGAATGTTCTACATGCACCTCAAACTACCATGTTCTATCAACCTTTTCCCTCATCATATATTTTCAGTATTAATTACTAGCATCACCATCTACTCAAGCAAAAAAAACTCTACTTCTTCCCATCCTCCTCCCTACATCCAAGCAGTTACAAAGAATTACTGATTCTGAATTTTAAGCATTTCTCCTGTCTCCTTCAGTACCACTGCCACCACCTCAGTTCAGAATCTCATTATCTCTCTAGCTGGTCACGCTGCCTCTAGCTTTGCATCCAGTCCCTCATCCATCTTCCCCTCAGCTATCAAAGCAATCTTCCCAAAATTCAATTCTGATAATGTCTCTTCCCTGACTAAAATCCATGGCTCCCCATTAGCTCTTTTTCACCTAAACAATGAATGATGATGATGATGATGGTAACACTAGCATTTATTTAGTAGTAATTATGTCCCATATATTGTTCCAAGCCTTTTTCCATGTATCACAATACTCCCATAGGATTGTTATCTCCATGTTACAAATAAGCAAACTGATGGACAGAGATGTTAAATAGCATCTGTTAAATGGAGCCATGGAGTTAATAACTTTCAGAACCAGGATTTAAACTCAAGCCTCTGTACCCCAAAATAAAAAGCTGTATGACACTGAAATTCAGTTGTTAATCAACACAGTTTTTCCCTTTCAAACTTTTACCTACATATCACAAACGAGTACTACTCACAAGTAGTAAGAACTTTCATTAGAGAATAGAAGGTGCTTAGAATGGAAAGCTGATCAGCATTTACACAGCTATCAAATCCTGAGTGCCTCAGGAACATCAGATTAACCAGTCATTACAAAATACAGGGGGCTAGGGTGGGCCAGAGACAGGGAAAACTGCAGAATGACAGCAGAAAGGAGGAAAATCTAATAATTCAGCCTGAATATGCCTTCAGGTTAGAAATAAAGAAGAATAAACAAAGTGCCTTTCAGCTTCTGAACACATTTTACCAACAAGAGACTAGTAATTGAACTGAATGTTTGTGGTTCAATATAAACTATATAAATGTGGGATTTTCTCTCCAAACGGAATTTAGGAGCAGCCCCATAAGTTATTCAAGGGGACTTTTAAAAGGAGGGATATAAACTTTGAAGCAAAAATAATATATTTTTTAAGTGTTAATGATTTTTTTCCTTGAATCTGTTTTAGGATGCTATCTGACAAGGTCTTTAAAAGGTTCACTGTTGATTATACCATTTTCATGGCCTAATGAATTTGAGCCCTATTAATTCTGACTGTGCTGTGTACATTGATTTTTGTCATGGCAAGGATCAACAGAAGTAAGAGCTCTTCAAATTAAGTAACTGCTCACAATGTTAAGTATAAAAAATATGTCTGCTGTGAAATACATACTGTCCAAACACAATTGAGTGCCACTAAAAGCTAACAAATAGACTGTATTTCTAACTTTACACAGAAGGAAAGTAATCCCTATCTGCAGAAGACATTTTGGCTTTTTCAGTAGTTCAGATAAAAAGCTGTAATGCTAAGAAAAGGTCAAAATCAGAGACAACATACTTTCTATCTCTATCTCCCCGCCACAGTCTCTCTCTGTCTCCTTCTCTCTCTCTCTCTCTCTGCCTCCGCCTCTCTTTTTCTCTCTCCACTCCCCACCTCTGCCCCCAAAGAAAGGTCCTTGTTCCTTCTGTGCTTCTGCTCCTGAGCAATCTTCCCATGACTTGGCAAGCCTGTTCTCCCATCTCTGTTCTGCTTGATTACTTAACCACTTTTATATCTCAAAAAAGGAGCTCTGGTAGCTTACCCCCTAAAGCATTTGAATGCTAACCAGAAGACTAGCAGTTCAAACCCACCAGCCACTCCTCGGAAGGAAGGTTGGGAAATCTACTTCCAAAGTGATACTGCCTCCAAAACCCAAGGAGGGGTTCCTGTGAGTTGGTTCCCACATAACAACAATATATCATAAAAGAGATGGATTCAAAATACAACCAACACTAATCCCATCTCATTAACATATCAAAGACAACCCATTCTCAAATGGGATTACAATCATGGGCATAGAGATTAGGATTTACAACACATATTTTTGAGAGGCATAATTCAATCCATGACACTGGGGAAAAATCATAACTCTAAACTTTGCTCCAAAGGATTGGAATGTTTTCAAAAGTATAACAAACAAATTAAGTGGTATATAATGAGTGGAATGAATGTAAGTGGTATTTAAACTTTCTCCTATATATTTTAGAAAACCAGGAGAGTGGCAATTTACATCCCAATGACAGGGAAAAACTGAGTAATATTCTGTTAAAGAAATGTTATATCGTTATCTAAAATAAAAAATCTGTTCATTTCAACTTTGACAACTGAGCCAAGTCTTTTATAAAATGAGGTTTACATGTTCTCTCTACATACTATAGCTGCTTTAAAATTTTCACCTTTTATTTTTAGATATGAGGAGCTTTGGTGGTGTAGTGCTTGAGGCATCTGACTACTAACCAGAAGGCTGGCAGTTCAAACCCACGAGCCACTCCTCTAAAGGAAGGCTGGGCAATCTACTTCCGTTTCTACATATTGTGTAAATTAACAAATAACACTAAAGTTTATTTTCCAAAAGACTAAGTTCATATTTTTTCTTTTAAAATACAAAATTCTGTATATTACCCTCATACCATAATCAATTTTGCAAATTTTTTTTTAAACAATTTCATGTGGAAGTACTGATGTGATATATGTTGTTAATTTCATACATACGAACAGGTATTTTATATTATTCTTTGTGATTAGGATGGAGAAAAAAAAAAGATACACACATAGGTGATGCCAAAGGGGACACGAACACCCAACAATCAAAGCTCACTCGTTTCACAACTGCCTCTCAGTGGGAATAATTCTGAAAAATGTGGATACTTACTGTCATTAAAAAAGAAAATAAAAGTCCTCATCAGTTTCTTTCTAAAGAACAAATAGTTGTACATAACTATTTTATCCAAACTGAAATAGAAACCCATTGGGAGATGCAGTAACTCTTAAATAACTAGATAAAAAGACAGAGATATTACTCATTCACTTTTGCTGCTACCTACAAACTAATGTGAATACATAAGAAACAGAATCCTCATAATGATGTGTTTCTTAAAATTGCACTATTATTCTTATATAAGGAGCTCTGGTGGTGCAGTACAGTGCCAATGGCATTTGAACACTGAAGGCTGGACATTCAAACCCACCAGCTGTTCCATGGAAGGAAGTTGTGGCAATTACTTCCATCAAGATTCACTGCCTTGGAAACCCAAAGGAGGTGGCTGTGAGTTGGAATTGACTCAACAACAGTGTGTTTGCTTTTTGTGGTTTACCTCTTTTATAGAAAGAGTTTCAAAGTGCTTTACATAAACACATGCATTTCAACCATGAATACTAAACTCGAATTATCCTAGATCAGGTAAAGAAAATGAGAACTTTGAAAAACTGTGGTTTAAGTAGTTCCAGTAACATGGTGGAATAGGCAGAAAGACTACACAGACCTTTTCAACAAAGAGAAGGGGAACCAATTAAAACAGATATAGAAGATAATCCTGGACGCCTGAGCCTTGAAGGAAACATATAAAAGTAGACTAAACGCCAACTAGCAGACAAATATGCATGAAAACGTCAAAAAAAGGAGACATACGGAGCTGTGGTCTGGCAGTGATCCTGATGGTACAGACAAGATATTGCCAAGTGGTGGTAGGACGTAAGAATTAACCTAAATACCAGCCCTGCTACCCAGGGAACTGCACGTAGGACTGCTCTGGTGGCTGGGGAATAAAAGAGGAAGGAGCAAAGAGAAAGGCAGGCTGAGCTGTGGACTTTTGTCTGTCTGGAGGGTGCAGCCATGTTGAATGTTTACAAGCTGCTTGACTATCTTGGATATTTAAAGTGACAGCATGCTCCCAGATTCCAGGCTCCACTTGCCAGGAACAACAAGGGGCCATTCGGGACCCACACAACAGGAAAAGTGTGACACTGCCTTTGTTACTCGTATACCCCACACCATATTGGTAAACGGAGGTGCAGCCATCCCTCACTCCCACCAATTTCAGGGGCAGCAGGAATTACATCCTAGTCTGTGTGCTCAGACAGAGCCTGGGTGCCCTGTCCCGCCCCAATTTTTTTTT
>NW_006921681.1:4671006-4672173 GCF_000298275.1 Orycteropus afer afer
CTACAAGAGACACACCTTAGAGACAACGACAAAAATAGACTAAAAATCAAAGGTTGGAAAAAGATACATCAAGCAAATGGCAACTGTAAGAGAGCAGGAGTGGCAATATTAACTTCTGATCAAATTGACTTTTAGACTAAAACCACCATACAAAACAAGGAAGGACATTATATAATGATTAAAGGATCAACTGAACAAGAAGATAAAACCATAATAAATATCTATGGAGCCAATGAAAGAGCCCCAACATATATAAATCAGGCTTTAAAAGAGCTGAAAAGCCAAATAGATGACTCCACAGTCATAGCAGGAGACTTTAATACACCACTCTCTTTGAAAGATAGAACAACTGGAAATAAACTCAACAAAGATGCAGAAGAGTTAAACAATATAATCCACCAACTTGACCTTACAGACATCTACAGAGCACTTCACCAAACAACAGCACAATATACATTATTTTCCAGTGTACACAGAACATTTTGCATGATAGACCATATGTTAGGCAATAAAGCAAGCCTTAATAAATTTAAAAACATTAAAATAGTGCACAGCATCTTCTCAGATCAGAATGCTATCAAATTAGAAGTCAACAATAGGAAATCAACAATAGGAAAATCACCAGAAACATGGAAACTGAACAACACCCTCTTTAAGAAAAGACTGGGTTCGAGAAGAAATAAAAAGTGAAATTGAAAAATTCTTTGAATCAAATGAGAATGAAAACACAACATACCAAAATCTTTGGAACACAGCAAAAGCACTGATCAGAGGACAATTTATAGCAATAACGGCACACATCAAAAAAGAAAAGCAAGCCAAAATCAACACTTTAAACCAACATCTCCAACAATTAGAAGAAGAACAGCAAGAAAAGCCTACAGTATACAGAAGAAAGGAAATAATAAAGATTTGAGCAGAAATCAATGAAACAGAAAATAGAAGGGCAACAGAAAAAAATCAACAAGGCCACAAGTTGGTTTTTTGAAAAGATCAATAAAATTGACAAACCACTGACAAATTTAATAAAGGAAAAGAAGGAGAGAATACAAATAACATGAATAACAAATTAATGGGGTGACATCACAACAGAACCAACTGAAATAAAAAGGATAATATCAGAATACTATGAAGAACTGTACTCCAACAAATTTGAAAATCTAGAAG
>NW_006921681.1:4675108-4685967 GCF_000298275.1 Orycteropus afer afer
TAGTAGCAAAGTTCAAGACAGAAAATAACAAATGCTGGCATGGATGTGGAGAGATTGGGACTCTCATACACTGCTAGTGGGACTGTAAAATGGTACAACCACTGTGGAAAGCAGTATGGTGATTCCTTCAAAAGCTGGACTTAGAAATACCATTTGACCCAGCCATTCCATTACTAGGTATATATCAAAAAAAAAAATGCGAGTCATGACAAGAACAGACATATGCACGCCCATGTTCATCACAGCACTACTACAATAACCAAAAGATGGAAACAACCTAGGTGTCCATCAACTGAGGAATGGATAACCAAACTATGGTACATACACACAATGGAATATTATGTAATGCTAAAGAATAATGGCAAAAACACCACATAATGTAGATGAACTTGGAGGACATTATGCTGAGTGAAATAAATCAATCACAAAAGGACAAATATTGTTATTAGTCCGTTATTGTAAAAGTCAAGGAAAGATTTATTTATGGAAGGAAATTTTCTTTGTTGGTTATGAGAGGTGGGAGGGAGGAAAGGGAACACTGTTAGATAGGTAGAAGTAAGTATCAATTTGGGTGAAAAGAAGGGCAATGTACCAAATGTAAGTGATCAATATGGTGGCATTGAGGAAGAGAAAGACATAGAGAGGTACATGGGAGGTACAGACAACAAGGATGAACCCTTTTGCATGTACAGTACTGTGGTGCCAGTCAAGGCAAAGATGGGTATATAGATGAATAGATAAATGGACAGACTGAACTATTAGGTATGTCTATGAAGTGGGGAGTGTACCCAAGACCATGTATAGGGTTGGCAGACAATGGGTCCTATAAGTGTATTTGTATGATCTGAATTTCCAGGTGTATAGTAAAGCTGACAAGGGACAAGGCTGTAGTCACTTCTTGGTCACAACCAGCTACCCAGAGTGACCAAGTACTTGAACCTGTGGGATTGGGACTACAGCACAGGGGACATCAAGCTCAATTGGCATAACACACTACACAAAATATTGTTCTACCTCCTAATTGGGCAAGTAGAAACTGGGATTTTAAAAGCTTACAAGAAGCCATCTAGACACAACGATGGATCTCTCCTCATCCAGAGCAAAGAACAATGAAGAAAACCAAAGATTCATGGAAAGAATTAGTCTGAGCACTGGTACACCATGCAATCTGCAGCCTATACGACTATGAGACCAGAAGAATTAGATGCCTGGTGCCTGTTTATCACTGTCAACCACTCAGAGGGGCATCTATGTAAGAGATCCTGGATAGAATGGGAGAACAATGTAGAACAAAACTCAAAATCATTTGCGGAAAAAAAAAAGGGAGGGGGGGACACCAAGTTTGCTGGTCTGATAGAGCCTGGTGGAACCACTGAGACTATGGCCCATAACTGCCCTTCAGGTCTGGAACTGAACCCACACCTGTAGCTTCCAGCCAAACAAAAGACAGGCATATGAGTTGAACATTTACCTGAAGTAGATACACTGCTTAGAGAGAACAGTCATGGAAGAAGGGCTATTTATCCACGGGGAGACAGCTCAGCGGGCAGAGGTAACTATCGGGAGGAAGTGGGAGGGGAGCTGATACATTGTGGTAAATGGCAGTCAATGTCATGTGACAAAGTATATATGAACTGCTGTATGAAAAGTGAATTTGATCTGTAATTTTCTCCCAAATCACAATTTAAAAAAAAAGAAAAACTGCAGTTTGTCTGAGGTTATGCTAATAGATCAAAATTAGAACTAACAACTCACAATCCCAAACAGCCATCAGTCACACTTAACCACTGGCTATAATCACTTCCACATTGTAATAATACCCCAGAAAAAATGTAGTAAGAAAAATATGGTTTGCTAAATTTATAAGAGAGTTCTGGTGGTGTAGTGCCTAAGACATCTGACTGCTAACCAGAAGGCTAGAAGTTCAAACCAACCACTCCTTGGAAGGAAGACTGGGCAATCTACTTCCGTAGAGTTACCACTTTGGAAACCTAAGGAGGGGTCACTATGAGTCAAATCAACTCCATGGCAGTGAGTTTGGTTTGATTTTTTAATTTATAAATAGTTTTAAAATCTTAAAATAAACCTACCATTCCAAGGGATTCATTAGTTTGCCCTCTGTAATCCCCACTTTCTGCTTTCTTAAAATTTTATTGCATTTTACAAAAAATTTACACAACAAATTAGGTCTCCATTTAACAATTTTTAGGCAAATTATTTTCTGACACTGGTTACAATTTTCACAACATGTTAGCATTCTCCTTATTTTTGTTTGTCCTGTTTCCACTAATGAAGCTTACCTTCCCCACCTTGCCTTCTCATGTTTGTTTTTAGTAAATGTCGACCACTGGTCTCATACAGTTGATTGTATACATTACTCATGGGTATTACATGCTACTCTATTATTTGGCTGAAAGATAAACTCTACAAATACTTTAGTTCCGAGTTCAAAGGGTATCTTAGGGCAACAGTCTCAGTAGTTCCTCAGTCTCTATTGGTCAAGTAGGTCTGGCCTTTTGTAGGATTTAGAATTTCGTTCTACATCTTTCTCCCATCCTATCCAGGATCTTATGCTATATGTACGTGATTGGTAATCCACTCTGGTTTTAAGGGAAGAAAAAATTTAAAGGCTCCAAATGCTCCTTAAACTTCAAAAGAGTTCTTTCTAAACCATATTTGATGACTTACATGGAAAGGAATCAAATATATACAGATTAGATTTCATCAAATATAAACAAAAGTTTTAAAATTAGAGCAAAAGGTAACTAGCATAATATGCTGAGTTTTGCTAAGCACAAACATTTGACAAGTTTTGAAAAGTTCAACATTGACACAGACATTTACAACATCATACTTCTAGTTTCAATCTTTTACTTAAAAGAGATGTTTAAAAAATTGTCAGTGTAAGTCAAACTCTTTCCATTTGTTTAAATTATCTAATATAGGATACATTTAGTTTCCTACCCAAAAAGATTAGAAAACACAAGCTATTCCATTCCATTTGTTTAATGTTCTACAAATATCTGAAAAGTAAACTAAAATCTATTTAGTTGAATCAACATGAGAATTCCAGTTTTTTGTAAGCCAGTATGTTTTAAATCCAGTGAGGAAATTTCCTAGGACCAAATAATGATGATGTATTATCTAAATAATGTTTCCAAGACAAACCAGAGCACTCCATACCAAGCTCCTATTTCTGCCAAATTAGCACCCTGTTGGTGGTGGTATAGTGCCTAAGGCATCTGATTGCTAAGCAGAAGGCTGTCAGTTCAAACCCACCAGCTACTCCTTAAAAGGAAGACTGGGCAATCAACTTCCGTAGAGATTCAGCCTTGAAGAAACCTAAGGAGGGGTCACTATGAGTCGGAAAAACAACTTGATGACAGTGAGTTTGGACTTTTTGTTGCTGTTGTTGTTATTAGAAGGAGCTGTGGTTGTATAGTGGTTAAGGCATTTGGCTGCTAACCAAAAGGTCAGTGGTTCAAGCCCACCAGCTGCTCCATGGAAAAAGGATGAGGCATTTCACCTCCGTAAAGATTTACAGCCTTGGAAACCCAACGAAGATTTCTGTGAGTCAAAATCAACTCTATGGCAGTGAACCTGGTTTGGTTTACTGTTGTTAGGTGCTCTTGAGTGGATTCCAACTGATAGCAACCCTATGAAAAGCAGAATGAAACACAAGCCAGCCCCACACTATCATCACAATCTTTACTATGCTTGAGCCCACTGTTGTGGCCACTGTGTTTATCCATCTTGTTGTGGGTCTTCCCTGCTGATCCTCTACTTTGCCAAGCATGATGTCTTTCCCCAGGGACTGGTCCCTTCTGACAATATGGCCAAAGTACAAGAGAGACAAAAACTGGTCATTCTCACTTCGAAGAATAATTCTGGCTGTACTTCTTCTAAGACAGGTTGCTTATTGTTCTGGCACTCAATGGTATTTTCAGTGTTCTTTGCCAACACTACAATTCAAATGTATCAATTTTTCCTCAGTCCTTCTTATTCACTGTCCAGCTTTTGAATGTGTATGTGGCTACTGAAAATACCATGACCTGGGTTAGGTGCACGTTAGTCTTTCAAGTGACATCTTTGCTCTTTAACACCTTGAAGAGGTTTTCTGCAGATCTGCCCAGTGCGATACGATGTCTGATTCCATGGGTGTTGACTGCAGATCCAAGTAAAATCAAATCCTTGACAACTTCAATCTTTTAGCCATTTATATTGATGTTGCTTATTGCTCAGTTCTGAGGATTTTTGTTTTCTTTATATTGACGTATAATCCACGCTGAAGACTGTAGTCTTCAGTCTTCATCAGTAGGTGTTTCAAGTCATTTTCACTTTCAGCAAGGAAGGTTGTGTCATCTACATATCACAGGTTATTTATTAATGGTTCTTCCTCCAATCGCGATGCTGCATTCTTCTTCATATTGTCCTGCTTCTTGGATTATTTGCTCAGCATATTGAGTAAGTATAGTTAAAGGATATAACTCTGACACACAGTCTTCCTGATTTTAAACCATGCAGCATCCCCATGTTCTATCTAAATGATTGATTACCTATTGGTCTATGTATATGTTTCTCATGAGCACAATTAAGTGTTCTGGAATTCCATTCTTCACAATGTTATCCATGATTTGTTATGATCCACACTGCTGAATGTCTTTGCGTAGTCCAAAAAAAAAAAAAAAAAACATCACAGGTAAACATCTACTTTCAGCTAAGATCCATGTGATATCAGCAATGATATCCTTCATTCCATGTCCTCTTCTAAATCCAGCTTGAACTTCTGGAAGTTCCTTGTCAATACACTGCAGCAACAATTTTTGAATTATTTTCAACAAAATTTTACTTGTGGGTGATATTGTTTAATAATTTCCACATTTTGTTGGATCACCTTTCTTTGGAATGGTCACAAATATGGATCTCTCTTAGCTGGAGCTCCAAAAGGAGCTCTGATGGCATAGCACCTAAGGCATCTGACTGCTAACCAGAAGGCTAGCAGTTCAAACCCACCAGATGCTCCATGAAAGGCAGACTGGGCAATCTATTTCCGTGGATTGCCTAGGAAACCTTAGGGGATCACTATGAGTTGGAATCAACTCAATGGCAGTGAGTTTGGTTTTTCTGATCCAGTTGGTTGGGAAGGCAGCCGTCTACCAAATTTCTTGGTTTAAATGAGTGAGCAGCTCCAGCTCTCCATCCTTTTGATGAAATAAACTCAGCAGGTATTCTATCAATTCCTGCAAGGTTGTTTATTGCCAATCCCTTCAGTGCAGCTTGGGTTTCTTCCCTCAATACCATCAGTTGTTAATAATAAGCTACCTCCTGAAATGGATGAACACTGGCCATTCTTTGTGATATAGTGACTCTGTGTATTCCTTTCATCTTCTTTTGATGCTTCCCGCATCAGTCAATATTTTGCCCATAAAATCATTATACATTGCAATTCGAAGCTTGAATTTTTTCTTTTGTTCTGTCAGCTTGAGAAATGACAAAAGTGTTCTTCCCCTTTGGCTTTAATTCTACATTACATTACGTTCTAAATAAGGACCCTATGTGGTGGGAAAAGGAGTTCCAAACACCTGGATTATTTATTCCAAAACAAAACCTTAAGTGCCAGGAGAAGCAGGAACATACTGAGATACATGGCCACTAGAGTCACCTTCTGATATTCTTTTTAGCCTGAAATAATTAAATTCTAATCACGTTGCTGTTGTTGTTATGTGCCATCGAGTCGGACCCAACCCATAGCGACCCCGCCTTGGTTTTCCGAGGCAGTATCACCACGGAAGTAGATTGCCCCATCTTCCTTCCGAGGAGTGGCTGGTGGGTTTGAACCGCCAGCCTTCTGGTTAGCAGTCAAGTGCCTTAGCCACTATGCTACCAGAGCTCCCAAATTCTAATCATAAGGTCCTTCTATTAAGGAATCTTTTAGTATTCCAAATTATAGACTGACCTTTTCTTAAATAGATTAGTAGTGATCATTACTAAAACCTATAATATTTCAATTACTCACTATTATTAAAGGCCAGTAAAGCAACCAAAACAAAATCTTCTAATTTGCATTTTTAAAAAGTTTTAAAATAGCTCAGACTGCAGAGATCTCTAAAACCTAAATTACTTGCAGCATGTATTAACTAACTCATGTGTCTAGGAGTCTAAGTAAAGCCGGGGTTCATACATTTGACCACACATACAAACCTAGGGCCCCAATAAAGCCAGCGCTCTCCAGAGACTAATTCTACAACTTGCATCTGTCTTCTCAGCTCTTAGCAGTTCTCTGATCCATCTATTCTCTTGTCAGGGAACCAGGGCCCTAAAGGAATTTTAAGGAGCTAATGAGAAACCATGGCAACCAAGACCTTTGTTAGCTGCAAGGCACAAACACTAATATCCACTTTTACTAAACATGAAATATACAACCTACCAAGGGCTAAAAGTAAATTCACATTATCCCTCTAATCTAAAAACTTCATAAGGACTTATAACACACCATAAGTTGATTTTTTTTATTGTTAATATGTGAGAATATATTAGAAGACATCCTTGACCATGCACCACCCGAACTATAGATTGTTTCAGCTCTTATAATAAATGAATAGAATTTTTCTGCTTGTTCTAGATTCACATGAGGCCATTCATATTTCATTTTTAAAAAAAGGCCAACTAAGATGCTACGTTTCACACATCTATCAGTAGTTTTGACAGCAATCTAATAAAAATAATCTCAGAGCTTCAATGCAATAAATAAAATTAGTACCATCCTTTGGAGCAAAGAAGTAAATAGGATTTCCACAGGTTCTAACGGGCGGGGGGGGGCGCAGAGGGTAGGGGGCCGCTAGCAAACAAGGGCCCACAAGCCCAGTACTTGTAGTCTGTTTCTGTAGATAAAGTTTTACTAGAATACAACAAAAGCCATTCATTTCCGTATTATCTGTGGTTGATGGATTTCCCACAGGAGTTTAGTAATTGCAACACAAACCATATGACCCCCAAATCCTAAAATATTTACTATCTGGTCCTTTACCAAAATAGTCTGCCAACCTCTGCTCTATAGCAAAGATCCCTCAGTCTTCTCCAGGGAGAAACTCAGAACTATGTCAAATGTGCAACATGAGAGAGAAGTTGACTCAGAAAGAAGAAAGGGTATTGAAGCTGCTGTTTACTCTATTTGCTATTCACCAAAAATTAAGGAAATGAAATGATGGAAACTCATAGAAAAGAAGCACTGAAAGACAAGGCTGACTCTTCCCATATGATGGTCCATACTAGGAGTTCCAAAAGACTGAATGAAGAGCTACAATGTTTTATTTTATATACTTTTTTCAAATTTCTATAAGAAATAAATGAGGAAAATAAAACATTCTATACAACATACTCTTAAACTCACAGTGATGTTACATTAAGAGCTCACACCAGATTAGCTATGACAATAAGCATGAATATAAGCAGATATCAAAATAAAGATCCAGTAAATATCAAGAATTTAAAACACAAGGCCATCAAAATAAAGATACTTTCCACAACTTATGCTATGAAATACTACTAATCTCTTCAAAAGTACATGTGCAGAAGTACAAAAATCAGTGTACATATGATCTACTCAATTCCTGATTCCAGTCTACGTTTTTACTATAAATGTATTATCTTAGAGAAATCACTTTCCTTCTTTGGACTTTTGCATTCTCCTCTGTAAAATTAAGGAGTTAGCCTTTTCTATTGTGTTTGAAGTCGTAGCCAGAGCAATAAGGCAAGAAAGGGGGATAAAAAGCATCCAAAATGGCAAAAAAGAAATAAAGCTTTCTCTATTTGCAAAGGATGAGATTCCATACATAGAAAATCCAAAAGTCTTAGCAAGAAAATTACCAGAGTTAATTAAAAGTTTCAGCAAAGTAACAGAATACAAGATCAACATATAAAAATCAGTCAGATTTCTTTACATTAACGAAAAGAACTCTGAAAAGGAAATCAGGAAAGCAGTATCATTTACAATAACCACCTAAAAGATAGAATACTTAAGAATAAATATAACTAGAAACACAAAAGACCTATACAAAAAAAACTACAAAACACTACTACAAGAAACCAAATAAGACCTACATAAATGCAAGAATACACCATGCTTGTGGTGTACTAATAGCATGGAAATGCCAATACTACCCAAAGTGATCCACAAAATAAAGCAATCTCAATTCAGATTCCATCACCATTCTCTAAAGAGATGGGAAAATTAATCACCAAGTTAATATGGAATGGAAAGAGACCACAGGTAAGTAAAGCACTATCAAAGAAGAAGAACAAAATAGAAGGCCTCACACTCCTTTATCTCAAAACCTACCACACAGTCACAGTAATTAAAACAGCCCGATACTGGTACAAAAAAAGACACATAGACCAAAGGAACACAATTGAAAACCCAGAAGTAAATGCATACACCTATGGAAAGGAGATCTATGACAACAGGCCGAAACTCATTAAATGGGAGAAGAGAGGTGATCTCTTTAATAAATGGTACTAGCAAAACTGGATACCCACTTGCAGAAAAATGAAACTGGACCCATATCTCACACCCTATACAAAAACGAACTCAAGCTGAATCTAAGACCAGAATGTAAAACCTAACGCTATAAAGACTCACAAAGAAAAAACAGGGACAAATGTAGGGACTCTAATACATGTCATAATGCACTAATAAACATAAGCTAACAATGCACAAACACCAGAAGACAAATATATGACTGGGGCCTCCAAAAAATTAGACGCTTATGCACATCAAAAGATTTTACCAAAAAAGTAAAAAGAGAACCAACAGACTGGGAAAAAAATTTGCCAGCACCATATCATACAAGGGGCTAATTTCTAAAATTAATAGAAACCTTCAACACTCTACCAATAAAAAGGCAGATAATCCAATTTAAAAACGGGCAGAGGACATGAAAAGACCTCACTAAAGAAGATGTTCGTGCAGCAAACAAACAGAAATGAAGAAACACTCATAATCATTAGCTGTTAGAGATACTCAAATCAAAACAATGAGCTATCATCTCACTCCAGCACTAAGAGCAAAGTTCATAAAAACCAAAAATAAATGCAGGCAAGGGTGTGGAGGGACTGGAGCCCTCCCTCATACACTGCTGATAGGACTGTAAAATGGTACAACCACAGTGGAAAACGGTATGGTACTTCTTTATAAAGCTGGAAATAGAAATAACATATGATCCAGCATTCCCACTACTAGGCATATATCTGAGAGAAGTATGAGCCGTTGTAACACAGATACACGCATACCCATGTTCATCTCAGCACTATTCATAATAGCAAAAAGAGCAAACAACTTAAATGCCCAGCAATGGATGAATGGTTAAATAAACTACAGTACATACATACACAAGCCACAGGATCCAGGTAAGGGGAAGGAGACATGACCCACTCCAGAGCCAGGAAAGGGAGAGGATGACTGGGACTACAAAACCCGCAGGATTCAGGTAGGAGCCAGGTAAGGGGAGGGTGGAGAGGCTTGAAACAGCTGAGGGAGATGAACTTGTCTGTCAGTTTGCGGTCCTGTGGTGGTTTGCACGTTGCTGTGAGGCTTGAGGCTGTGCTACTGGTGTTTCAAATGCCAGCAGGGTTGCACGTGCTGCACAGGTTTCAAAGCAGCCTATAGACTGAGACAGACTAGGAAGAAGGAAGAAGCCATCCACTTCTCAAAGAATTAGCCAGGGAAAACATTATGAATAGCAGAGAAACACTGTCTGATACATTACTGGACAACATTATGAAGAACCCAGAAACAACGTCAGAAATAATGCAGGAAGACAAGCCCCTTAGATCAGAAGGCACTCAAAATATGACTGAGAAAGAGCTGCCTCATCAGGGTAGAACCAACCTTAATGATATGGATAAAATAAAGCTTTCAGGATCTCCATTTACTGACGTGGCACAACGCAAATTAATTAGAAACAGCTCCAAACACCCATTAATAATCAGAACATGGACAAACAATGGCTATACACGTGGACTTCACACAGAAATCAGGTTGACTACATCTGTGACAAGAGATGGAAAAGCTCAACATCTTCAGCCAAAACAAGGCCAGGAGCTGACTGTGGAAAAGCTCACGAACTGCTCATATACAAGTTCAACTTGAAGTTGAAGACAATTAAAAAAAAATCCACAAGACCCAAAATATGACCTGGAATATATCCCTCCTAATTTTATAAACCATCTAAAGAACAGATTTGATGCACTGAACACCAACAACTGAAAAACAAAATTGTGTTATGACATCAAGAACATCAACTATGAAGAAAGCTAGAGGTCATTAAAACCACAAGAAAAGAAAAAAGACCAAAATGGATGTCAGAAGAGACTCTGAAACTTGCCCTTGAGTGGAGAAAAGCTAAAGCAAATGGAAGAAATGACAAGATAAAAGAGCTGAACATGGGACCTTCTAAAAATTAAATTTTTGTGTGCTTCCAAAGACTTCTCCAAAAGAGTCAAGAGAGAACCTACAGATTGCGAAAAAATATTTGGTAATAACATATCTGACAAGGGACTTATCTCTAGAATTTATAAAACACTCCAACACCTCAATAACAAAAAGATAAACAATCCAGTTAAAAAACGGGCAGAAGACATGAATAGACACTTCACCAAAGAGGATATTCAAGCGGCCAACAAACATATGAAGAAATGCTCATGATCATTAGCTAAGAGATGCAAATCAAAACAACAATGAGGTACCATCTTGCTCCAGCACTAGTAACAAAATTCAACAAGACAGAAAATAACAAATGCTGGCGAGGTTGTGGAGAGATTGGGACTCTCATACACTGCTGGTGGGACTGTAAAATGGTACA
>NW_006921681.1:4687302-4690519 GCF_000298275.1 Orycteropus afer afer
AAGTGGATACATGCCTTGGAGAGAACAATCATGGGAGAAAGAAGGGCTGCTTATGCACAGGGAGACAGCTCAGGGGGCAGGAGTGTATGGAGGAATGGACACTGGGAAGAGGTAATTATGGGCAGGAAGTGGGAGGGGAGATGCTGCATTGTAGTAAACTGTGGTCAATGACATGAGACAAAGTACATGTGGACTGCTGTATGGAAAGTGAATTTGCTCTGTAAATCTTCACCCAAATCCTAATAAAAAAAAAAGTAATTAGGTTCAAAAAGATCTTGTTGATCTTCATCCATTTCAGGAGGTGGCATATGTTGAAGAACCAATGGTATGAAAGAAAAAGTTGAAGCTGTACTGAAGGAATTTCCAAAGAACAAGGCTCTAGGAATTGACAAAATACCCATTGAGATGTTTCAACAAACAGATGTCCCACTGGCTGCACTCACCTGGTTATGCCAAGAGATGCGGAAGACAGCTACCTGGCCAGCTGACTGGAAGAGGTCCATATTTGTACCCATTCCAAAGAAAGGTGATCCCACAGAATGTGGAAATTATCGAACAATATCATTAATATTGCATGCAAGGAAAATCTTGAAGATAATTCAAAAAATGGTTGCAGCAGTATATTGACAGAGAACTTCCAGAGGTGCAAGCTGGATTCAGAAGAGGACATGAAACCAGGGATATCACTGCTGATGTCAGATGGATCTTGGATCAAAGCAAAGAATATAAGAAAGATGTTTACTTGTGATTTATTGACTATGCCAAAGCATTTGGTTGTGTGGATCATAACAAATTGTGGATGACATTGAGAAGAATGGGAATTCCAGATCTCTTCACTGTACTCATGAGGAACCTGTACATAGATCAGGAGGCTGCTGTTGGAACAGAAAAAGGGGACAGTGCATGGTTTAAAATCAAGAATGGAGCGTGTCAGGGTTCTATCCTTTCACCATACTTATTCAACCTATATGCTCAGCAAATAATCCAAGAAGCGAGACTCTATGAAGAAGAACACGGATCAGGATTGGAGGAAGAATCATTACCAACATGCAGTACACAGATGACACAACTTTGCTTGCTAAAAGTGAGGATAACTTGAAGCACTTACTGATTAAGAGTGAAGAATACAGTCTGCAGAATGGATTACATCTCAATATGACGAAAACAAAAATCCTCACAACTGGACCTATAAGCAGCATCATGATAAATGGAGAAAAGTTTGAAGTTGTCAAAGACTTCACATTGCTTTGTTCTACAATCAACACCAATAGAAGCAGCATTCAGAACATCAGATGACGTATGGCATTGGACAAACTGGCTGCAAAGGACCACTTTCAAGTGCTGACGAGCAAAGATGTCTCCTTGCTGACTAAGATGCGCCTGACACAAGCCATGGTATTTTCAATCACCTCATACGTATGCATGTGAGAGCTGGACAATGAATAAGGAAGGCCAAAGAAGAGTTGATCTTTTGAGTTGTGGTGCTGGCGAAGAATGCTGAAAGTACCATGGACTGCTAAAAGAACTAACAAATCTGTCCTGGAGGAAGTGCAGCCAGAATACTCCTTGGAAGCAAGAATGGCCAGACTTCGTCTCACCTACTTTGGTCATGTTGTCAGAAGGGACCATTCCCTGGAGAAGGATGTCATGCTTGGTAAGGGGGAAGGTCAACAAAAGAGAGGAAGGTACTCAACGAGATGGAATGACATAGTGGCTGCAGCAATGGGATCACCTAGCAAGGACTGCAGAGGTGGCACAGAACCAGGCGGTGTTTCATTCTGCTATGCATAGGGTCGCTATGAGTTGGAGACGACTTGACAGCATCAAACAACAACAACACTGTCTTAAGAAAACAATGTAACTTTCAAGATACTCCAGCCAATAAAAGATGGGACTGTAAAATAAGCAATATGAAGAAATGCGTTATTCAGAATAATCAACTACTCTAGACCAACAGGACAACATCTGCCTAAAACCAAAAATGAGAAGACAGGGAGGGGCAGAGAAACCTGAGGAATGGAAACAAGGAACCCAGGAAGGAAATAGGGAGAGTGCTAACACACTGCAGGGTTGCAACCAATATCACAGAACCATTTGTGTATGAACTATTGATTGGGAAAATGAATTTGCTACATAAACTTTCACCTGAAGCACAATGAAAATGTTTTAAAAAAAAAATCTAAGCTCTACCTTTGAAAACCACAATAAAAAATAGCAACATAAACCTAAATAAGCAGAAGAAATAATAAGATTACAGAAGAAATCAATTTAATTGAAAACAGGAAATCAATAGAGAAAAATCAATGTAACCAAAAACTGCTTCTTTGAAAAGATTAGTAAAATTAATAGCCAGGCTAACCAAGAAAAAAAAGAGAGAAGACACGAATTACTCATATCAAAAGTGAAAAAGAGCATCATAATCCCATGGATATTAAAAAGATAATAAAGGAAAATTATTAATAACTCTGTGCCCACAGATTTGATAACTTAGATGAAGTAGACTACTTTTTTAAAAGACACAAACTACCAAAACTAACACACAGGAGAAATAAATAATCGAAATAGTCTTATATGCATTAAATAAATTGAATCAATAATAAAAACCTTGCAAAAAAAAAAAAAAGATGCACTAGTCCCAGATGGTGTTCTTGTGAAATCTACCAAATATTTAAGGAAGAAATTATACCAATTCTCTACAATCTCTTCTAGAAAGCACAGGTAGGGGGAACATAGCCTAACTCATTCCATGAAGCCAGCATTACCCTAATATCAAAACCAAAAAATGACATTACAAGAAAGAAAAATTATTGACCAATCTATTATAAACAAAGATGCAAACATCTTCTAAATAAATATTCACAGATCAAATTCAACAGTGTATAAAAAGAATTATACACCATTACCCAGTGGGATTTATTCCAGGTATACAAAGTTGGTCCAACATTTAAAATCAATGTCATTCATCATAGCAACAGGCAAATGAAGAAAAATCTTATGATCATATCCATAGGTGTAGAATGAACATTTGACAAAATCCCACATCCATTCATGATTTAAAAAAAAAAAAAAAAAAAACCTTTCAATTACATATAGAGGGGATCTTCCTCAATTTCATGAAGAGTATTTATAAAAACATTATGCTTAATTGTGAGAAACCAGATGTTTTCCCTCTAAAATCAGGGAAATGCATATCAAAACCACAATGAGACACTACTTC
>NW_006921681.1:4690639-4691246 GCF_000298275.1 Orycteropus afer afer
TGGTTAGAGCACTATGCTACAAGGCTGTAATCAAAAGGGCAGATAACAATAAGATGAGGATGTGGAGAAAGTGGAACCCTTATCCACTACTCAAGGTATTGTAAAATGGTACAGCTGCTGTGGAAAAGTTTGGAAGGGTGGTGTTTCTTCAAAGTTAAACAAAAAATTATGATAGCATCCATTAATTCCACCAGTAGGTATATACTCAAAAGACTTGAAAACAGGCAGTCAGGACTCCTGGTAACAGGGTGAAGTAGACAGACAAGCTACTCAGACCTTCTTCAACAAAGAAAAGATAAACGAATTGACACAGATACAGAAGATAATCCTGGAGCCCTGAGCTTTGACAGGAAGGATACAGGAGTGGATTAAACACCAACTAGTAGAACAACCTGAATGAAAACAGTGAATAAGGAGACAAATGGAGCTGCAGACTGTCAGCTGTCCTGATGGCACAGATAGTTTGAATATTTCCAAGTGGTGCTATAACCTGATAACTAACCTAAAAATCTCTGTGGGAGCTCTGGTAGCATAGTGGCTAAGACACTTGCCTGCTAACCAGAAGGCTGGCGGTTCAAACCCACCAGCCACTCCTCGGAAGGAAGGT
>NW_006921681.1:4692056-4714254 GCF_000298275.1 Orycteropus afer afer
TTTTTTTTTTCTCTCTCTCTCTCTCTTTTTCTATTTATATTTCTTTTGTCTTTTTTAAATACTTCTTTAAATATTTTGTTTCATTTATTGCCTTTCCTCTTTTTTTTTTTTCCTTTCTCTTCTTAGTGATTGTTCCTGTGTGTATATTTGGTGTGTGTTTTTTGTCCTTGCTTTTACTCTTTTGTGTTTTTTTGTTGTTGTTGTTTTTAATTGTTGTTTTTGGCTAACTAAGTGGGAGACAGTAACTGTGTCCATACAACCTAAGCATACCCACACCTCCTGCTGCCCCACCTACTGAATGAGGGCCACCACTTGCTTCTGCACCGACTGGCCAATGATATACGACAGCCAAGAAGAGCTTGACTCACCCTTAACTGCTCCTCTCAAACAACTAACAGAAGTCTGTGCCCCAACTCTCATACTCTATCACACTCACTAGGTGACAGGTGGTGAATACGTAAGGACTGCCAACTAGCAAACAGAGGAGCACAGTACCCTCTGCTCACACAGATATATCAAAGGAAAACTAAAATCTTGGGAAAATCACTCCAACATATAATCACCAATTAGATATAAATACAACAGCATCACAACGTCTCAAAGAAAACAGACTATCACAGTTCACACAAAGAAGCAAGATAAAACAGTAGAAACAAGGAACTAGGATATAGACCCAAAACACATCCCTGAGGAAGCAGCAGCACTGGAACCCCCAATAAGGAATCCAAAAGAATTACATTTAGGTAACTTCAACGGATTGAGAGACAGATCAAGGAAAACACAGACAAAACCCTAGAATTATTTCAAAAGACAAAACAAGAACTAAATGAAAAATTAGGAATGATACAAAATCTACAGACAGAAATCCAGAAGATTAATACTAAATTTTCAGAAGTAGATAACACAATGAACAAGCAAAGGAGTAGAACTGAATGAATGAAAGACAGAATTAGTGAAACTGAAGAAAAATACCTTACTACTTCTTTGGAAAAGGATCAATCAGAAAAAAGGTCAAAACAAAATGAAGAAAGCCTAAGGTCCATGTGGGATACTATCAAGAAGAATAACCTATGTGTAATCAGAATTCCAGAGCCAGAAGAGCTAAACAAAACCACAGAAAAAAATAGTCAAGGATTTGTTGGAAGAGAATTTCCCTGATATGATGAAAGACGAGACTATATCCATTCAAGAAGTCCAATGAAGCCCAAACAGGACAGACCCCAAAAGAAAGTGACAAAGACATATCACCATCAAATTCACCAAAACCAAACACAAGAAAGAATCCTGAAAGCATCATGGGAAAAAATGAAAAGTTACCTACAATGGCCAACAAATAAGACTAAGCTGGATTTCTTGGCAATAACCATGCAGATAAGAAGACAATGGGATGGTATATATAAAACCCTGAAATGAAAAATTTCCAACCAAGATTATATACCTAGCAAAACTGTCCCTCAAATTGCTGGTAAAATTAGGACATTTCCAGATAGGCAGAAATTAAGAGAATTTGTTAAAATCAGACCAATCTTACAAGAGGTGCTACAGGGAGTCATGCAGACAGAGAACCAACAAAAGCAAACAACAATCAACCATTAACACACATGATGACATAACCCAGCAACCAACCCAGTTATGGAAGTATCCAAAGCAAAATAAGCCTACAAGATTATAAACAGGGAACCAGAGCCATCAATTGGCAACTGAGGACAACCACAAACCAAAAAGAGTAAAAAAAAAATAGTGTAGTTACAGAACTTCTAAATGGTGAGGAAATTAAGACAATTACAAGACAGAATGGACTATTGTAAACTTGGGAAGAAAATTATAAATCACAGGGTAACCTCAAAGAAAAATTATAAACCCTTACATCAAAATAAAAAAAGAGTACAAATATTTAGCAAATGCTAAAACAATATCAATGAGGAAAATGATAACACGATTATAAACAAAATGAGCTCAGCACAGAAAATTATATGGAACAAAACCCCATGGATCACAACAGAATATTGTCCAATACAGCTGAAAGATGAATCTCCTAAGTTGGAAAGTGTTCAAAATACATAGTGGCAGCAACAAAAGACTTGAGTATATCAATGATCAAGAAGATGGTACAGTACTGGACAATAATTCATTCAGTTGTACATCACCATGAGTCATAGCCACTGGATGGCAATTAACAACAACAATCCTAGGACATCTGAACAAGGTTCCTTGTTGTTGTTGTTGTTATGTGCCGTTGAGTCGGCCCCGACTCATAGTGACCCCTCCTTGGGTTTCCGAGGCAGTATTACTACAGAAGTAGGATTGCCCAACCTTCCTTCCGAGGAGTGGCTGGTGGGCTTAACCCGCCAGCCGTCTGGTTAGCAGGCAAGTGTCTTAGCCACTATGCTACCAGAGCTCCCGAACAAGGTTCCCACAGAACAAAAATTTCCTCCTGACTTGGGGCAGTTTCCTCCTGACTTAAGACTTCTTGCTTCACACTTGGGCAAATTCTTAGAGTATATTCACAGTATGAGGAGATCAACAAGGGGGAGCAATGGAATGGCTGAGCAGTTGGTCATTCTTTTCTCCTCTCCTCCATCCAAATGACCTCACTACAGTGGAAGAAATAAGGCAGTCAATATCCCTCAAACAGATCTCTGAAAGCAGGTCGCAGACGTGAAGTATGCAGAATCAATGAGAAAATACAGGATAAGTCTGCAGTCTCAGTACTCTCATGCATGGTGTTAACATTCTAGTTTCTAAAGCAGCAAGCTTAAAGTATGCTCAAATGACCATATTACTACCCACCTGAGAATGATTTTTTAAAAAAAAGGATGTGTTGGGGCCAGCTGGCTGTCACAATGACTGGAGGCTGGCACCACTTGAAATGTGTGCCTTGGAACCAGAGGTGCTAAGTGCTCTGCTATGAGCCACAGAAACTCCCACAAAGAAGAATCATCCCACCCCAAACGTCAAAAGCATCCCTATGGTAATACCTGACTACAAGAGTGGGCTTTTAATCTTGCATATAAGTAATTATTTGGACCCTTTAAGAGGTCCAAATACACTAGAGGACTTCCTATGATGCCAGACCATTGGGCCCAGCTCCCAGATGGAGCTAACAGAAGAAAACAGTCATCCCAGAAGGCACCAGACAACTCATCACCACCACAAGCTAAAGTACACAAAGTGTTTTGGGGGGTGGTTCTTGTTCTCAATGTTAAAAGAATTGCTTAATCATTATCTCCATGGCTTACGAGATGTTTGGCATGGTCTCTCAAGGCAGAAATGAAGCTTGGGTTAAATCTAAAATGAAAGTACAGCTCCCAGGGCAGTCCCTGTCTCTGTGCTGTCTTCCATAGTAAACTTGCACTTCTCATGAAAAAAAAAAAAAAAAAGAAAAGAAAGCAGGGACTCAAATAGATACTTGTACCATCACCGAAGCATTATTCACTAGAGCCAAAACAATCCAAGCGTCCATCAACACATGAAACAGATAAGCAAAATGTGATACATACATACAGTGGAATATAATTCAGCCATAAAAAGATATGAAATTCTGATACATGTTACAACACATATGAACCTTAAAAACTTGATGGTGAGCAAAATAAGTCAGACACAAAAGGACAAATACATGATTATTTATACAAAATATCTAGAATAGGTAAAAGCATAACACAGAATTTTATTAGTGGTTACCAAAGGCTGGTGACGAAGGAATGGCAGTTACTGTTGGAGGGATACTGAGTTTCTATTAACAGTTGTTATGGCATGAATTGTGTCCTCCCAAAATACGTGTTGGAATCCTAACCCCATACCTGTGATGTAATCCAATTTTTGGAATAGGGTTTTCTTTGTTATATTAATGAGGCCATATCAACACTGCGGTGTCCTAAACCTAATCACTTCTGGGCTACAAAAACAAAAAACAAAACAGATTAAACACAGAGGCAGGCACACACAGGGGGAAGACAGAAGATACCTGAAGATGAAGAGGCAGATGAATCTACAAACTCAGAAACTCCAAGGGCTGCCAGATACTATAGCCTGAAATAAACAAGAAAGGACCTCCCTCCTAGAGCCACACACTGAATTTGCACTTTTAGCCTCTGGAACTGTGAGAGGGGAAAAAAAAGTTCTTTAAAGCCACCCACTTTGTTGTATTTCTGTTACATCAGCACTTGGTAACTAAGATAAGGATGATGAATATATTCGAGAGTAGAGACAACATGGGTAAAGGTAATCATTTCACTGAGTTGTGCACTTTAAAATGGTTAAGACAGCAAATGTTTTATTGTGTTTGTGTGTGTGTAACCACAATAGTTGTTTGGTTTTTGTTTTTTTTTTTAATATACATAACTATAGAATCCAGTTGGCAGGAGTATTTAACCATAAAATTCCTTCAATTTTTCTGTATGTAAATGAAGTAATTTATATTTGTTCTTAAAGTGAACATCAAGTTTTTCTTTTACTTGTTCATTAAATCGTTTATTTGAAGTATTTTATCAACGTTCAAAACAATCTAAAAATTCCAAACATATAATAACAAAAATCTGAAAGTGGCTGTTGCCCTTGTTTTGTAACCCAAGTAAGTCAAACAGCCAATTATCAGAAATATAACACTTCAACTTTTGTCCTCTTACCCAAGTATATTCAAGTAAGGTAAAACTGCCCCAACAGTTTCATTTCCTTTTCTCTCTCAATTTAAAAAAAAAAAAAACTCATTGCCATCAAGTCAGATCCAACTCACAGGGACCCCCCTCCTTGGGTTTCAAAGGCGGTTATCTCTATGAAAGGAGATTACCCAGTCTTCCTTCTGGAAAGTATATTGTTGTTGTTGTTATGTGCCGTCAGTCGGCCCCGACTCATAGCGACCCCTCCTTGGGTTTCCGAGGCAGTATCACTACGGAAGTAGGATTGCCCAACCTTCCTTCCGAGGAGTAGCTGGTGGGTTTGAACCACCAGCCGTCTGGTTAGCAGGCAAGTGTCTTAGACACTATGCTACCAGAGCTCCCGGAAAGTATATTAGCATTACTTATTTGGAAGACAGTGCAGGCAAAGACTTCACAGAAAACTGCCATTTGAGCTGTGTATTCAAGGAGAAGGAGCCCTGGTGGCACCGTGTTTACAACACTCAGCTGCCAACCACAAGGTCAGTGGTTTGACACCATCAGTGGCAGAAAAATGTGGTAGTCTACTTCTGTAAGATTTACAACTTTGGAAACCCTGTGGAGTATTTCTACTATGTTCTATAGGGTCGCTATGAAATGACTCAACTGCAGTGGTGGTGATGGTGGTGATTCAAGGAGAAGGAGTAGTTTGCCAAACAGAAAAAAAGAGAAAAGAAAGGACGTTATACTCACAGAGAAGAAATCACAGAGAGCTTTAAGGCTGAATTGCCCCCCTTTTCTCTCTGAGGAATCAAAAGTTAATTATATTTCCATTTGCTATAATCTCCTGAAATATGAGTTATTGAGAAAACAGTCATACGATTTTGGGGTATTTCCATTTTTTTAGTAGTTAAACTTTTTTAAAAGAATTGCAAGTTAAGGAAGAGTAACTACAGGGAGGAAGTCAGAAGAGAGCTGTTACACTATGGGGAACTGAAGTCACTATCACGAAACAAATGTGTACGAACTGCCATACAAAAAATGAATTTGCTTTGTAAACTCTGACCCAAATCACAATAAAAAATTTTTTAAAAAAAAGAATTGCAAGTTGAAGAGAACTCATGTGAACCATAAACAGTTCTGAGCTTTATCAATGTCCAGGAATCAGGCAAAATTAATCAGTCCTGAGGGTAATGAAGCAGCACTAGTTTCAGTACTTCAATTACCCTTCTAGAACATTTCAGCCTCCGATACCCAAAACTAAAACTCAATGAAAGCTTAAAAACTACTGGCATTAAATTGTTAAATACTTTTAGATTGCTATTAATGAACAACCAAGCAAAAATTTTAAAAGCCACTAAAAGAACAATAAATATAGAAATGCACACGAAGTACACTATAGAGATGTGGAACAACACCTATTACGAGTGTCTGTCCAGTTTACCTGAACCAGTGCTACTGCCCCGCCCCAAGGCTGCACTGTGAGAGTAGACTGTCAAGTACTCTTGTTCCTCTGTTGCCAATGCTGTTGCCTTTGTTGCTAATGCTGCCCCTCTGTTTGGAAGGCCCCTGCTCTCCTCTCTCCATGAAGCTAAATGTATTTGGCCAAGATCCAGCTCAGTCATCACCTCTGGGACTCCTGATCAAAACTTCTCGGGAAGAAGTCTCTGGCACTTATTCACATGTTTACTGTGACACCCACCACTCACTATATTATATGATATAATAAGCCTCTTCCCACTCCCAAATCTTCATGGTTATCTTCTGTCCCAGCACAATGTCCAACACTACAACATGTTTGTTGTTGCTGTGTGCCATCAAGTCAATTCCAAGACAAGGTGACCCTATATGACAGAGAAGAACTGCCCCATAAGATTTCCTAGGCTGTACTCTTTCTGGGAACAGATCACCATGTCTTTTCTCCCCCTGAACGACAGGTGAGTTTGAATCACTGACCTTTTGGTTTTGCAGCCAAGCACTTAACCACTGTGCCACCAGAGCTCCTTATAATCAAGTTTACGAAGGGCTTATTACGTGCCAGACACTGTGTTCAGTGCTTTACATACATTAACTAATTATACAACAATCCCATGAATAACATGAATAGCTTATTAAGAATAATGTATCACTCCAACCCTATAAATAGTATATTATTCCTATTTAACAGATGAGGAAGCAGGGGCATGCAGGGCTTAATAATTTATTCAAGACTACACAGCTAGTAAGAGCCCTGGTAGTGAAACAGGAGCTTGACTGCTAATCAAAAAGTTGGTAGTTCAAACACAGCAGCCACTCCTCAGGATCAAGGACCTGGAGGTCTGCTCTCATAAAAATTACAACTCCCGTCCTAGGCTTTGAAGGTGGAGGTAGGGCCCTAAACCAAAGAATATTGGGGGCAGGGAAGTACAGAGGGAGAAAGGCAGGGACCGGCTCAAAAGTTGAAGAGGCCAGAAAGCAGGCTCTCCCCTGGCACCTCAAGAAGGAACAAGCCCTGTAGACACTTTGATCTTAGCCCAGTGAGAGCCAAATAGGACTTAGAACAAAATTGTAGGAGAATAAATATGTAGTCAGTTATTTTATTTATACGCACGCGCACACACACACACACACATGCAAGAAAACCCTACGGGGCAGTTCTACTCTGTAACATGGGGTCACTATGAGTTGGAACTGACTCAAAAGCACCCAACAACACTACAAAGTCAAGAAAAAGAATTTAAGTACCTAGTATCGCCTCGGAAATCCAAGGAGTCGCTATGAGTCAGGTCCAACTCAACGGCACATAACTACAACAACAACAGTATGTTCATAAGGAGCTTTGGTGGCAGAGTGCCTAATGCATCTGACTGCTAACCAGAGGCTGGCAGTTCAAACTCACCAGCCACTCCACAGAAGGAAGACGGGGCAATCTACTTCTGTAAAGATTGATTGCCTCAGAAACCCAATGAGGGTCACTATGAATCGGAATAGACTTAATGACAGTGAGTTTGGTTTTGCGTTTTGGAATATGTTCTTGTGCTCTTTTGCCTTTAAACATTTTATTCCAACTGATGTATATTTCATTTTCTATAAAGTTTCTTCACACACTTATAGTCAAATCAAGGGAAGCCAATCAGTGAAATGAAACTCAAAATAAGCCTCTGGGCTATTCGCTTCACCAAGACATCTCAGACATCTCCATGGCTCACTCTCACTTCTCTGTTCAAAACTCACATTCCCCAACCACTCTCTAAAACTGCAACCCCACCATCCTACTCCTCTCAGCCAAATCCTGGTACTCCCTGTCTTCCTTTCCTGCTTTATTGTTCTCCATAGCACTTACAAACATCAATATATTTCTTTGTTTACTTGCTTGTCCTGTTTTCTCCCACTAAAATGTAAAATCCATAAATAAAGGGATGTTTTGATGTTTGTATTCACTGTCATATCCTAAGCACTTAGAAGTGAGTGTGTGGAACACAGTAGGTACTCAATAAATATTGGATGGATGAATGAATTTAAAGAGAGTCCCAGAAATTTAGCTTAATATGTTGAGACTGTGAAATGAAAAGCTTTCCAAGTGTGAGTGGACATACTTTTTTAGCAGGGGATATCTCTTTAATGTACAGCCCAAAGGACTTTACAAAATTAACTTGCTACTCACACTGCACCCAAAGATCACCAAGACTGACCCTGAGTAACTGCTCAAGGATATGTTAACAAAAAGCAAAGAATTCCACATCCTGCTATAATCATTGGAGAAAACCTTGCTATGAAAAATGCAAATTACTTTTATGTGAGTAGTTACAGTTTTTATATCACACTTCCCATAACATTACGAGGTCCAGAATAATTACAGACAGAATTCAGTTTCACATTTGTTTGTAACAGAATTTTCTCAAGATATAATTCCTCTGACAGTACAACTCTTAACACTACAGAAAGACAAGGTTGTTGTATTCTTAAAACAGTCTCACTATCTAATGATCCTGTACACAGCAATGTAACTGACAGACAAACACTGAACCAAGTAACTGACACAGAAAATTGTACCATCAGGTATGCCATTTGTCCACTGAAACAAAATAAGGAACAGAAAAATGATCTAAATTACTCGCTATATTTATCTCGTCAGGAAGAGTAATTACGTTCAGATTTCAGTAAGGTAAAAAAAATATAAAATGAGAAAACAGAAATAAAGGTGTGACTGAGTCATTTAACAAATATTCAGAAAGTCACTGTGTATACAGTTCTTTACTGACTTTTGTGGTTAAGAGACAAAAGAAATAAAACATATGGTCCGTATAGTAAAAGACACTTAAAATCTAGTTGAGAGACAAAATAAACAAACTTGCAGCATAATGGAGAAAAATGGCCAAAATCTAAAACGGAAAACTTCAAAGTTACTTAGACCCAAGACAACAAGAAAATAGCAATCACACATTAGAACAATTTGATTTTTCTTTGACAAAGTAGCTGTTGATGCAGTGTTTTTCCCCAACTCCAGTCAAGTAGGTCAAATGAATAGGAACTCTGAGGTATATATATTACTCTTCCCCGCAACTTCACCCCAGGCCATTTTAATTACTTCCATGGTTACATGTGGCATGTCCAGCTATTATTAAGTATTTTCATTTCTATTTCCCAAATGATTTCCAATCTACTCCTTCTTTTCCATACCCCACTACTCCAGGCCTGGTTAAGCCTTGCAAACAGTCTCATGAGATTAGTCCCCTCCTCCTACTTAAAAACTTCTAGATTTCACTGTCCATTGAATAAAGCCTAAAACTCCTCAACGTCTGGTCATCAGCCCTTACTTCTACATGCCTCACCCTCCATGTCTTGCAGGCATACTTTCTTATTTTCAACATCCCTCTTATTTTGAGTAGTCCAGTTTAAATGTCACCTCTGTGAAGATTTCTTTGATCCTCACAATCAGGATTATTTTTTGCCTCATTGGAAGGAGGCAGTCCTTCAGACAAGCCTGGTGGTTAGGGTCTTCCCTACTCCTCCCCTTGCTAAGACACTTAGGCTTTGGAACAAACCACTGCCCCTGCCCCTCAATACCCAATAAGCAGCAGGGCTAAAGTAATGAAATTTTCTCCCTGGCACCTAGACATTTAATCACCCCTTCTCTGGTGTGTCACATGGGAGAACAATCGTGCATCAGCTCATGTACCTCTGGAGTATAAAGCTGACTGGGAGAAGGATTTCTGGATCCCACGCCTCAGTGCAAAGTGGGGTCACACATGGATAAGTTTTCCATCTGTGCCCAGACAGCTTTTGAGCCAGAGGAACCACTTGTCATAAAACTGTTTCCTGTTGTATGCTGACTGTTGTCTGTAATTAAAACGGTTTTCATTTGCCAACACTTGTTAAGCATCTCATGTGTACAACTCCATCAGGCTAAATGGACGTAACACCCAAGGAGTGTTTAGTGCCATTGAATAGAATTCTCGTGCTAGTGGTCTAGCTGCTACTTGGGATCTGGAGACAGCCTTTAAGGCAAGCTGAGTGTGCATGCAGTCCTCTGTTATGATCAAAGCACTCTGGAGTATCTCTTTTAAAATAGATTGTTATCTACGTTATACTGAAGTCTAATGATATCTTTTGTCTATCTACCAAAGCATCCTCCTCTCATCCCCTTTCTTCTAAGAAAAGAACTCCAGTGGGAGCTAATAACATGATTTGCACATATTCAGAGCTGTCCAATCAGTGTGCTGAATCCTCCTGGCTCAAGTATGAGCCCATATCGAAAGCAGGGCCAATTGGAACCCTTCCAAAACTTTCACCATCAGACAAAAAAAAAAAAAAATTTCTCTTTTTGCTGGATCCTCAAGCTATCAGGATGAGGTTTAGAGCTGCAGATAGCCATAGCTGCTACAATATGACGAAAGCCTGATGAAGCTAACACAAAGGAAAGCAAAGGAAGGAGGTGGAATAAAAGAGATATTCCAGCTGCTTCTCTGAAGCTACAGGTTTGCCCAAGTTCACCCACGAAGCTTCTAGATTACATGAGCTAATAAATTCCCCTTTATTTAAGCTGTATTTCTACCACTTTCAAATGACAAAGCGCTGAGTAATACAAGTCATGATCATGGGCTAATTTGCATTACAATTAATTGTGTGTTTCTCTCTCACTTATTTGATTTAGACCCTCTTCTTCCTCAGTGCTCTAACACATCTCTGAGCCTTTGACAGATCAAGTGAGCCAAGAAAAGAAGGTAATAATAATCCAAATAATATGAGTGACCAAGTTAACATCAATAAAAATATATTGAACTTTGTATGACAATATATCTTTTTTTCCAAGCGTCTATGGAACAATGACAAGCTTTAATCTGTGCGAGGCCACAAAGAAAACCCTCTCAAAATATTCATAGAATCAAAAATTTTATAAGATATATTCTGTAGCCCCTTTGCAATGAAGCTGAAAATTACAGAGGGTGGGAGATTTAAACACTATCTTACATAACTCTATGGTCAAGAAGAAATGAAAACTTTTAATTGCATAATATATAGAAAATAAAAACAATGAGAAAAAAAAAACAACCAAAATGACCAGATTCTTGCCATTTGAGGCTCACAGTATTTTTTTTTTTTTTTTTTTTAAAGGAAGGCATCTTAACCAAAATGATTCATGGCGAAAACACTAACACAGTATTTCAGCATCGATTTTTTCACAATCTCTCAAAATTTTAAATTACATACCAAACACATTAATCTATGACGCTTAATTCTGGTTGAAAATAAATTTAACATCATCCAAATCTCCATTATAGGATAATTTTCTAATTGCAGTATCTTTAAACTGTTCCAAGAGAAAGAATAAGGTAAAGAGCTACCAATTAATTTTAAAAAGCTAGAAAAACTTATGAAGAAAGGAGCAAAAAAATAAAAGACTACAGCACAGACAAAAATTACTTATGAACATAAAGTCTAAAATAAATAAAATTCTAAGAATCCCAATCTACAGACAGAATTTACATAGTAGCAATACACCATCATCTAAGAGGAGTAGTTGTTTTCACATCAAGGGATCAAGAACCATTAGATAGACAAGTGGCTCAATGTAAATTAAAATCAAGAGGTAAAGGCAAGTTTGCTGTTATTCTCTAGTGCAGTTTGAGTTACTTGTTACCACTCATACCAGAGAACATATTTTTAATGAAAAACTTACTGCAATGGGTTAGGCCCATTTCTCTCTCCCTTTATTTTTAGATCTCTAACCCCCACTTTTTTTGGTAGCATAGTGCCTAAGGCACTTGACTGCTAACCAGGAGGCTGGCGGTCCAAACCCACCAGCCACTCCTCGGAAGGAAGGTTGGGCAATCCTACTTCCGTAGTGATAACTGTCTCGGAAACCCAAGGAGGGGTTGCTAGGAGTCGGGGCCGACTCGATGGCAAATAACAACAACAAAAACAACCCCCACTTACAGGAGCTCTGGTGGTGTAGTGCCTAACGCATTTGACTGCTAACCAGAAGGCTAGTGGTTCAAACCCACCATCCACTCCTCAGAAAGACCGGACAATCTACTTCCATAGTGATGTTGTTGTTATGTGCCATCAAGTCAGACCTGATGCATAGTGACCCCTCCTTGGGTATTTGAGGCAGTATCACTATGAAAGTAGATTGCCCAACCTTCCTTCTGAGGAGTTGGCTGGTGGGTTTGAGCCGCCAGCCTTCTGGTTAGCAGTCAAGTGCATTAGGCACTATGCTACCAGAGCTCCTTCCATAGTGATACCGCCTCAGAAACCCAAGGAGGGGTCATTATGAGTCAGATCTGACTCGATGGCAGTGAGTTTGGTTTGAGTTTTGGTTTTACCTCCCATTTGCACCAATCTCAGGCCCAATTCTGGGGTAGGAGGGAAGCTGGGCGACAAACTGACATTCTCTCATTCATTAATTTACATAACTCTTTTAGGTCACTTTTTAGCTGTGTTTTTCAAAGATCTTTAGCTCCACTTCTTCTTCCCCTTCTATACAACTAAATTCCCTTGGCTTCTGCAGACATTTGTTTCATAGCTCAAGAAGAAAAGGTCAGTTATTATAACGAAATGTGCCAAGAGTTGGAGCTAGAAAACCAAAAGGAAGAACACGCTCGTTATTTTTCAAGCTGAAAGAACTGAGGAAAAAATTTAAGCCTCAAATTGCAATACTGAAAAGATTCCACGTGCAATATATGAATGATGCAAGAAACATCAAAAGAAGATGGATGGGACACACAGAGCCACTATACCAAAAGAACTGGTAGATGATCATCCATTTCAAGAAGTAGTATATGATCAAGAACCAGCAGTATTGAAGGAAGAAGTCAAAGCTGCACTGAAGGAATTGGCAAAATACAAGGCTCCAGTAATTGACAGAATACCCAGTGAGATGTTTCAACAGATGGATGCCCCACTGGAGGCACTCATTCGGCTATGTCAAGACATCTGGAAGACAGCTACCTGGCCAACTGATTGAAGAGATCCAAAGAAAAGTGATCCAGCAGAATATGGAAATTATCAAACAGTATCATTGATATCACCAAACCAAAACCAAACTCAATGCCTTCGAGTCAGATCCATCTCATAGCGATCCCTCCTTGGGTTTTTGAGGCGGTACGGAAGCAGATTGGCCCATCTTCCTTCCGAGGAGTGGCTGGTGGGCTTGAACCACCAGCCTTCTGGTTAACAGTCAAATCCCTCAGGCACTACGCTACCAGAGCTCATACTGATATCACGCACAAGTAAAATCTTACTGAAGATAATTCAAAAATGGTTGCAGCAGTATATTGACAGAGAACTTCGAGAAGTGCAAGCTGGAGTCAGAAGGGGACGTCGAAGAAGGGATATCATAGCTGATGTCAGATGGATCTTGGCTCAAAGCAAAGAATACCAGAAAGATGTTTACTTGTGTTTTATTGACTATGCAAAGGCATTCGATTGTGTGGATTATAACAAATTATGGATAACATTGAGAAGAATGGGAATTCCAGAACACTTAATTATACTCATGAGGAATCTGGGCATAGACCAGAAAGATGTCATTCGAACAGAGCAAGAAGATATTGCACGGTTTAAAATCAGGAAGGAAGTGCGTCAGGGTTGTATCCTTTCACCATACTTATTCAACTCGTATGCTGAGCAAATAATCCAAGAGTGGACTACATGAAGAAGAATGTTGCATCAAGATTGGAGGAAGGCTCATTAACAACCTGTGATATGCAGACGACACAACTTTGCTTGCTTAAAGTAAGGATGACTTAGAGCACTTGCTGATGAAAATTAAAGACGACAGCCTACAGAATGGATTACACCTCAACATAAAGAAAACAAAAATCCTCACATCTGGACCAGTAAGCTGCATCACAATAGATGGAGAAATGCCTGAAGTTGTCAAAGATTTCATATTACTTGGTTCCAATCAACGCCAATGGAAGCAGCAGTCAAGACATCATATGACGTATTGCATTGGGCTAATCTGCTACAAAAGACCTCTTTCAAGCACTGAAGAGCAAAGATATCTCTTTGAAGACTAGTATGCGCCTAACCCAAGCCATGGTATTTTCAATTACCTCATATGCATGTGAGAGATGGACAATGAATAAGAAAGATCAAAGATGAGTTGATGCTTTTGAGTTGTGGTGTTGGTGAATAATGCTAGAAGAACAAACAAATCTGTCTGGAATGCTCCTTGGAGGCGAGAATGACTAGACTTTGTCTCACCGACTATGGTCATGTTGTCAGAAGGGACCATTCCCTGGAGAAGAGTGTTATGCTTGGTAAAGGGGAGGCTCAACGAAAGAGGGGAAGGACCTCAATGAGATGGATAGACACAGTGGCTGTGGTGATGGGCTCAGGTATAGCAGGGATAGTGAGGCTGGCACAGGACCAGGCAGTGTTTCGTTCTGTTGTATATAAAATCACTATGAGTCGGAGATGTCTTGACAGCACATAACAACAATTCAACAAATATTTAATGAACACTTTTGTTCTGGGCACTATTCTAGGAGGCTTGTGATATATCACTGGACAAAAAAGACAAAAGATCTCCTTATGAGGTTTACATATGACACTTTCTACCAGAGGGAGGCACACAGACAGGCAGTAATCAATAAATATAACATTAAGTAAACTGTATGTCATGTTAAGGAGCCCTGGTGGCACAACAGTTAACTACTCAGCTGCTAACCAAAAGGTTGGTGATTTGAACCCATCCAATAGCTCTGTGGGAGAAAGACCCAGTGATATGCTCCTGCAAAGACTGCAGCCTAGAAAACTCTACCAGGGCAATTCTACTCTGTCACATGTGGTCACTATGAGCCAAAAATCGATTTGACCAGTAACAACATACCATGTTGGAAGGTGATTAAAACAAAACATAAACAGCCACCTCCAGTTGACCTGACTCTTGAGTCTCCTACAAGGTTGCTGAAAAGAAAATAACTAAACACACAGCCATGGAGTTGATTCTGACTCATAACCACCCCATGGGACAGAGTAAACTGCCTGATAGGGTTCCCAAAGGTATAAATCTCTGTGAGAGCAGACTGCTTCATCCTTGTCCCATGAAGCAGCTGGTGGGTTTGAACTGCCAACCTCTTGGCTACCAGTCCAATGCTTTAACCACTGTGTCACAAGACCTCCTACAAAGGGAGTAAGAGCTATGAAATAAACAAAAATTAGGACAGGGTGAAAAAAAGGGCGACTAACAGTGGCGGAGGAGAGGGGATGTCAGCTTGCTCTATTAAACAGAAAGATCAAGGATCCCTTCCTCAGAAGGTTGTCTTTATTTGCTTCAATTTGATTCCAACTCCTGGCAACTCTCAGATGTACAGAGTATAACTGATCTATAAGATTTTCAAAGCTGTGACTTTTCATAAGCTGATCATCAAGGTGTCTTCAGAGGTACCTCTGGGTGTGTTTGAACCACCAACCTTTTGGTTAGTAGTCCAGTGCTTAACCATTTGCTCCAGAAATAAGGTAACCTATGACTGGAGAAAGAGTGGTTTGGGCAGAACGAGAAACAGCTACAGGAATATCCCCTGCACCTAAAGAGAAATGGCAAGAAGGCCAATATAGCTAGAGTGAGTGAGCAAGCAGGCAGGTAGCAAAAGAGGTGGGATGGGGAGTTACCAACTACAACTTTGGAAAAACAGATAAATCAGATAATATTTCTGCTTTATTTACTGAGTTACATACTTATATATATATACTTATAGACACTTTTTTTTTTAATTGTGATTTGGGTTAAAGTTTACACAGTAAATTCATTTTCCACACAGCAGTTCACACACATTCTGTTTCATGACACTGACTGCAATTCCCCACAATGTAACAGCTCTCTTCCCACTTGCTCTCTGAAGTTACCTCTTCTCTTTGTTCTTCTTTCCTGTGTATTCCTGCCCCTCACCACCCCCCAGCTATCTCCCTATGCAAACACTACCCTTCTGTTCTCCCATGATTGATCTCTCTAAGGAATGTATCTACCTGATATAAATGTTCACCCTCTATGCCTGTCTATTGTTTGGCTAGAAGCCACAGGAGTGAGTTCAGTGCCAGACCTGAAGGGTAAGTAGGGGCCATAGTGTGGGGGATCTTACCAGGCTCTATCAGACCTGTAAACTTGGTCTTTTTTCCTTCAATTATCACCTCCTTGCCAGATTGAGTTAGCTAGCCCCAGAATGCTTTCCTACCTCAAACCAAAAAACCAAACTCACTGCTACTGCATCATTTCCAATTAATTCATAGCGACCTCCACTGGGTTTCCAAAGTTGTAAATCTTTATGGAAGCAGACTGTCTCTTTGTTTTTCCACAGAGTGGCTGGTGGGTTTGAACCACCAAGCTTTGGGTTAGCAGCCAAATGCCTTAACCACTACACCACCAGGGTTCTAGTCTTCCTAAATGCAAGGCCTACATAAAAAAATCTTGTTCTCTATCTGGACATCCTACATACACTTCATACCCAAAACCTACTGCTTCTTTACTCCCTAACCTGGTTGTTTCACTGCTAATATTATTCCCTAGCCCACTTGTTACTGTATATAACTATAGTATGTAACTCACTAAATATGACCAATAATCTACTTTAACCCTCAAAACAATTCTGTATACAGTTCATGTCCTTCCACCATTTTACAGGCAATGAAAATAAACTCAGAAAAATGAATTAATTGCCAAAGTTTACTCTGCTGAGAAGTGACAGAGCTGATATTCAAACTCGTGCTCCTAATCTACCAAGTCACTCAAGCCAGAACCTGGGAATTATTTCAGAACCTTCTCTCAGCCCCATATCCAAATATTACGAATTACTGGCCACTATTTCCCTCTCTCTACTCATTCTCACATCATCACTACTTTAGTTCAACGTTTCCTCATCTCAAACCTCAGCACAGTAGTCCACAGCTCATGATGCTATCTCTTGTATTGTGTTTCAAACCAATCATAAAGTTGGGAACCTATGGAATAAGGATATAGAGCTAAAAATGTCAGATTATAAAGGCTATAGCTTTTATATCAGTATGCATGTACTAATCCTAGTACCACCAACTTACTAAAATTGCCCCATAGAGAAAATCTTATGTTTGCCCAACCTCCCCTTTCAGCCATCTTTGCCCAATTTCAAAGGCTTGGACTTTAAACAGTTCAAGGACTTCATCCCAACTAGGACTTCATCCCACATAGTCCAATCCTCCTAAATTACTCCTTTCTTCTCTAATCCAATCAAAACTGCCATTTCTAGAAGACTTACCTAGGTATTGATTTGATTAAAGTATTTCATAATGAGGTATCAGGACAAACATAATTTAATAGAGAAACCCTAATATGGTATGTATCACAGACAGGGAAAACAGTGATAGAAATAATGATAGCTAACATTTACCAAGATCTAATAAGCTGCATGCCAGATACTGTTCTACTTGCACTACATGCTATGAGTCGGGTCCAACTCAACGGCACATAACAACAACAAAAACATATGTATTTAATCATCTACTCCTTTAATCATCACAATTCCATAAATACATATTACCATCACTGTCATCATCATCATGTTCTGAGTAAGGAATTTGAGAAGTAACATGTCCAAACTCACACAGTTAGTAAAAACAATACAGAACTTACAGGGGTGAGAAGGAGACAATGCATAAGTAAATAAAGTAAACAACATAATTTCAGATGATAAATGCTCTGAAAAGAATAAAACAGGATAAGGTGATATAGAATAATGGGCTACTTTAGATTGGTACCCAGGGAAAGCCTCCCTGAAGAGTAAAACTGAAGTGAAATCTGAGTTATAAAACAGACAAAGTGAAGTAAAAACGCAACGGAAGAACATTCTAGGAAGGAGCTTATAATAAATGCTATATACCTACGGTGAGAGGACAGGAAAGACAGGCAGTGAAAGTGACTGAAGATAAAAAATGGTCAGAGGTTCCATCAAAGTCTTAAAAGAGCCAGACTTTGCTGTCTAAAGGATTTTATTCCTAATGGGAAGAGAAACTCCTGAAGGGTTTGAAGCAGGGAAATGTAGTGATCTATGTTACTCTCATTTCCACTATGTGAAAAATGAATTACAGATGGACAAAAGCACAAGACTAGAAAGAAATTAGGAAGCTATTGCTCCTAGAGTCATGCTGTTGTTATTAGATGCTGTCCAGTAAGTTCCAACTCATAACGAGCTCGTTTACAACAAAACAAAACACTTCCCAGTCCTGCACCATCCTCACAACTGTTGCTATGTTTGAGCCCATTGTTACAGCCACTGTGTCAATTTATCTCATTGAGGGTCTTCCTATTTTTCACTGACACTCTACTTTACCCACCATGATGTCCTTCTCCAGGGACTGATTCCCCCTGAAAACACATCGACATCTTGCCATCCTCGCTTTTAAGGAGCATTCTGGCTAAACTTCTTCCAAGACAGAGTTGTGCATTCTTCTAATACTCCATGGTATATTCAATAATCTTTGCCAACACCATTAATTCAAATGCATAAATTGCTCTGAGTCTTATTTCTTGTCCAGCTTTCATATACATATGAGGCAAATGAAAATATCACGGCTTGGGTCAGACACATCTTAGTCCTCAAGGTAACATCTTTACTTTTTAATACTTTAAAGGGGTCTTCTGCAGCAGATTTTCCAAATGCAATATACTATTTCATTTCTTAACTGCTACTTCCATGGACGTTGACTATGGAACCAAATAAAATAAAAATCTTGACAATTTCAATCTTTTCTTCATTTATCATGATGGTGCTTACTGTCCAGTGGTGAAGATTTTTCTTTTCTTTAGCTGAGGTGTAATCCATACTGAAGACTGTATACAGTCTTTGGTCTTCATCACTAAGTGCTTCAAGTCTTCTTCACTTTCAGCAAGCAAGGTTGTATCAACAGCTCATGACAGTAGGTTGTTAATGAATCTTCCTCCAATCCTGATGTGTTCTACATATAAATTCTGCTCCTCAGATTATCTGTTCAGCATACAGACTGAATAAATACGGTGAAAGAATATAACCCTGACGAAATACTTTTCCTGATTTAAAACCATGTATCACCCCCTTGTTCTGATCGAACAACTGTCTCTGTACAGGATGCACATGAACACAACTAAGTGTTCCAGAATACCAGTTCTTTGCAATGTTATCCAAAATTTGTTATGATCCACAGTCACTGCATACACATTATACAGAGGTAAACATCTTTCTGGTATTCTCTACTTTCAGCCAAGATCTATCTGACATCAGCAATGATACGCCTCATTCCACGTTCTCTTCTGAATCCAGCTTGAATTTCTGCCAGTTCCCTGTAAATGTACTGCTGCACCTAGAGCTACACCTGGCACATAGACAGTAGTCATCAATAAAGATTTGTTGAAAATGAATGGATAAATGAATGCTGTAATGCCCTAAGCAGAAAATAAGGACTAAGACAAGGGTGGTATAGTGACATCAGCATATGCAGACACAATGCTACATCTGTTCTATACCCAGCAGCATTGGGAGGTTACAAAGTTTATACACACCCCCAAGTGTCCTCAAGGAGGTGGAGGTGGGGGTGATGCCCCAGCTGGCCTCACAGATAAGGGTGAGAGGTAGGGGTGGGGTGTTAGGGGTATTATTCGCTAGAGGCTTTGTCTACATCCCCCTTAGACTTATGCCCTGGGGGCAAGTGTCCACCTCTGCTCCCTACTCACTATGCCTCTGACAATACCTAGTGAATGTCAGAAACCTAGTAGAAATTTAAGAAGCAGTAGGCATTCTTTTTCTGAGTAGTCTCCAGGGTCTTTCAGCAATCTGCCTACTCAATTTGTGGTTAACAGCCTGGACTCTGGAATCAAACTGCCTAGATTCAGAACTCAGTTCCATCCTTTACTAGCCTTATTTCCCCTCTCTGCACGTCAGTGGGTTAGCTGTAATATAGTAATCAGATCGACAGAAGACTCAGTGAGATAACGCAGGTAAAGGACATAAAATAATGCCTAGAACATACCAAGGATTCCACAAATGTTAGCTCTTATCATCATCATCATCATCATCATCAATGATAGTAGTAATAGTTGTTGTATTACCATGACTCACCACACCTCAACTCTTATTCCCCATTCTCTGTCTTTGCAGTCTCCTTCCTCTAAATATTTAATGCTACTGATGTCTACAGGAGCTCTCTTAGCTTAAGGCACTTGACTGCTAACCAGAAGACTGGTGGTCCAAACCCACCAGCCACTCCTCAGAAGGAAGGTTGGGGCAAGCTACTTCCATAGTGATACTGCCTTGAAAACCCAAGGAAGGGTCGCTATGAGTCAGATCTGACTCGATGGCACAAAACAACAACAACACTGATGTCTCCCTCAAAAAAACTAGTAATTGTCAACTACGAATTATTGAAGTATTCAACACCTTTCCACATAACTATTAAACTTCCAGAAAGAATTTAATTAAAGCAGTCCATGCTTGTACACGCTATCAGTTTATTAATATCTGATCTTCAGTTACTTTTCTATATCAGTTGATTGATAAACATCAGTCTACTAATACCTAAGATTTCCTGTTAGGAAAGCAATAATGTAAAATTTTCTCTAGAATGATGCTGACTAAATGGCAAACTAAGTTTCCAAAGCTACTGAAGTCCAGTTCCTTTCAGAACTACTAAAACCAAACCAAACTTACTTCCATCGAGTCGGATCCAACTCATAGCGACTCCTCCTTGGGTTTCCAAGGCGGTATCACTATAGAAGTAGATTGCCCAACCTTCCTTCTGATCAGAACTACTAAATATTCCTATTAAATTCTGAAATGTTACAACATGTTGTGTCTTCAAACTATCTACTCCCAAAATGAGATTTCTTGTCTCAAAACTCAAGGATTTAAAAAAAAAAAAAACTTTTCTATTGGTCATCGTAGGACCTCTGGTGGCACAATGGTTAAGGTATTTGGCTGCCAACCAAAAAGGTCAGAAGTTCAAAACCACCAGGCCCTCTGCAGCTCACAGCAATCCTATAGGAAAGAGGAGAACTGCCGCATAGTGTCTCCAAGGTTCTAAATCTTTAGGAAAATAGGCTGCCATACCTTTCTCTTAGGTGTGTTCGAATTGCTGCCCAGTTTAGCAACTGAACAATTTTAAGTACTGCACGACCAGAGCTCCTAAGTTGCATTTGTTGTCTACAAATAGACATAATGCTCTATTTGCTCTATAAGCCTGTGCTTCTGATTTTCCTAATTCTGTTCCTTTTTAAAATTTTAGCTAGTCATCAAAGACATCATACTGTTGCCACTCACTCTTATTGTTGCTGTTAAGTGCCATCGAGTCGTTTCTGACTCACAGCGACTGAAAGCACAAGAGAACGAAACACCGCCCAATCCCGCGCCAGCTCTAAGATCTTTGCTATACTTGAGCCCATTGTCACAGCCACCGTGTCAATCCATCTCATTGAAGGTCTTCCCCTCCTTCATTGACCCTCCACTTTACCAAGCATGACATCCTTCTCCAGGGAATGGTCCCCTCTGACAACATGACCAAAGTAGGTGAGACAAAGTCCGGCCATCCTCGCTTCCAAGGAGCATCTCGGCTGCACTTCCTCCAGGACACATCTGTTAGTTCTTTTAGCAGTCCATGGTACTTTCAGCATTCTTCAACAGCACAACTCAAAAGCATCAACTTTTCTTCAGTCTTCCTTATTCATTGTCCAGCTCTCACATGCAAACGAGGCGATTGGAAATATCATGGCTTGTGGCAGGCACACCTTAGTCCTCAAGGAGACATCCTTGCTCCTCAGCACTTGAAAGAGTTCCTTTGCAGCCGACCTGCCCAGTGCTACACGTCGTCTAATGTCCTGACTGCTGCATCCATTGGCCTCGATTGCAGAACCAAGCAACATGAATTCTTTGACAACCTCAATCTTTTCTTCATTTATTGTGATGCTGCTTATTGGTCCAGTTGGGAGGATTTTTGTCTTCTTTATATTGAGATGTAATCTTAATCTTCATCAGTAAGTGCCTCAAGTCATCCTCACTTTCAGCAAGCAAAGTTGTATCATCAGCGTATCTCAGGTTGTTAATGATTCTTCCTCCAATCCTGATGCCATGTTTTTCTTCATATAGTCCAGCTTCTCAGATTATTTGCTCAGCATATAGATT
>NW_006921681.1:4716338-4719277 GCF_000298275.1 Orycteropus afer afer
CGAATTGACTCATCTTCCTCCTCTGTATTGGACAATGTTTCTGGACTATTCATAAATTTGCGCAGTAATGTATCAGACAGTGTTTCTCTGCTATTTATAAGATTTTGAGGCACAGTTTGTCATTCAGACCTTAAACTACTACAATACAGAAGATTTCATTTCAAAAGTAATTATCAACCTTTACCATCTCCAATACGAGCTCCTCCAAAGTGCCTGAAACATGTGAGCACACTACCAGAAACAGGTATTTTCTGTTACTCATCATGACAATATCTCATTGACTCTAGAAAATACTTATTCAAGCAGCTCCTATTTACAAATACCCACCAACCCCAGCTCTGTCTATGCTGTCTGTGCAAAAAAAAAAAAAAAAAAAAAGCCACTTATTATGTACCAGGAATTGTACAGAGCAATTTTATCTTTATCTCATTGCTCTTTACTACAGAGAATGGGTATTAGTGTTATCCTCATTTTTGTGACACAGAAACTGCAGTTTGGAGAGGTTAAGTATCTTGCTCAAAATTACACATCAGATTTAAACTCAAGTCTGTCTCTAGAACTGATACTCTTAACCATTCAGAACAATAAAACCAAAACTTACTGCCATCAAGGCAATTCTGACTCATAGCAACCTCCACTGGGTTTCCAAGGCTGTGAATCTTTACAGAACACACTGTTTCATCTTTCTATTGTGAAGTGGCTGGTGTATTTGAACCACTGACCTTTTGGTTAGCAGTCAAATGCCTTAATCACTATACCACCAGAGCTCCTTTTCTTAGAATAAGAAGGACAGGAATTGAGAAAAGCAGGTAAATTATAAGAAAGTTGATTCTGAAGCCAAAGTTGGCCAGCCTGGTGATGATGAAGGGGCAGAAAAGGCAAAAATCGCTGCAACTCTCTTCCCTCCCAATCCCACAGCATTTCACCTAGACTGCCTAGAAATCCACCTAGATCACCAACTGGTAATCCACATACTCGGATAGAGAGCTAGGCAGCTCAGCAGGGATTCAGCAGTTGACTGATGGACAGAGTCTGAATCCCTGCTCAGCCACTTTCAAGCTGTATGTTGCTGCTGAGTGCCACTGAGTCGATTCCAACTCATAGCAACCCCATGTGACTGAGTAGAACTGGCCCATAGGGTTTTCTTGGTTGTAATCTTTATGGAGGGTGAGGGAGAATCTTTACAGAAGCTGATCTCCAGGTCTTTCACTCACAGAACTGTTGGGTGAGTTCCAACTGCCAATCTTTTGGTTAGCAGCCAAGTTCTTAACTGTCACACCACGAGGGCTCCTGTACTAGCTGTATATCCTTGTTTAAATTATAGTATCTTCGCAGTGTTGTTGCAAAGATAAATTTCCTTAACACAATGATATTTGTATTATTTAGATGTTTAGTACCTAAGGCATTTGACTTCTAACCAGAACACTGGCGGTTCAAATCCACCAGCCACTCCTCGGAAGGAAGATTAGGCAAAATCTACTTCTGTAGTGATACCACCTCAGAAATCCAAGGAGAGGTCACTATGGTCAGATCTGACTCAATGATAGTGAGCTTGGTTTATTACCTATTTGGGAGCTCTGGTAGCGTAGTGTCTAAGGCACTTGACTGCTAACCAGAAGGCTGGTGGTTCAAACTCACCAGCCACTCCTCAGAAAGAAGGCGGGACAATCTACTTCCATAGTGATACCACCTTAGAAACCCAAGGAGGGGTCACTATGAGTTAGATCCAACTCAACAGCAATGAGTTTGGCTTGATTCATTATTTATTTATGCCTTCTTTTAAATGCAAATAATTCTGGAAGAGTTCGGGGTTAAACATCTTAATATGTAATAGCTCAGTCTGATGGCTGAGAGCAGAGCCATGGAGTACCAAAGTCCTCAACCCCTAGAAGCAGAAGTTGGTAAAGTTGCAGCATGGAACACCTGAGGGGTAGAGCAGGTCTGAGACAACAAGCTGCTGGCACCAGAGGGAGGTCTTTGGGCTAGTAGAGGAAATAAAAAGGTTGGTTAAAGGAGTTGGATAGCTTCCCAAACCAAATTATCCATTTCCTTAAGGTCTGCAATGTTACCAAGGAGAAAAAAATCTTTCCTGTAATACTTCTTCAGATGAAAGGTTATCAAATAGATTGAGGGAGAGTGTGGAGGTGTAATTAAAATAGTATGGATTTAACTTGAATTATATTCTTTCATTTTCTATAATACCCTCTCCTACAGCTACTATGAAGAGGTAAAAGAGTAAGAACAAATACTTGTCTTATATTCTGGATTATCTATGAATCCCATACACTATGGCTGGTTTTGTGAGCAGCAAGGCAGCTTCACTGAGCAGAAGGGTCTCCCAAAGCACTGTTACCACCAGTGTCACCACAAATTAACAGTCCAGCACATCAAGAGCAATCATGAGAACACAGCCTGACCACATAAAATTTAATGATTTTTAAAATTTCAAAACAATATAGTCATTTTACCTCCAAATAAAACAGCAATGTATGGTAATAAAGGTAATATTCCGATAGGAAGTATGTTTTCATTACTTAGCCCCTACTTGAAAACCTCTCTGACAGGACAATTTAAAGGGGAGGGTGAAGGTGGGCAAATCCCACGTCTCTGCCAGAGTCATGACCTATCCCAAAGTCAAATACATGGCAAGCCTGGCTAGTTTTGCTCTGCTGATCCCTCTACAATATCAGGTGAAAGGACATGTAGAAGATGACTGATTTTTTATTCTGAAAAGCCAATGTATTTTGCTTATTGTTACAGTAATTAGTAAACTAAACAGAAATCTACTGTTATCTTCATAGTGTTAACTTCATAGGCTACCTCAGAGAAGCACTTCCTGTACGATTTTATATTCTTGTACTAAATCTTATATACTTATACTAAATCACCACTTAATCGTACTATACTATATTGTACATAACTAAAATGCAACTGTTTTC
>NW_006921681.1:4720002-4729795 GCF_000298275.1 Orycteropus afer afer
CTACTTCCGTAGTGATACTGCCTCGGAAACCCAAGGAGGGGTCGCTATGAGTCAGGGCTGACTCGACAGCACATAACAACAACAGTTACATGAGATATGGAAGACACAAAACTACATGATACCTATGTCTCTTGCAAGAGATATTCAGACAGAGAATAGTCTAAATGACACACAACTGTAATATGTCAGTTGGAAATATTTCAAACATATACCTTATCTCCTGAGGCATGTGACTCCTAACCAGAAGGCTAGCGGTTCAAACCCACCAGCCACTCCTCGGAAGAAAAGTTGGACAACCTACTTCTGTAGTGATACCACCTCAGAAACTCAAGAAGGGGTCACTATGAGTCAGATCCAACTCAACAGCAGTTTGGTCTTTGGTATATCTTATCTCACTGAGGGGGCACATTTTTAAAGTAAGAACACTGACATACTGACAAATAATGCGATTTTCCCTAGGTAATAAAGGTATAAAAGAATAAAGGAATTCTTGATAGCTATCCAGTCCCCTTTCCTACTCAATGTTTCAAATAATAAACCTATTTCCTTTATAGGAAACTGATATGATCAAAAGGAAAAAAGAAGAAGAAGAAGAAGAAGAAACTAACTGTTGTTGTTATTATTGTTATGTGCCATCGAGTCGGACCTGACTCATAGCGACCCCTCCTTGGGTTTCCGAGGCAGTATCACTACAGCAGTAGATTGCCCCATCTTCCTTCCAAGGAGTGGCTGGTGGGTTTGAACCACCTGCCTTCTGGTTAGCAATCAAGTGCCTTAGGCACTATGCTACCAGAGCTCCTGAAGAAACTAACTAGAGAATTTATTTTGAAAAAAAAAATTAAGTGCCAAACTTTAAACCATCTTATGATATATGTTTGCTTTCACAGATACTTTACAAAGAAAAATAATTTCTAAAAATATTTTAATCAAAGTCCTATTTAAAGGAATTTTTTATTATAATTTATCAAACTATATATGTATTATTAAAAATAATAATCTGTCCTGAGCTATTAGAAAGAGATGTATAACATGTTATTTTAATAGGCCTAAATGAGGAAGGATCAATATTATTTTAATTTTTAAAGGTCTGTTTATGAAATGCAATCATCCTTCATTAAAAATGCAAGCTGTGCTTCAGCAAGAGGTTAGCATAAATGATTCATAGAGATCTCTCTCTAGTATAGTCTTCCTCTCCTGGGAGTTTCCTAAGATGCTTCATCAAACCACTCAAGCTATTATTAAAACTGCTTCCCTGTGATAAAAAAAATAAAATAAAATAAAAATACACTTTCCTATTGATTCTTTCGTTTGAGTGATTTAGATTGTTTTCTTCAGTCAAAAGTAAAATAAATTCTTCATATTCCACACATATTTGCAGTCATTTCTTTTACAAGCATTTCAAGTTACAATCATTTTATAATATTCCAAAACAAAGCATTCAGTATTTTTAAAACCCAGATTATAATTCATATATCTGTCCTGATATTTCAGTGTGGTTGCTGTTGTCTACTGAAAATTAAAAGAAATTTATCTTGCATTTGATGGATTTCAAAATTTTAAAATGTTAACTCATCAAAGTCAAAGCACCGCAAATTTAAATTCCATTCTCTTCAATTTAAAAATGCTAATGAAATGGCTGTTTCAATGCAGCAGCATCTGGCTCATTATAACATTCAGTTTTAACTAATAAATCCTTAATTATTAAACTCTAGTGTTCAATTTCTTTCACATGGATAAGCCAAACACATATTGCTACAATTATAAATACCTGGATAAATTAGTTACAACAGCATATCAAGAAAAAGCCTTCCTCTTGACTCCTCAGTTATTAAATAAGATGCCAACATATAAGAGATACACATTTGAAAGACCACCATTAAACACTTGGGCTCTGCTATATGTAAGTGCTGCATGTATTGGCTAGCAAATATTTAACTCTGCTGGGTACTCAAGCATAACACACAGAGTAATTTGTCTGCTTGTGCAAATGGGCTAGTATTTTTTCCAAGAACCTTTTCAGAATAAATGTGTCAAAACTGAATGTAATCATTATGCCCTAATTCTGGCTTTACAAAGCAGACTCTACCTCCACCCAACTTGATGTTTTTATTAACATGTTACTGAATATATTTAATCAAGGTATTATGGCACATCATGATGTCTAGTAAAGGTTGAAATCCCTGAGAGGATATGTTTATTTTAAGACTTAATATATGTTAGGGAGTTTTCCATTCCTCTCCCTCACCACCAAGACACCCCTCCTCCCTTTTTTTAATCAGTAACATCGACAGTGCTGACTGAATATTTCACAATGGAGTCTCAGAGTATGTGTGTTCAATCGTTTGACTTCCCAGAAGATTCATTACAGTTACATTAGAAAGTCAAATCAGGCAATTCTGCAGTCTGGTGAAAGCTAGCATATGAAAGAGGGTTAATACAAAAGAATTTCATTTTAAATAGAGGACATTTAGGACTTTAGAAAGCAACATCATGATAAAATTTTCAGGTTATTTGTTCTGACATTACACACACTTTACAGGTCTAATTTCAGAGACGTCTAAATGATTTTCTAGGAAAAGAGAGCATGTGTGGGAGGAAATGGTTTGATCTGCAAGGTCTGCCATCTTAATGATCCTCATACTAAGAACACTGCAGATGTATGTTTTACTCTCACTCATGGGGAAAGGATCCATGTGCTCTTCAATTATGCTGATAAGCAGGAATCAAGTCAAAGTTAAGACATATACATTTAAACCTTACAAAGGTTTTGAGAGATTTTAATACTTGTCTTGGGGTATAAATAAAACTAAACACTGGGATTTTTCAGATATCCATACATTGTTTATACAGCAAAACCAATTTTTCCCCCTTCATGAGTAGTAGGAAGTATAGAAAATCCCAGGCGCATTTATGTGTTAAACTGGCATTTGTGTATTATGGTTTCCTTCTCACTAGGCTTCAGGTCCCAATAAACCCCTAACTAATCTATATGACTTGTTTCCACTGGTTTTATAGTTAAGCAAAAATAAAAACTGACTACCTAGTGGAATGAAAAGGAAAATGCAAGCCTCTTCATTCAGTACAGCAGATTTATAGAATACAAATTTCAATACAATACAGAGACTCACTTTTGCACAAGCAATTCCAAAGTCTAAATATCATGGCAAAATGAAAACAGCAGCAAGCGGTGGTAATGGACATGAAAGGCAGCTGTATTCAGCGCTACCTTTGGCAGTAGTACAGACGGACTTTGTAGGCCACTGGCTATGCTTAATTTAATATGAAGCTAAATACAGTCAAAACATCTGGTACACTACTGATGGTTATCATGATAAATTAAAGCTGACATCACTGACAAACCCACTCAATATTCTATTTATATCCATTTTACCTAAAACACAAAGCTAAAATCTTTACTTTTCACTTTTAAATTCTTTAAAATTTACCTTTGCTTTTTATCAGCAGTAGATAAGAGATAGATCATTAAAGATCAGGTTTTGTGGATTCTAATATTTATACAATTTGGGGGGACTTCTTGAAAAAAAGAACTACAAAATTCTGTATATAAAATGTCAAGGAATGCTCCCAAGGGCCTATGAAGGGGCCCATCATGCAAGTGAGGGTCCTTGTAGCTTAACTTTGAGTTCATGAGAGGGGAAAAGGCAGCATAGAAGACAAGACTAAATGGTACACCAACTGGCACACGGAATTGGTACAAAGAATTCAAAAATAGAAATTCAGACAATTTAACTGACAACCTGCAAAAGAACAGAAGACTTTCTAGGCAAGCACATCACCAAAAATAAGCTAACTACATTCTTAAAATGGATCTATAACATGTTTCTAAAATTCAGAACTCCAAATCTATGGCTGAATATACAAATAAAAGTACTGCTGTAAAGGTAAAAACACTCAAGGAAAGAACCAAACTATCAATTTTACAATAGATACAGGACAAGGAACAAGTCTAATTTCTATAAGCAACTAACTCATAAAACAGAATTAGATCATCTCTAACAATCTGTTATTTAAAAGATACACGACTACTTGTAACTGAAGTATCTGCTGCTACGATAGATCGCTATACTCGAGTTACTGCATTTTTTTTTTTAATACATTGCTTTGAATGATACTTAGTGAATAGAACTTTTTATTCTACTGTTACAGAAAATTAGCTTCCCTCACACTCTTAAACAAAAAAAGACCTAAATCCTGATTCTGCATCTGAAGGGAGGATAGCACTTTCCAATACAATAATTCAGTGCAATCAAAATGAGAACCATATTTCTGTTAACTTTTCTCATCCTGACTACAGAGCTATAAAAAAAAGTTATTAAAATTAATGCATTGAACTATCATAATCCTGTCCTTTTTATTACTGGTAATATTCTTTCTAAAATATTGCTCTGCTTTGTTGTACTAGTATATCTTCTTGAAAGTTCTCTTTGAAGATGGGAATCACTTTAATATTAGAAGAAAAACATGCAATTATATTAATTTGGCCTTTAAATAATCTCTTTAATTTTAGCATATTTGAAACTTAGAAAATTATTTCTTCATTATAAAGCCACTTATTTTTCTTCATGTTTTCAATAGGCATTTGACTACTAACCATACAGCCAGCAGTTCAAACTCATTAGCCACTCCTCAGAAGGAAGACTGGGCAATCTACTTCTACAGATATAACTGCCTCAGAAACCCAAGGAGGGGGTCACTATGAGTCAGAATCGACTCAATGGTAGTATGTTTTTCAATATACTAATGAAAAATGAAAAATAATGGAGCTATTTTGCTGTTCAACACAAACCTCCCCACACACACACACAAAAAAAAAAAGTATCAAAAACTGGCAAATGTTACAAGCAAACACTGTATTATTCCTGTTAAATAAATTTAATGTGTAATAAACCCCATCCTGTATGAACCTCACCTAGTTAACAAGTTATAGTTCTATTTCTTCTTCACTAATAAGCAATTTTTCTAAAGTTAACACTGAAGTAACACCGCTGGCAACTCTTACTCTCTACACATGTCTAAGTAAATGCCAGAATAAAATTGGCTTCTGCATCATTAATCAATCTAATACTAAATGTGATGCTCCACAAAAAGGAACCAAGAGTTTACAGATTCTCCCATAATTTTATCTGATGAACAACTGTAAAAGAAAAACAAGATAAGCTCATTGTAATTACTCTGTATATTTTTTCTATTCTCAATTCCCTATAGCTGTTCAAACTTTGTAATTGAGTTGAGAGGGCTAGTAGAATACACTTCACTACTATTAATTTTTCATTGGACTTTGGTGTGTTTCGACTTTGGTGTGCTTTTTTTATTCTAAATTACTAGTTCAACCAAAATACCAGACATTCTAAGTCTATTCACCAAAAATACTCATCTTCCCTATCATAAAAATATTCAATATTTGCATAATGATGCAAAATGGTGTTATTCTCTCACTGTAATTGGAAGTACTGACAAAGAAGATACTGAGGATGGATTGTGAAAAGCAGACAGAAGTATTAAATCACTGAAAGGTTACATTTTTCCTTCAGAAAAATGAAAAATTAGTATTTTTACTGTCAATTATTATCCTTTGACACATTAATTTAAATGCAGAATCCTTTTACGTGAGAAAATCATTAAAGCAGACTCCACACTTCAGAGTTACCTAGATGCAATGTGTTGTGAAAAGGAAAATCATCTTTTCAAAGGCAAAGATGAAAAACATATTCAGTGATTAGGATGAAGATGACTAGAAGCTCAGAAACAAAACAAGCCAGGTACCTACCACAGTCTTTGCTTGAACAGGCTCAAAAGACAGATTACTATTTTCAAAAAGAGAATGAAAGACTTCTGCAGTCACTTTACAAGAGAGTAAATTTCTAAAGCAAATTCTTCCTGAGGAAAGGAAAACAGAAATATAACAGACACTGCAAAGTTCTATAACCTACCCCTAGCAGAATAAGAGTTACTATAGCTTTTTAAATAATCAAAGTCAAGAATTTGAGTTCCAATCCTATTCCAAGAACTAAGTCACTTTGATGTTTTGATTGCTGCACCTTGTGTGCACAATTATAGACCTGTGAAGCTCAACTGCAAAACAGCCATGAAGAAATTAGGATACTACAGAATTCAATACACTAACAACCAAACCCACAGCCATCAAGTCTATTTCAACTCATAGCAACCCTATATGACAGAGTCAAACTGCCCCATAGAGTTTCCAAAGTTGTAATCTCTACAGAAGCAGACTGCCACATCTTTTTCCCGTAGAACCACAGGTGTTTTCAAACTGCCAACCTGTTCTTTAGCAGCCAAGTGTTTTAACCACTGCACTACCAGGGCTCAAAAACACACTACAAAATTGAAGTATGAGGTTCAATCTTCCTGCTACTAAACATGACCATTCTTATTACATAACTGTATTGGTTATTAGAACACTGTAACATTGTGTAACTCTAATTGATTGATGTCCAAGTTTCATGAGGGAAAAGGAGTATTATCTGAGAAATTACTTAAAAAATAAATAAAAATTCTGTAAGTAGACCAAGGCCTATAAAAGGTGAACAAACATTTATGTATCATTTACAACCAGTGAGAATAATCACCACCGTCGAGAAAAGTCACTCTTGGACAAGATGCCAAACAAAGTCCAAGTTGAATGAAAGAGAAGGCCCTGGGGTGGTAAAGCAACTTTGTTATCATGTATTTAGACAGAGCCTGTTTGAGGTGTGAGAGACAAAATTCACCTGGTGTGCAAAGTAAATAGAGGGCCACTACCTAGAGGGCCAGATGTCAGAGGGGTGGGAACAACAAGCACGGAACAGGTTATCTGAAGCTGTACCAACCTTTGGGACCATGGTATCCTGGATCAAAAACCCAGATATTCTAACCATGATGTTTAATGCTGCTGTTAGGTGCCCTCGAGTTGGCTCTGACTCGCAGTGACCCTATGTAAAACAAACTGCCCAGTCGTGCTCCATCCTCATAATCCTTGCTATACCTGAGTCCATTGTTGCAGCCATTATGTCAATCCATCTTGTGAAGGGTCTTCCACTTTTTCATTAACCCTCCACTTTACCAAGCATTCTCCAGGGAATGGTTCCTTCTGACAACATGACCAAAGTATGTGAGATAATGCCTGGCCATTCTCACTTCCAAGGAGCATTCTGGCTGCACTTCTTCCAGGGCAGATTTGTTAGGTCCGGGTAGTTTCGATATTCTTTACCAACACCACAACTCAAACGCATCAACTCTTCTTCAGTCTTGTTTATTCACTGTTCATCTTTCACATGCATACGAGGCCACTGAAAATACCACAGGGCTTGGATTAGGCACACCTTGGTCTTCAGAGACATCTTTGCTCTTCAGCACTTTAAAGAGGTCTTTTGCAGCAGATTTGCCCAAGGCAAATCTGATGTCTTGACTGCTGCTTCCATTGGTGTTGACTGTGGAAGCAAGCAGTATGAAATCTTTGACAACTTCATCTTTTCTCCATGTATCGTGATGCTGCTTATTGGCCTAGTTGTTAGGATTTTTGGTTTCTTTATATTGAGATGTACGCCATAGTAGAGACTGTACTCCTAAATGTTCCTCAGTAAATGCGTCAAGTCATCCTCACTTTCAGCAAGCAAGGTTGTGTCATCTGTATATCACTGGTTGTTAATGAGTCATCCTCCAACCCTGATATTGCATTTTTCTTCTTATAGTTCAGCTTCTCAGATTATATGTTCAGATTGAGTAAGTATGGTGAAAGGACACAACTCTGACATACTCTCTTCCTGATTTTAAAGCATGTCATATCTGCTTGTTCTGTTCAAATGACAAACTCCTGGTCTACGTACAGGCTCCTCATGAGCAAAATTTAGTGTTCTGCAATTCCCATTCTTCTCAATGTTGTTCATAATTTGTTATGACCCATACAAATGCTTTGGCATAGTCAATAAAACACAATTAAACTTCTGGTATTCTTTGCTTTCAGCCAGAGCCATGTGACATCAGCAATGACATCCCTTGTTCCACATCCTCTTCTGAATCCAGCTTGCATTTCTAGAAGTTCCCTGTCAATCACCTGCTGCAACAGTTTTTGATTTATCTTCAGCAAGATTTTACTTGCGTATGATATTATTTGATAATTTCCACATTCTGTGGGATCACCTTCCCTTGGAATGGCTACAAATATGGATCTGTTCCAGTAAGTTGGCCACGTAGCTGTCTTCCAAATTTCTTGGTATAGGCGAGGAAGTGCCTCCAGCATGCATCTGTTTGTTGAAACATCTCAATGGGTATTCTGTCAATTCCTGGAGCCTGTTCTTCACCAATTCTTTCAGTGCAGCTTCGACTTCTTCCTTTAACACCACTGCTTCTTGATCATATGCCACCTCTTGAAATGGATGAACATCGACCAATTCTTTTTGGTACGGTGACTCTCTGTATTCCTTCCATCTTCTTTTGATGCTTTCTGCATCATTCAATATGCAGTAGCTTGAAGTTGCCTATAAGCAATTGTCTGTTGCACAGCTAGCTTCTGGCCTTGTTTTGGCTGAAGATATTGATCTTCTCCATTGCCTCTTTCCACAGATGTGGTCGATTTGATTCCTGTGTATTTCATCTGGTAAGGTCATGTCCAGCTGCCATTTATGTTGTTGGAAAAAAGGTATTTGCAATGAATAAGTCATTGGTCTTGCAAAATTCTATTATGCGATCTCCAGCATCATTTCTATCACCAATGCCTTATTTTCCAACTACTGGAGATTCCTCTTTGTTTTCAACTTTCTCATTCGAATCACCAGTAATAATCAATACATCTTGATTGCATGTTTGCTCAATTTCAGACTGCAGAAGTTGGTAAAGTCTTCAATTTCCTCATCTTTCTTTGGCTTTGGTGGTTGGTAAGTCTTCCTTATAGGTGTATTCAAAAAAAGCATGGAAGCAGCATCTTCTGACCTCCTCTAACCTCACAAGGGGGTGACAGAATCACCATCAATAGCCCAAGACTTATTCTTATGAGGCCAGACACGCTGTCATCCTCCAGCATTTTCACCAACTCTGACACCAACCGTACCTTCCACGGCACTCAATAATTTTCTACTGGCTTCAATAATTTGTTGAGAAATGGCCACAAAGAACTCACAGACAATACTCAGATTGTGGAGTTTATTAGGGAAGTAATGGCTATGATTCAGGTTCAGGAGCATGCTCAAGATACAGGTCTTCGATCAGGACAGTCTCCCCTCTACTATGACCTCAGGCACCCTTCTCTGGGCCTTGGCCTCTCCCCTGCTCAGGCAAGTGGTACAAAGCTCTTTTAACTCTGTCAATAGGTACACCTACGTGCAACCCACTCTGCCAGCAAGCCTCCTGCCAAAGGTACTCAGTTTTCTCACTCTGTGGGACAGAAAGCCCGCTGCTCTGTCTTGTGCCTCTTGGTTTCTCAACCAGGTCTCTGCCAGGCCACCTCTGCTGGGTCATCTCTGCCAAGGAGGTTCAGCACAAGTTTTTCAGGTCCAAGGATGCTCTCCACTTTACCTCTAGCTCTTCTTTCTTGATGGCAGTGAGATCCCCCTATCTGTCTCTAGGAAGGCTCATTTTAAGCCTGGCAGAGTGACAAAACTAACCAATTCCAACATGAGAGTTCTAAACAACTTGTCTGCATGGCCCCACCCAGTAATCCAGTGGGAGTTACAAAGAATATGGCTAGACAGATGATTGGGACCTTCTAAAAATTAAATGTTTATGTGCTTCCAAAGACTTCTCCAAAAGAGTCAAAAGAGAACCTACAGATTGGGAAAAA
>NW_006921681.1:4731000-4738513 GCF_000298275.1 Orycteropus afer afer
AAGAAGAAGAAGAATATGGCTAGAAAAGCCATAGCAAGTAATTTACTGCACCACCAAGCTCCAAGCAGTGTATGGATATTATCCTATCACTGATACTACTGTATTTCAAGACAGATCTTGAAACATTCTTTGTAATGATGAATGCCATGCCATTCTTCTTCAATTTGTCATTCCCATCACAGTAGATCATATGATTGTCTGATTCAAAATAATAAAAACCAGTCTATTTCAACTCACTAATGCCTAGGATATCGGTATTTATGCATTGCATTTCATTTTTAACGACTTCCAATTTTCCTGCATTCCTACTTCGTACATTCCACAATCCAATTATTAATGGATGTTTGCAGCTGCTCCTTCCCATTTTGAGTCATGCCATGAGAGCAAATGGAGGTCCTGAAAGCTTTACTCCATCCACGTCATTAATGTCCACTCTACTTTGAAAGGGAGCTCTAGTGGAATAGTGCCAAAGGCATAGGACTGCTAACTAGAAGGCTGGAGGTTGAAACCCACCAGCTACCCCTCAGAAAGAAGATTGGGCATTCTACTTCTGTAGCAATACTGCCTTGGAAACCCAAGGAGGGGTTGCTATGAGATGGATCCAACTCGATGGCAAGAGAGCTACTTTGAGGAGGCAATTCTTTCCCAGTCATATTTTGAGTATCTTCCAACATGAGGGGCTCATCTTCCAGCACTGTGTAAGACAATATTTCACAGCTATTTATAAAGGTTTCCAGTAATACATCAGATAATGTTTTACTGCTATTCATAGGATTTTCACCGTTCAATTCTTTAAGAAGTGGACAACCTCTTCCTTCTTCTAAGTCTTTCTTAGTCTGGAAGCTCCACTGAAACCTGTCCACTATGGGTGACCCTGCTGCTATTTGAAATACTGGTGGCATAGCCTCCAGCTTCACAGCAACACACAAGCCACCACAGCACAACAAATTAACAGACAAGTGGTAGAGTACTAACATTAGCCACCATTTATTGAGTATTTACTATGTTCCAAGCAACAGGTTATATTATTTTCATACATGACCCCATTAAATCATAAGCTAATAGTAGTTTTTTTGGTATTATCATCTCCATTTTATATATGAAGAAACTGAGGCACAGAGAAGTTGCAAACTCTAATAAAGTTACATGGCTAATAGATGGCAGAACAAGAATTCCAACTGGTCTTTCTTTTCTCATGTTTGCACTCTTAATTATTAAGTTTTACTAACTGCCCAAAAGGAGAATCAAACTGATAGAACCCCAAAGAGAAAGGAAATTTCAAAGGAAGAATTCAAGTTTTTCAAACCACCCTCTAACCTGAAACACTCCTAAAACTGGAGAATTTTGGAGATTCACAATGTGACGTTCTTTGTAAAGATACAACCTTCAATATTATATTGGCAATTCATTCCATCTCAAACCTTGAACTATCCTCACTCTCAATATCTCTATTTTCAACCTTGATTTCTTCTCAAACCAAAAAAAAAAAAAAAAATCCACTGCCATCAAGTAAATTCTGACTAATGTATTAGAGTAGAACTGATCCATAGGTTTTATTAACTGTAATCTTTATGGGATCAGATCACCAGACCTTTCTTCTGCAGTGCAGCTAGGTGGGTTCAAACTGCCAACCTTTTAAGTTAGTAGTCAAGCACAAACCGTTTGTGATACATTTCCATCTAAGGCATATGATTGCTAACCAGAAGGCTGGCAGTTCAAACTCACCAGACACTCCTCAAAAGACTGGGCAATCTACAGCCATAGAAATACCACCTTGGAAACCTAAGGAGGGTTCACTACGAATTGGAACTGACTCAATGGCAGTGAATTTGGTTTTTTGGTGTTTTTTCTCCTAATAATAAACGACAAAATCACCCAGATATCTCAATGAAAAATCCTATTTTTTTTAATCATCTTCCTTCTCAATTCTGTTTTTCCTCGTTTCCAGTTTTCTTAATGGCACCCCATACTCCTAATTGCCTATGCTTAAAATCCCCCAGTTAAGACTATGCCTTCCTCCAACAATTATCAAATGTAATTGATTTTACCTCTACATATCTCTCACATCCTTCCTACCATTCCATTTCCACTACTGCTTACAAAGATTATATTTGTATTACCTCAATCTCCAGTCTCTATCTTTGGTCATATCCTATTAATGGTTACTATTGTCAGGTGCCATCAAGTTGGCACCACCTCCTGAAGACCCTATGTATAACAGAACAAAATGATGCCTACTGTGCCATCCTCACACTAGTAGGTATGTTTCAGCCTACTGTTGCAGCCAGTGCGTGTCAATCCATCTCGCTGAGAGTCTTTCTCTTATTTGCTGACCCCTATTTTATTTTTTGTTGTAGTTGTTGATGCCATCTAGTTGGTTCTCACTCACAGCAACCCAATGTACAACAGAATGAAACAATGCCCGGTCCTGCACAGTCCACACAATTGTTGCTATGTTTGAGCCCATTGTTGCAGCCACTGTGTCAATCTAGCTCATTGAGAATTTTCCTTTTTCACTGACCCTCTATTTTATCAAGTATGACATCCTTCTCCAGGGATTGGTCCCTCCTGACACCATGCACAAAGTACATGAGACAAAGTCTTGACATCCTTACTTCTAAGCAGCATTCTGGTTGTACTCCCTCCAAGACAGATTTGTTCATTCTTCTGGCAGTCCATAGTATAGTCTATATTTTTCACCAACATCATAATTAAAATATGTCAATTCTTCGGTCTTCTTTTTCATTCTTCACTTTTCACATGCATATGATACAACTGAAAATACCACGGCTTAGATCGGGCATACCTTAGTTATTAAAGTGACATCTCTGCTTTTTAAGATTTTAAAGTGGTCCTTACAGCAGATTTGCCTAACACAATAATGTCATTTGACTTCTTGACTGTTGCTTCCATGGGTGTTGATTGCTGAGCCAAGTAAAATGAAATCATTGACAACTGCAATATTTTTTCTGTTTATTATTGGTCTAACTGTGAGGGCTTTCAGTTTTTAATCTTCATCAGTAGTATTTCAAGTTGTCTACACTTTCAGCAACCAAGATTGTGTCATCCTAAAGCACAACTATAATCATGTTCTTCTCTTGCTAGAAAACAAAGCTTCAGAAGCTCATTTCCTATCATACATACTTTCCCAATCTTCAGGAGTCAGATAAAATGCCTCCTCTATGCAACCTGTCTAACCCCTTCACCACCCTGGTAGTCACTGCTTCCTCCTCTGAATTTCATAGCACTTTAGTAATAGCTCACTTGATCTTTACTAGTTTCAGCCTCATTTTGCAGACACACATATAACATTTCCCTCCTAGAAGACAAGCTCCCTAATAGTCTCACACAGATTCTAGCAAGAATATAGTGCACATGGGAGGTACTCAAGTATTTGATAAATGAAAAATTCTAAATCAGTTTTCTGGGTGCAACACAAAATTTTTATCAAAAAGACAACTATCTGTTAACAAAACAAACAAATCTGTAAAGAAAAATAATAATTTCTATGGAACCAGCTGTTTTAATTTGGTTCCTATAGTAGTCAGGAAGAGGTGCTTATTTTACATGAAGACAGAATAAAGTAGCATCACTCTAGTCACGCAGCATCAATCCATGAATTCATTGAGGCCAGGAATCATCATTTCACGGGGCCTCAGCTTTGGTACTTCTGGATGAAGCCTTTAAAACGCTTTCTTCTGACAATGTACTAAATGATTTGAGATGACTACTCTGTTTAATCAGAAGGAAGACCAAGCAATCTACTTCCGTAGAGATACTACCTCAGAAACCCAAGGAGGGGTCGTTATGAGTCGGAATCAACTCTATGACATTTGAGTACTCTGCTTAATACACCCTCCTCATTTCTCTAAAAGTCTTTTTCAAACATTCAGATATGTATGCCACAGATCAGCTCCCTTTTATCTCCCTTTTAATAATGCCCTGAACTCTCTGGGTGACACAAAGAGTTAAAGTGCTTGGCTGCTAACTGGCCAGAGGATAAGTCCACCCAGAGACACCTCAGAAGAAAAGCCTGGTGATCTAGTTTAAAAAAAAAATCAGTCACTGAAAACCCTATGGAGCATAGTTCTACTGTGACACATGGGAGTCACCATGAGTCAGAATTCATGCAATGACAACTGGTATTTCTATGTCAAGGTCCTAGCAGCATGGAGAAATTAAGCCATATAAATGAAATCTAAAGGTGACATAAGGTCATGGAAAATTAATATTTTATCCTCCACAGTAAAGTTATAATCATGGGCAAAGAAGAAAAATGAAAATATTACCACAGCCTGCAATCAGCAAAAATCTAGGCATGGAGAAGAGTCAAGGAAATTAGGTCCTAGTGAGTTTAGGAAATATTCTATTCTGTGAAATTTCCTATCTGTAAACTGCAGCAGGTTTGGAGGACAAAAATGAAAACAAAAGACTATTTTCAGATATCCTGATGTATAATGATAATATTTACTCTACTGTAAAGTCATGACTATAGAAACAAATTCAGATTCTGTTGTTTCCTACAACTCTAGTTCACAAGGTTGTGATCCACTTTTCAGTTCAGATGTAAGTTCCTCTTGAAAACAAGAAGCAGAAAAAAAAATATCCCCACAGATTTTCCACATAGTATTAAAAATGAACGTCTAGCCTGTAATTGAAGAACTAAAGGTAAAGCTAGAGTATTAGTTCACAAAATATATTTATTCCCATAAAAAAAATGATACACCAAAGTCAAACAGACCACTGCCACCCTATGTGCTAGGCATAACTCATAAAAGGTTGTTACTTGGAGCCCCCAATCTTCTTGTCAATTCTGTGGCTCCTATTCTTGGTCTAGGGTGTCCCCTATCTTTGCCTCTTCCAGGTCAAAGAGCACCTGGAAGCACCAAGACAGGCTGTCTGCACGTTCTACATTCAGCCTTTGCCCAGTGGCAGAAGGAGCTCACTGTGGAAAAGAGTATGCATAGGAATCATATGAACTCTGCTGCCAATGACTCTGTACGAAGCACAATGTGCAGGGTAGTAGAAATGCAATTGCTCACTGCATGATCTTACCCTAGTGTTATGTGTAAAAACATGAGAGGAAACAAAGGATGAACAAAGATCACAGACTACTGCCTCAAGTCCAATTAAAACTGCAAGACTGAATTTAAAAAAAAAAAAAAACACGTTTAAATGGTAAGAGAAAAAAAAAGAAAGCTACATCCATCCATTTATTCAGTCATTCAGCCAACTATATGACAAGCACTATCTCTGCTGACTAGTTGGGGAAAGAAGTCTAGATAAACAACTACAATATACTGGGTTAAGTGCTAATAAAGGAGGAGGATAAGGGTTTCCAGGGAAGGCTTCCTAAAGGAAATTACACCTGATATGAATCCCAAAAAATAAATCTGTAGGAACTGACCAGACGAAGAAGGGAAGAGTCTTCCAAGATAATGGAGGACTGGGGGCTTCATCTAGGGAATTAAAACAACCGGATTTGTGTTTTTTAAAGATCAAAAGGTTCCAAAGAAGATAGGAAAGACCCAACAAACACAAGAAAATATACCCAATATCATTAGGCATCAGGTATGCAAATTAAAACCACTGAAATACTACTTCACACCTACCAGGATAGCTATAATCACAAAGAGAATAACAAGTGTGGTGAAAATATAAAGAAATTAGAACCTTCATATTAACATTGCTAGTGTGACTGCACAATTGTGCACACACTTTGGAAACAGCTTGGCAATTCCTCAAATGGTTAAACATGGACTTACAATGTTGTTGTTGTTATATGCCATCAAGTCAGACCCGACTCATAGAGATCCCTCCTTGGGTTTCCAAGGCAGTATCACTATGGAAGTAGATTGTGCCATCTTCCTTCCGAGGAGTGGCTGGTGGGTTTGAACCGCAAGCCTTCTGGTTAGCAGTCAAATGCCTTAGGCACTACACCAATAAGGTGAACATTTACACCAGGTAAGAACACTCCTGAGAACAATCAACACTTAATTGTGCTCATGAGGAACATGTATGTAGATGAGGAGGTTGTCGTACAAACAGAATAAGGGGATATACTGCATGGTTTAAAATCAGGAAAGGTGTATGTCAGTGCTGTATCCTTTCACTCTATTTATTTAATTTGTATACTGAGCAAATAATCAGACAAGCTGAACTATGATGACGAACTACATGAAGAACAACTCCATCAGGAGTGGAGAAAGATTCATTAACAACCTGCAACACACATATGATACAACCTTGTTTGTTTGATGAAGATCAAAGACTACACTGTTCGGTACGGATCACACCACAATATCAAGAAAACAAAAATCCTCACAACTGAACCAATAAGCAACATCAAGACGAATGGAGAAAAACTAAAGTTGTCAAGAATTTCATTTTACTTGGATCCACAATCAACATCCAATGAAGAAGCAGTCACAAGATCAGACACTGGGCAAATGTGCACCAAAAGACCTCTTTAAAGTGTTAAAGCAAAGCTATCACTTTGAAGACTAAGATGTGCCTGACCCAAGGCAGAGTATTTTCAGTTGCCTCACATACATGTGAAAACTGGAAAATAAATAAGGAAGACTGAAGAATTGATGCCTTTTAATTATGATGTTGGCAAAGAACACTGAAAATATCATGGACTGTCAGAACAAATCTGTCCTGGAAGAAGTATAGCTAGAATGCTCCTTAGTAGCTAGAACGGCCAGACTTCATCTCATCTACTTTGGTCATGTTATCAGAAGGGATCAGTGCCTGGAGAAGGATATCATCCTTAGTAAAGTATAGGGTCAGTAAAAAAGGGGAATACTCACAATGAGATGTCTGGACACAGTGGCTGCAATGATGGGCTCAAGCCCAGCAAGCAAGGCCTGTGAGGATGGTACAGGACTGGGCAGTGTTTCATTCTGTCATACATAGGATCGCCATGAGTCAGAGCTGACTCAATTGCATCTAACCAAACAACAAGGTCATTATAAAACAAAGCAAAAAAAGATCAAAATATTTCCAATGGTGAAAAACATTGGCTAGGTACATGATCTGAACACGCTGGCCTGTAAGTAAGTAATAAAGTAATTCAGATAAGAGAGAATGGCCTGAACTAGCATAGTGGAATTAGGGGAAAATGGAGGAAAAGGAAACAATACTTGACTATAGATTGTGGGGAAAAGAGGAGTCAATTCTACCCAGAGTTTCTAGCCTGAATAACTGAATTGCATTTACTGAAACCGGAAAACACAGAAAGACACGTTTGGGTAAAGGGAAAAGTAAAGTATTTTTAAATTCAATTCTACTGACAAAGATTGTATAAATATTTGGAGAAGGTTTGATTTAAGAAGTTATAAGGGTTCCCAGTCAGGCATTTGTTTATTCAATTTTAAATGTAATTTAATGTTAACTATGATTATAAATGCAACTGGGTATTCAAAAGGAATTAAATCTCTTGTGATGGCTTCTTGGCCATAGCCAGCTACCCAGAGGTAATGACTAGCTGGACCCGCTGGCTTAGGACCAT
>NW_006921681.1:4744646-4781054 GCF_000298275.1 Orycteropus afer afer
GATTAATGAAAAGACTAATGAAATTTATTAAATGAATTTAAAGCTTAAGGAAAACTAAGTTTTAAATTTTCCAATTTTCATTAACAATTCATTGTAAACACCAATAATTATAAGGAGATGTGTATCAGTGACATGCAGAATTACTGGCTGAAAATTGAGAAGTTCTGACCTGATGGCTTTTACTTTCTCTGTGAAACAGGAAGTAAGGTCATCTATGTAAGAGATGGAAAGGAAGACTGGGTGGTGAGAGAAAGGAGTTTAGGAATAGTAAAATGAACTGTGATGAGGAAAGAAAAAGTTTGAAGGCGGGATACAGAAGGTTCATCTAGCACCATCATAGTTCCCGAGTGTGGACAAATACAACTTCGCAGAGGCTGGACCCTGCCTTTTTATTTACACTACTTAGCAGCATGAGAACTATCTCCTAATTAATGCTATATGTATTTGGTTACTCTAAAGTATTACAAAGAACATGTTTCTAGAATTTTGATTTGCAGTCTTAACTTAGAAATGGAAAACAGGAAGAAAATCAGTTTAGATAACGTACTTAAAGAGGAGTACTTTTGCTTTCTAATCCTGATAGTAGCAAAAAAAATTTCGAAAAAAAAGAAGCATAAAATACAGTGTCTCTTCCAGAAAACAAAATCCACTGTGCTGAACAGCAACCCTATAGGATAGAGTAGAACTGTCCCATAAGGTTCCCAAGGCTGTAAGTCTGTGGAAGTAGACTGCTTTGTCTTTCTCCCGGCAAAGCAGCTGGTGAGTTCAAATTGCCAACCTAGTGGTTAGCAAGCAAATGCCTTAACCACTGTACCACCAGAGCTCCTTTCAGAAGATCAAAGTACCATTTATTCATTATACTTTGATATTCCCATGTCCTTCTTCCTCTAATCCCTAAGTCAGTATTCTAGACCAATGTTGTCCAATAGTACTTCTGGCAATGATAGAAATGTTCTATATCTTCAAAGTCCAATATGGTAGCCATTAGCCACATGTGGCTACTGAGCACTTGAAGCAGGGCTACGGTAACTGAGGAGATGAATTTTAAATTGTATTCAATTTTAATTAATTAAAATTTAAATAGTCATATGAAGCTAGTGGCTACCATATATACATGTGTGTGTGTGTGTGTGTGTACCATAGCATATATATACCATAACACAGTATATATACTTTTCTACTAAAAAAAAAAAAAAAAAAAATGAAGAAACACACAAAACAGAATGTGCGTGGATTGTTGAATGGAAAACCAAGTTGCTCTGTAAACTTTCACCCAAATCACAAATAAATAAATAAAGCTGTAACAAACATCTTAGTATTTAATTAAAGAAAATGAAGAAATGTATGGGCCAGCTAGGATGGATAAGAGCCCAAGTTTATAACACAAATAAAGAAAACAAATATGTGAATTCATTTACCCACTCATTCAGGAATGCATGTAACTATAATTATCTTCTCCTGTTAAGAGCCTTAAGAGAGTTCAAACTCTTAATAAAAAGGAGTTGTGAAGCCTCAACAATGTGGGTGTGGTGAACTAGGGGACAAAGGAAACCTATTTCAAAATTCAAGTTCCAAGAGTAATCAGTATACTTAATAGGAGGACCACATCATTTTTAGAAAGTAATTGTTTATCAGTCATTTTCTAAAGGCCAAGGGTCTGCAAACTACTATCCAATACAACATAATCTGGCATTCTAAATATAGTTTTCTTTGAACAGCCATATCCACTTGTTCATATATTATATATTGTCCATGGATGCTTTGGGCTACAACAGCAAAGTTGAATAGTTGCTACAGACCACAAAGCCTAAAACAATTACTATCTAGCCCTTCACAGAAAACGTCTGCAGCCCCCTGCTCTAGGCTAAGGGCTCCAAAACCTGTCTGCACAAGGTAAAGTACAAGGACTCCACAGACTACAATCTTCAAGTGAAGAAACAACTTGTGATGTATAAACCACCCAGGATAGAGGAGAAAGATTAAACCTAAAATTATTTTTAAAAATCTTAAATCTAAATGCATTTTCTGTTAATTCATGGCAAAGATGTGAAAGAATAAAATTCCTTATTCACCTGAGGAAAAACTTCTGTTGTATTTTATTTTTAGTAAAGCAGCCATTTTAAGAGGAAGAAAACAACACAAATGAAACATTCATTTAAAATGCTGCATTTCCAGCCCAATCTATAGTAAACCACAAGAATCAGTAACCCAGGAAATGAATATCCAGGCACAAAATAAATATGTGTCCCTAATCTAGAATGATGATCTGAAGACACTGAATTCCTGGATAATTTTAAGGGTTGTAAAATACATTATTCTTTTTGAAGTACACAAATGTATTAAAGATTTTCTAAAATAAAATATGAAACAACCACCACCAAAATCTCATTTTTCTATAATACAAAGAGTATCACTGAGCCTAGTGTCTTCATCTGTAATAAAGAGAGCATTCTCTCCTCCCAAGGTTATTGTGAGGATTAAGTAAATTGTTAGGGTTTACAAGGTACAGTACCTGACACAGAGCAGGTACTTACTTTATTTATAATTTAATATACAATTGAGTGGAATGGGTTACTCCCCATCCACTTGGATAATTAGGGCTTTACCACCAGCTGCCATCAAGTCAGCTCTGACTCATGGCAACCCCACATACTAGAATAGAACCATGCTTGCTCCACAGCGTTTTCAATGACTGATTTTGTCAGCAGTAGAATGTCAGGTCTTTCTTCCAAGTACCTGCTGGGTGGACTCAAATCTCCACCTTCAGTTAGAAGACAAGCATGTTACCCAACTGCACACCCAGAAGCTCCCAGACTAGGGCTTCAGTTTCTCATTTACACAAAACTACATATTCAACATTTTCATGGCATTAAATGTTTTGGTCAAACCTAGATCTAAGAGGAAACATAGCCTATAGTGATTAAGAGTTTTACTCAATTTATGTGCAACTCTAGCACTTACTGTGTTCCTCTGTTTCTTCTCCAAGGAAGTACAAGTATATACTTCTTAAAGAACATGGGGAGGAATGTGTAACAGTATTAGCACATTGTAAACATTCAATAAAAGCAGTATTTTAAAAATCCTGTGTCTAGTGCACTGATTGTAGGAATGTAAATTAATATAACCTTTTGGTTGGCTGATCAAGCAATTTCTATTAAAACTGCTACAATGTAGCAACTTTGTGACTCAGTAATTCCATTTTTAGGAATTTATCCAACAAAAATATTCATAGGCTTATGTAACAATAATGACAAGGACATTATCTCTAGAGCACTGTCCATAACAACAAAAAACTGGACACAACCTAAATATCCATCAGTAGGGAAAAGGCTATAAATTACAGCACTAATGTATCTTACTACAGAATACCATGCAGTCATTGACAACTAGATCAACTGTTATGTGGGCACCGACATGGAAAAATGCCCAAGACATATGGTTAAATGAAAAAAAGCAAGTTGAACTAAAATACGCAGAATACCATTTTTGTTAATTTAAAAAAAAAAAAAAAGGTTTATGTTTTGTTTTTTATAAAAAATATTAAAAAGAATATACACCAAACTATAAACAATTATATTTTGGAGACCACAATTATTTTCTGCTTGTATTACTAAATTACAGATTTCTGTAGTATATAAAGTTTTATAATTAGCATATATTTTGTTGTTGCTTGGTATCAGCTCTGCCTCATATAAGGATCCCACGTACAGTGGAATGAAACACCGCCCAGACCTGCGCCATCCTCAGAATTCTTGCTATGTTTGAGCCCATCAATGCAGCCACGTACATCTTATTGAAGGTCTTCCCCTTTTTTACTAATGCTGTACTTTACCAAGCATGATAACCTTTTCCAGGGACTGATCCTTTCTGACAACATGACCAAAGTAGGTGAGAAAAAAGTCTGGCCATTCTCACTTCTAAAAAGCAGTCTGGCTGCACCTCTTCCAAGACAGATTTGTTTATTCCCTAGCTGTTCATGGTATTTTCAGTATTCTTTGCCAACACCACAATTCAAAGGCATCAATTCCTCTTCATTCTTCCTTATTCATTGTCCAGCCTTCACAGGCATATGATGAGATTGAAAATACTATGGCTTGAGTTAGGTACACCTTACTTAGTCTTCAAAGTGACATCTTTGCTTCTTAACACATTTTAAAAAAAAGGTGTCTATTGCAGCACATCTGCCCAGTGCAGTATGGTATCTGATTTTGTGACTGCTACTTCCATACGTGTTGATTGTGGATCCAAGCAAAATGAAATCCCCGACAACCTCAATCTTTTCCTCTGTTTATCATGACATTGTGTATTGATCCACTTAGGAGGATTTTCGTTTTCTTTATATTGAAGTGTAATCCATACTGAAGAATGTAGTCTTTGATCTTCAGAAGTAAGTACTTCAAGTCTTCTTCACTTTCAGCAAGCAAGGTTGTGTCATCCACAGACCACAGGTTATTAATGAGTCTTCCTCCAATCCTGATGCAACATTCTTCATATAGTCCAGCTTGTCTTATTACTTGCTCAGCATACAAGTTGAGTAAGTGTGGTGAAAGATGAACAATCCTGACACACATCCTTCCTGATTTTAAACCATGCAGTATCCCCTTGTTCTATTAGAACAGTCTCTTGGTTTGTGCACAATGAAGTGTTACGGAATTCCAATTCTTCACAATGTTATCCAGAATTTGTTATGAGCCACACAAGTGTTAGCACATACTACTTTTGTAATCCAAAAAAAGAGAGAAAAAATAGTAAAAAGTCCTGTAATAAAGTGAAGTTTTGAAAGACTTTAATATTGTGAGAAATTAGGATACAAATGTTGTTAGGAGAAGACATAAAACACTATATATATACTATAATCCTGTAGTGGTTAAGTTTGTGTGTCAACTTGGCTAGGCCTGGTTGAGTGGCTGGGCAGCTGGATGTAGTATTCCCCATGATGAGACTGGTAATCAACTCCATAGTGGAATCTACTGTTAGCAGCTGAGTAGCTGCCTTTGCATATGTGGTCTGCTTCCTGTATATAAGCAGCCTTGGGGACAGTTTCTAGCTTATGGCACACCTGAACCCTGCATGTAGCCATGTCATTGTCAACAGCCTGCCATGCTCTGCCAACCTTGGGTCTTTCAATAGACTTGAATTAATGGCCTGATGTGTGATTTGGTAACATCAGGACTGTGCCTTTTTACTTGTCAAACTCGGTCTTGTCAGTCTCAGCAGCAAGCAGCTGTCTGAGTGAAGAAAAGCCTCTAACAACCAGAAGAACTACATGGTGCCTGGCTACTACTGTCTACCACTCAGAGGGGGATCTATAAAGGAGATCCTGGAGAGAGTAGGAGAACAATGTGGAACAAAACTCAAAATCATCTGGGAAAAAAGGGGGGGGGGGGAAGACCAGGTTTGCTGGTCTGATAGAGGCTAGTGGAACCCCTGAGACTATGGCCCCTAGCTGCCCTTCAGGTCTGGAATTGAACCCACACCTGTGGCTTCCAGCCAAACAAAAGACAGGCATATGAGTTGAACATTTACGTGAGGTAGATACACTCCTTGGAGAGATCAATCATGGGACAAAGAAGGGCTGCTTATGCACAGGGAGACAGCTCAGGGGGCAGGAGTGTCTGGAGGGATGGATACAGGGAAGAGGTAACTATTGGGAGGAAGTGGGAGGGGAGCTGTTGCACTGGGGTAAAGTGTAGTCAATGTCATGAGACAAAGTATATGTGAACTGTTGTATGGAAAGTGAATTTGCTCTGTAAATTTTCACCCAAATCATACATACATACATACATACATAAATAGATGATGAATAAAGAAAAGAAAGAAGGAAAAAGGAAGAAAGGAAGGAAGGAGGGAGAGAGAAAAAAAAGAAAGAAAGAAGAAGAGAGAGAGGGAGGGAGGAAGGAAGGGATGGAGGAAAGGAATAGACTCTAGCTCCAAATGGGCCAGGAGCAGAAGGCAAAACTGAAGCCCAAGGTTGAGGGGTTATCACCCAGCCCATAGAGCCTGGCACTTTGAACTCAGACTAAAAGCCTCCAAACTGTAAGAGAATAAACTCCTGTTTGTTCAGCCATCCCACTGGTGGTATAATGTGCAATTACCTGCACCTGTCAGAGCAGTTCTAGGTAACCAAAACAGATCCCAATTTTGTAATACATATAACTAGAAAAAGAAACCAGAAGAAAAGACACCAAAAAGCAAACAGTTCTTATCTTTATAAATTCTATGAAGGTAGAGGCTTCAACTGTTTCATATTTGTTAAAATATATGTTTAGTAACAAATCCTTTTTTGAATGAAAAAACACTTCTGGAAATAACCTATTTCTGTATTTGACTAAAATTTACTACTACTCCAAATACTTTGTTCTTGATACATGATGTTCTGTTTTAACATATTCTCTTGAAGCATCATTCCAAATAAAATGTTACCAAGTAAACTTGAGATTCCATCAAGGAAAAAAATAAAGATCACGTACTTGTTTAGATAAGACTTTTATTTTGGCCTGGTGAAAATGAACAAAACAAAACAAAAAGACAGTATTACTAAGGAAAAGAAATGCATTTTTTTCTTTAAAAGGGGGGGGGGCACTATTTCCACTGAATAAGTGAATATCTGGCCTGTACCTTTAATTCGGTATTAATTAAAAAAAGAAAATAGATAATTTTATTGAATGAATTACTCAAAAAAAGTTTGAAAAACTGTAAATTCCAAAAATGTCACGAATATTTGACATCTCAATTTAAAGATCTACAACTCAAATATCTGTCTAAACAGAGATGTTGAAGAAACACTCATTTTTTGAAATGCTATAGCAATAATGTGAAATTACATTAAATCATATCCAGATGGTATGTCTTTCATAACTAGTCTCATCCAAAGAAAGTAGTTGCTGAAAACAATTTGCCATTTTTCTACAACTCATGTTAACTGAAAGCAAGGGGAAAAAAAAATACTGTCAATATGGAAACATAAAAGTACAGTATCATTTCCAGAATTTATATTATATCAATGTTCTTATTCACATTTTACTTTTATGAATCAAGATCTTTTATAGCTTCCAATTTTTTAATGAAATACATAATACATATAGACAAGTATTAGAGAATAATAAAAGACACCATGTCCCCATCACCTTGATTTAACAAGTTAACATTTTGCCATATATGGTTCACATCTTTTTCCCCTAAAGCAACTTATAAAATCTTACAGATATATGTAGATCCTCTCTATCCACTTTTTTTTGTCTGTTTTTAATATTTAAAAAGGAGGTATTGGATATACCAAGCATTGGGCTTATGATTCTATAACAATATATTTTTATTATCCTAGTTAAACTCACCACCAACTCAATGTACAAATTACAACATTTGCAGCAAATCTGTAATATGGTCACATGGAACTAACCTTTATTTAATAATAATAATGAAATTAGTAAAGTTATCCTCAGAAAGATTATTAAATGGATATCTTCAACTCTACCTGTATTATTAGCATTGTGGCTCACACTATGGTTTTTAAATGATTCTCTACCTCTTGCACTGCCAAAGAAGGTACACACCAGCCTCACGGGGCTTTAAAGCATTTGAAACGTTCAAATCCAAATGTAAACTACATATCAGATTTCAAATAGTTTAAAAAAAGAATGTTAAAAAAAAGAATTTTTATATTCTTTACATACAGAAATTACATTTTGTGTGACATATATATATTATTTAAATTGATTTCACCAGTTTCATGTTACCTTCTTTTTAATGTAGTTACTCCAGAGACCTGGAGCTAGAAATCAAAATGGCAGAACACGCTCCACATTTCTCAAGCTGTGAGAACTGAAGAAAAAAGTTCAAGACTCAAGATGCAATATTGAAGGATTTTATGGACAAAATATTGTATGACACAGGAAACATCAACAGAAGATGGAAGGAATACACAAAGTCACTGTACCAAAAAGAAAGGGTCGAAAATCATCCATTTCAGGAGGTGGCATATGATCAAGAACCAATGAATGGTATTGAAGGAAGAAGTCAAAGTTGCACTGAAGGAATTGGCAAAGAACAAGGCTCTGGTAATCGACAGAAAACCCACTGAGATGTTTCAACAAACAGATGCCACACAAGAGGCACTCATTCGTCTATGTCAAGAAATTTCGAAAACAGCTATCTGGCCAACTGACAGAAGAGATCCATATTTGTACCCATTCTAAAGAAAGGTGATCACACAGAATGTGGAAATTACCAAACAATATCATTAATATCACACACATGTAAAATCTTGCTGAAGATAATTCAAAACGATTGCAGCAGTACAGTGACAGAAAACTCCCAAAAATGCAAACTGGATTCAGAAGAGGACACGGAATGAGGGAAATCATTGCTAATGTCAGATGGATCTTGACTGAAAGCAAACACCAGAAAGATGTTTACATGTGTCTTACTGACTATGCCAAAGCACTAGATTGTGTGGATCATAACAAATCATGGATAACAGTGAGAAGAATGGCAATTCCAAGACACTTAATTGTACTCATGAGGAACTTGTACATAGACCAGGAAACCTTCGTTTGAACAAAACAAGGAGATACTGCATGCTTTAAAATTAGGAAGAGAGTGCATCAGGGTTGTATCCTTTCACCATATTTATTCAATCTGTATGGTGGCAAATAATCCAAAAAGCTGGAGTATATGAAGAAGAGCAAGGCATCAGGATTGGAGGAAGACTCATTAACAATCTCCAATATGCAGACAACACAACTTTACCTGCTGAAAGTGAAGATGACTTAAAGCACTTACTGATGAAGATTAAATACTACAGTCTGCAGTATGGATTGCATCTCAACATAAAGAAAATTAAAATCCTCACAACTGGACCAATGGGCAGCATCACAATAAATGGAGAAAAGACTGAAGTTGTCAAAGATTTCATATTACTTGGGTCCACAATCAACACCAATGGAAGCAGCAGTCAAGCATGTCTATCAGATGATGTACTGCACTGGGCAAATCTGCTGCAAAAGACTTCTTTCAAGTGCTGAAGAGCAAAGATGTCTCCTTGAAGACTAAGGTGTGCCTAACCCAAGCCACGGTATTTTCAATCACCTCTATGCATTTGAGAGTTGGACAATGAATAAGGAAGATCGAAGAAGAGTTGATGCTTTTTGAGTTGTGGTGTTGGCAAAGAATACTGAAAGTACTATGGACTGCTAAAAGAATTAACAAATCTGTCCTAGAAGAAGTGCAGCCAGAATGCTCCTTGGAAGCAAGAATGGCCAGACTTCATCTCACCTACTCTGGTCATGTTGTCTGAAGGGACCACTCCCTGGAGAAATACATCTTGACTGGTAAAGTGGAAGTCCAAAGAAAAAGGAAGGGAAACCCTCATTGAGACAGAATGACACAGTGGCTGCAACAATGGGCTCAGGTATAGCGAGCATTGTGAGGCTGGAGCAGGACCAGACAGTGTTTCATTCTGTTGTACATAGGGTCACTAAGAGTCAGAGTCGACTCCACGGCACCTAACAACAACAAAAAGTAATTCATGTATAAGGCTCATATTGTATCTCTACTGCAAGTGTTGCCTTAGATTCATCAAAATAGTAACCTAAGAAAAACTACAATCTTGAGCATCAAGACTTAGAAAAACATGATCAACTGATGTTCAACACAGGTGCTAAATCCATTCACTAGGGAAGGAAGAGCCTCTTGAGTGGTACTGGGAAAAACTAAATTTCCACATGTTGAATAATGAATCAAGATCCATGCCTCATACCACACAAAAAAAAAGCAGTTCTAAATGGATCAAAAAAACCTAATAATGAAAACTAAACCCATTAATTTTTACAGCAAAATATAGGACATGGCTGTGGGATCTAGTTTTTAACAATGAATTATTAGAAATGACAACAAAAGCACAAGCAGCAAAAGATAAAACAGACAAATAGAACTTCATAAAAATTAAATACTTCTGTTCATCAAAGGCTTTTATCAACAAGGTAAAAACCCAACCTACAGACTGGGAGAAAATTTTCAGGAACTATATAATATATAATGTATTTCTACAACTTAGGAACAAAAAAGACAATCAAAAGCTGGACAAAGGACTTAAATAGACATTTCACCAAAGAGGATATTCAAGTGGCCACCAAGCATATGAAAAGATGCTCAATATCATTAACTATTAACCCACTGCCATCAAGTCAATTCTGACCCATAGCAACCCTATAGGATAGAATAGAACTGTTCCATAGGGTTTCCAAGGCTGTAAATCTGTGCAGAAACAGACTGTTTCTTCTTTCTCCCACGCAGGAACTGGTGGGTTCAAACTACCAACTTTTAGGTTAGCAGCCAAATGCTTTAACCACTGTGTCGCCAGAGCTCCTTCATTAGCCATTGTTGTTGTTGTTATATGCCATGAGTCAGACCCAACTTACAGCAATCCCTCCTTGGATTTCCGAGAATGTATCACTACAGAAGTAGATTGCCCAACCTTCCTTCCAAAGAGTGGCTGGTGGGTTTGAACTGCCAGCCTTCTGGCTAGCAGGCAAGTGCCTTAGGCACTATGCTACCAGAGCTCCTTCATTAGCCATTAGGGAGATGCACACCAAAACCACAATGAGATACCCATGTTACCCCCATTAGACCGCTAACAGTCAAAAAACAGAAAACAGATGTTGGTTGTGAAGAAACTAGAACCCTCATCCATTGGTGGCAGGAATGTAGAATGGTACAGCCACTGTGGGAAACAGTTTGGTAGTTCCTCAAGAAGCTGAACATAGAACTGCCATATAACGGAGCAATCCTAATCCTAGGTATGTACCCTGAAGAAATGCAAACAGGAATGTAAAAAGAAACCTGTACACCAATGTTCATTACAACACTTGTCTCAATAGCCAAAAGGTAGAAACAACCTAAATGTTCATCAACAGATAAACAACGTGGCACACACATACAACAGAATATTATGCAGACATAAGAGAAATAAGGTCCTGATGCATGCCACATGGATGAGCTTTGAAAACATGTTGCTGAGCTAAGTAAGTCAGTCCCAAAAGGACAAATATATATGATTTCACTTAAATGAAATAAGCAAATATAAATGAAAATTTCCCATAAACCATAGATTATGGGTACCAGGGCTGGGAGGAGGGGGAAAGGAAGAGTTTTTGGTTAGGGAGCTTTGAGTTTATGTTAATGTGGGAGAATAATTTGGAAATGGATAGTGATAATAGTTGTGAAACATGAATATGTAATCATTGTCACTGTTGAGTTGGCAAATGTTTTGTATATATTTTCAGCACAATAAAAAAAAAAGTTAGAAAAACATACAAAGGTTGAAGACAGTCAAAATAGTGGAGCAGTGGTTGTCATCCAAGGAATTTTGAGGGAAGAACACTATTTAGGAAAAAGATCTCAGATTATGATTTTACATCAACAAAACCCCAGATAAATGCTATTTGCTTCATTTAACTTTGCTTAAGTGTATCTGCCAAGTTACTCTCCTAAAATAGCCAATTCTTTAGTCACTTAAATAGACTGAATACAGACCTACTACTATTCATTCATCATTTAACTATTTTTATTAACTGGGCACTGGGATACGGTAGTGAACAAAACTGTGGTTTGCTTTCTGTAAGGAGAGGGGAAGTCATGTGTAAACCATGAACAAGTTAACAAATAAATGAAAAAACTCATTACAGGAAAGTGCTTTGAAGAAGTCATGTGAAAAAAGCCAGTCAACAGACTTTTAAGTCCTATCTTTAGAATCAGCTTTTAGAATCAGCTCAAGTTTTGGATGCTGCAGGCACAGAGACTTATTTTAGGGGTGATAAATTAGTTATTTCAATGTGTTCATACTAGAAGCTCATTTTCTATGTAAATATTTTCAATCAAAGCATTCTGCAAAAACCACGTGCTGTTTCCAAGGACATCACACAAGAAAATGCAAGGCAATTTATGTGTCATTGTCATGATTTTCACAACACTTAAATGGCCAATTTGGCTTTTACTGCTCAATTAAGAAAAAAGTCAATGGTATTTACCCTTTCTCACTGAAGAAAGGCAAATGAGAGTATCTTGCTAAAAACATAGCAAAAAAAATTCAAATTCTTATGCATCTAGCACCTTCAACATAAATTTTCAGGTCCAGGAAATGGCACAATGACCTAATCTGACATGGTCAATTTCAACTCACCTTCCATTCAAAAAAAATAACCTCCTAAATCCCAAACCCACCAGCCACTCCTCGGAAGGAAGGTTGGGCAATCCTACTTCCGTAGTGATAACTGCCTCAGAAACCCAAGGAGGGGTCGCTATGAGTCCGGTTTGACTCATAACAACAACAACAACAAATCCCTAGGAAGTCATATGATACACGAAATGTTAATGTGTATGATCATGAATAGACAGCTGAAGAGACCTGAAGAGACCTCTATAAATTATGTGTCAGTCAAGGAAGTGGTTAAAAAAAGACTTCATTATCTACTGTTGAGCCTCAGTGCATCCATGCACCAAAAGACTATGTGACCATTACAAACCATATTAAAGAAACAGTACACAATTAGGTGAGGAAAACAGCAGATGTTACAAATACTCAGTAATAATTGCATTTGGTTAATAAACTAAAAGCAAATATGAATAACAGAACATTATATAGTGATTAAAAAATAATTTTGAAAGTATATTTATTGACACCAAAAGTCACATGAAAATACGCATATTTTACTGACAATGCAATAATTACAAAAGTAGATCTAGTGTGATATCATTTTTGAAATGCATTTATATTGCTTATGTAGAAAAAGGAGGCCTGGTGGTACAGTGGTTAAGCACTTGGCTGCTAACTGAAAGGCTGGCAGTTTGAACCCACCAGCCGCTCCAGGTGAGGAAGATGAGGCAAGTCTCCACTTCAGTAAAGAATACAATCTTGGAAACCCTATGGGCAGTTCTACTCTGCCCTGTGGGATCAATATGAGTCAGAGTTGACTTGACAGCAATGGTTTGTGTAGAAAACAGGCTGGATTATCAGATATGGCAATGAAAGCACATATGAGTTACCTATGGATGCTTTTCAGTTTCTTTTCTTTTAACCCTATTTTCCAACTTTTCAAAAATGAACATCTACTATCACTTTATACATGAAGGGAAACTAAAAAGTTATGTTAAAGCAAGTTACAAAACAGTATAATACAATATGACATCAATGATATTCAAAGACAATGAGAGGGAGAGAAAAGAAAATTAGACAAAAGAAATGCCTAGTGTTGACAGGCTTTCTGGGTGGTTCTTCTTCCTCATTCACTGAAGTCTGACACCTATACTCGTAGTCTTTATTTTCATCCAGGTCCTTCCATAATCCTAGATGATGGAAAGAAGAGGATAGCCATCTAACAGGTAGGCATCAGGTTCCTTTTGTTCTTGTTGTTAGATGCCATTGAGTCAAGTCCAACTCATAGTGACCCTATGCACAACAGAACAAAACACTGCCCAGTCCTGCACCATCCTCACAATACCGCCATGCTTGAGCCCATCACTGCAGCCACTGTGTCAATAAACCTCACTGGTCGTCTCCTTTTCATGGATACTGTATTTTACCCAGCATGATATCCTTCTCCAGGGACTGGTCCCTTCTGACAACCTGACCAAAGTAGGTGAGAAAAAGTCTGGCCATCCTCACTTCCAAGGAGCATTCTGGCTGTACTTCTTTCAGGACAGATTTGTTAGTTCATTTAGCAGTCCATGGAATTTTCAGTATTCTTCTCCAACACTACAATTCAAAGGCATCAACTCTCCTTTGATCTTCCTTATTCATTGTCCAGCTTTCACATGCATATGAGGCAAATGAAAATACCATAGCTTGAGTGAGGCACCTTAGTCTTCAAAGTAACATCTTTGCTCTTTAACACTTTAAAGAGGTCTTTTGCAGTAAACCTGCCCAGTGTAATATGTCTAATTTCTTAACTGATACTTTCTTGGATGTTGACTATGGACCCAAGTAAAATGAAATGCCAGACAACTTCAATCTTTTCTCCATTTATCATGAGGTTGCTTACTGGTCCAATTGTGAGGTATTTTTGTTTTCTTTATGTTGAGATATAATCCATACTGCAGACTGTAGTCTTTGATCTTCATCATAAGTGCTTCAAGTCATCTTCACTTTCAGCAAGCAAGGTTGTGTCATCTGCATATTGCAGGGTGTTAATAAGTCTTCCTCCAATCCTGACGTCACGTTCTTCTTCTTATATCCACCTTGTCAGATTATTTGCTCAGCATACAGATTGAGTAAGTATGGTGAAAGGATACAATCCTGACGCACACCCTTCCTGATTTTAAACCATGCAGTATACCCTTGTTCTGTTCAAACAACAGCCTCTTGATCCATGTGTAAGTGTTTAAGTTCCTCATGAGCACAATTAAGTGTTCTGGAATTCCCATTCTTCAATATTTTCCATAATTTGTTATGATCCACACAGTCGAAATGCCTCTGCATAGTCAGTAAAACACAGGTGAACATCTTTCTGGTATTCTTTGTTTTCAGTATACTGATAGAGAATTTTCAGAAATCAAGCTGAATTCAGAAAAGGATGTAAACGAAGGATATCATTGCTGAGGTCAGGTGGATCTTTGTTGTTGTTATTTGCCGTGGAGTCAGACCCAACTTATAGCAACTCCTCCTTGGGTTTCCAAGGCGGTATCACTATGGAAGTAAATTGTCCAACCTTCCTTCCAAGCTTAGCTGAAAGCAAATACCAGAAAGATTGGATTCCTAGGTGTCCTCTTTTCCAAGGACCTCTACCTTCAATCCACAAAGCCATCTACTTACCCAGCCACAATGTGCTCCATCTATTAAACCATCATTTCAAGATATTCCATTCTCTGACCACATTTTTAGCAATCCTCAAGCCACACTGGTTCTCTAGCCTCAACAGAACCCTTCCTCCTTTGATCCTCTTTTATTCCTGTCAACATCTTTCAGGTTTCACTTGCACTGACTCTCACGTAACAATTACTGACTCTAGAAATTTCCTATCTCTCCACTCTTTTTGGTAAACTATTTAAAATCTATCCCCAACCTAATTTACTTTAATGATTTAAAAATAGATATATATCAAACCAGAATTATTATTCTGTTATACTGAGGGCAACCATGTTTTCTCCATTCTTCTCAAGGAGATTATCATCGAATTGTTCATTCACTGGCACATATTTTAACTCTCAAATGGTCCAGCCTCATCTCCTGCTTTCCTCAAAATTATTTCATTATTTTAGTAAAGAAGAATTCAATTATGTGATCTAGCTAATCCTCATACCTCTAGTCATAATACTCATCTTTTCTCTCAGTTCTTCATAAATATTTCCCATATCTGTATCCCCTAAGATAAAATATATATTATAGATGTTCAACATTAAAATATTTGATCTCTCTTACCATTTATACTTTGTATATGTAAACTTGTATAATTTTCACAACACTCTTATGAGGTAAGTACTACTATTATTTCCATTTTATAGATGAAGAAACTGAGACCCAGAAAATTAAGTACTCTTCTCATTAATATAAAGTTACCATGTGGCAAAGTAGGTTTCTAGGTGGCACAGTCTATGCTGAACTACTAGCCTAAAGGTTGGCAGTTCAAACTCACCCAGCAGTTCCATGGAAAAGAAGGCCTGGCATTCTGCTTCCATTAAGATTACAGCCAGAAAGAAAAAAAAAAAAAAGAAAAATCCCTCGGAGCAGTTCTATTCCGTAATATATGGTGTTACCATGGGATGGAAACTAACAACAACATGTGGCAGAGCTGAGAATTAAACCCAGAGAGTCTGGCTTTGGAGTCTGTGTTCTTAACCATCATACCGCACTGTCTCTCAAACAAGGTTTTTGCTTGGGCTAACTGTTGTTGTTGTTGTTAAGTGCCGTTGAGTCGTTTCCGACTCATAGCGACCCCATGCACAGCAGAACGAAACACTGCCCGATCCTGCGCCAGCCCCACAATCCCTGCTATACTTGAGCCCATCATCGCAGCCACCATATCAAGCCATCTCCTTGAAGGCCTCCCCCTCTTTCGTCGACCCTCCACACTACCAAGCATGACATCCTTCTCCAGGGAATGGTCCCTTCTGACAACATGACCAAAATAGGTGAGACGAAGTCTGGCCATTCTTGCTTCCAAGGAGCATTCTGGCTGCACTTCCTCCAGGACAGATCTGTTAGTTCTTTTAGCAGTCCATGGTACTTTCAGCATTCTCCACCAGCACCACACTCAAAAGCATCAACTCTTCTTCGGTCTTCCTTATTCATTGTCCAACTCTCACATGCATACCAGGTGACTGGAAATATCATGGCTTGTGTCAGGCGCACCTTAGTCCTCAATGAGATATCCTTGCTCCTCAGCACTTGAAACAGTTCCTCCGCAGTTGACTTTCCCAATGCTACACATCATCTAATGTCCTGACTGCTGCTTCCGTTGGCATCGATTGTAGAACCAAGCAACGTGAATTCCCTGACAACCTCAATCTTCTCTCCATTTATTGTGATGCTGCTCATTGGTTCAGTTGTGAGGATTTTTGTTTTCTTTATGTTGAGATGTAATCCATACTGCAGACTGTATTCTTCAACCTTCATTAGTAGGTGCCTTAAGTCATCCTCACTTTCAGCAAGCAAAGTTGTATTGTCTGCATATCTCAGGTTGTTAATGATTCTTCCTCCAATCCTGATACCACGTTTTTCTTCATATAGTCCAGCTTCTCGGATTATTTGCTCAGCATATAGATTGAATAAGTGTGGAGACAGAATACAACCCTGACACACTCCCTTCTTGATTTTAAACCATGTAGTGTCCCCTTGTTCTGTTCGAACGACAGCCTCCTGGTCAAGGTACAGATTCCTCATGAGTACAATCAAGTGCTCGGGAATTCCCATTCTTCTCAATGTTATCCATAATTTGTCATGATCCATAGTCAAATGCTTGCATAGTCAATAAAACACAAGTAAACATCTTTCTGGTAGATGGGTTAACTGAGCTTTGCCTAATTCAGTTTGCCTAATTCATAATGAATAACTGATTTCAACATATACTTCAAACAAACATTAAAGTGGTACACAATTTCCTTATCATTTATAATAATCCCGAAGTTCCCTAGTATCAGCTTATCATTCATAACACCGTAATACATTTTTTCTATTTTCACAATCCATCCTTCTATATGTTTCCTAAATTGATTTTACTTTAAATGGCTCAGGGATTTTCCAAATTTTTTCATTCCCCTAAAGTTATCAGGTACTCAACAAAAAAATGTCTCATTTTAACTATGTAATACACAATTTACCACATTTTAGAAATAAGTTTTCTTCTTTCCTCCCTTTAAAAACCATCAAGTTTAACTTCCCTTTGAATAGTCTCTCTTTATGGATTGTAAAAATACCATCAAAGCAAAAAATTAGAACTACTATTCTAAGTAAAGCCAATAAGCACTTCAGCCTCTGAAGGGCACACTGTAAGTATAGCAAGAAAAACGTTATCAATACGTTATCTAACATTTATATTGTAATCTCCTAAAACAATAAATTGTATCTTCTAGAAAAACTTAATATCAAGTGCCACCAAATACTTTTCCTTATTTTATACCATTAAAATTTAATAATGCAACTGACTATGAAAGGAAAGACAGGAGAAAAGAAGATAAAGAGAAGAGAAATGACCTACCTTAGGTTCAATTTTTAGAACTTCTTTAAGAAAAAAAAAAAAATGATAAAACAGAAGAAAATGAGCATTTTATTTTCTAAATGAAAAAAGGAAAACAGAAGTTTCAGACAGGTCACTCTAAAACAAAACATGCATTTTTAAAAATTTAGGAAAGGTGTCAGGCATGGGAGAAAAAAATCTTTAACAAGCCCCACCCCTGACTTTAAATCCTAAATCTAATATTACTAACAGTGAAACCTTGCATAAATTACCTCTCTGAACCTCTATTTCCTCACCTGATAATCACTAATAATACCAACTACCTGGAAGAAGGGGTTATTAAAAGCAGTGAGACAGTTCCTAGAACATTCCTTTCCCCAGCCCTCTTTTAAATTCACCACATTAAGCAAAGAGCAAGAACTGACTCACCTCAAACATGAGCCATTACATAAAATCACTTAATGTATATATTACTAGACAAAGTATCAAAATAATTCTCATTGGCTTCATCTTGTATGAACTATTATCTGAAAGTCTCTCCATTGTATAGAAAGTTTTTTTTGTTGTTGTTTTTGTTTTTTTTAACTTTTTGTTGTAGTTTGGGTGAAAGTAAACAGAGCAAATTTTCTTTTTTGGATTACAAAAGTTACATGTTTTGGTCAAATGCTGCCTTTTTGATCTGGTCAACTGTACTGAGGAGTACATTCCTCCCTGGTGCTATTCTTCACTTTATAGGCCTATCTATCTATAGTTTGGCTGAAAGGTGATTCCCCTGGGGTGGGTTCATTCCAGGCTTGAAGGGTGTCTAAGGGCCACACTCTCAGGAGTTCCACCAATCTCTCTCAGACCACTAAGTCTGGTCTTTTTTTAGATTTTGAATTTTGTTCCATTTTTTTTCCCTCCCTCTGTCTAGGACCTTCTATTGTGATCTCAATAAGAGCCATCCACAGGTGGTGATAGCCAGGCATCATCTACTTCTTCTGGTCTCAGGGTAGTGGAGGCTGTGGTGTACATGACCCATTAGTCTTTTGGACTAACTGTGGGAAGCTATTTCTTGATGTGCAGTTTTAATAGGTCAACTAGCTTTACAGTTCCTTGGATCTGAGATTGGGTTATAATTTTTAAAAAAAGAATGTTTCTTTGTTACCAAATATAAGCACACTTCACTTCAAGTAAAAGTTCAAACTGGGCATCTCAGAACAGATTGGATCACATCTAATGCCATCTACCCAAGTCATCTAATTTTATTAAAGACGCTGCCATAGAAACCCAAGTCATCTAATTTTATTAAAGACGCTGCCAAGTCCCTAGAAAATTTCTAGAAATAAAAGGAGGAGGGTAGGAGAATTACACTACACAAGAGGGTAAGAAATTACCAGTCAACTTTACAAATTAAAATGTGTCTTTACAGCTCAGGGGGCAGGACTGCATGAAGGGAAGGACACAGGGAAGAGGTAAACTATCCGGAGGAAGTGGGAGGGGAACTGTTGCACTGGGGTAAATTATAGTCAACGTCATAAGACAAAGTGTATGTGAACTGCTGTATGAAAAGTGAATTTGCTCTGTAAATGTTCACCCAAATCACAATTGTTGTTGTTGTTGTTATGTGCCATCGAGTCAAACCCGACTCATAGCGACCCCTCCTTGGGTTTCCGAGGCAGTATCACTACGGAAGTAGGATTGCCCAACCTTCCTTCCGAGGAGTGGCTGGTGGGTTTGAACCGCCAGCCGTCTGGTTAGCAGGCAAGTGTCTTAGCCACTATGCTACCAGAGCTCCCCCAAATCACAATTAAAAAAAAAAAACAGTATCTTTAATATAGAACCTAACAGTAAAATTCACAGCTAAAAATCACAAGACCTATTTATAAGTTTTAGGTGTTTAGTGGGGAAAAAAGCAATTAACCAAGTTCTTTAATTAAGAATTGATGAAACTTAAAAGTTCCTTTTAGAGGTCCCTATTGATGTTAGTTTTTGATAGTACTTGTGTGTGAGAAGGCAAACACTACACATTTTAACCAACACAAATAAATACTGTATGCAGAAGCCTTCACTTTTAATAAACAGTTTAAAAAGAAAATTGGTTCTACCATTCAGAAAAGCATGAATAGTATCAGAACTCATACTGGATCCTAGTGAAATAACTCTAAATACAAGAAGATAGTTATCTGTTAGAATTAGGTTCAACGATGGCAGAAGTTTTTTGTTTTGTTTTGTTTTTTTCTGTTTATTACTATATTCCCAGTGCTTAGAACTATGTCTAGCACATAGCAGACACCCAATAAATCCAATAAATACTTGTTGAATCAGACCAGACTCACTGCTGTTGAGTCGGATGCAACTCATAGTGACCCCTCTCCTGGGGTTTCCGAGGCGGTATCACTACGGAAGTAGACTGCCCAACCTTCCTTCCGAGGAGTGGCTGGTGAGTTTGAACCACCAGCTTTCTGATTTGCAGTCAAATGCCTTAGACACCATGCTACCAGAAAATTCTTACAATGTTACTGACAACAGGAAAAACTGAAAACATTATACATTCACTGTAATAATAAAATTATATAACTACATGGAAATGTTTAAACTTTTAAAAATAACACATTAATCTAAGCATTAAGAAAACAAAACAAAACAAAACTCACTGCCATCAAGTTGATTCTGACTCATAAGAACCCCCACTGGGATTCCAAGGCAGTAAATCTTCATGCAAGTACATTGCCCCATCTCCCTTCCACTCTCTGGTAGCATAGTGCCTAAGACACCTGACTGCTAACCAGAAGGCTGGCGGTTCAAACCCACCAGCCACTCCTCGGAAGGAAGGTTGGGCAATCCTACTTCCGTAGTGATACTGCCTAGGAAACCCAAGGAGGGGTCGCTATGAGTCGGGGCCGACTCGACGGCAAATAACAACAACCACAACCCTTCCACTTAGTAAATAGTGGGTTTGAACTGACAACCTCCTGGTTAGCAGTCAAATGCCTTAGAATTAAGAAAACTGGGTTCTAATCCTAGCTGCCTCTAACTTGATTTGTGCATTGGGGTAAATGATGATCTACCTGAGTTCCAGTATCCTCACGTATACTGCTTCCCCTACCCATTTCACAGGGTTGTTGTGAAATCAGACTGGAAAATGGTTGTGAAAGCACTTGGGAAAATAACAAGGTATAAATACAAATGTTGAGCAGTGGTGTTAGCCAACATATGTATCTAAGCTTTTGCTTCTCTATAAACTGCCAATCTCCTATATCATTACTTCCCAAATCAAAGTATGAGTAACAGCAAGAATTTCTCATAGGTCATGCTTGCAGCTTTTGTATATGAAAATGCCACAGAAAACTGGAGGCAAGTAAAGTAAGTCTGAGAAATATAAAGAAGAAACAGGGACTAGGGCACAGATTATGTGATCCCTATCCTGCTCTTAATCTACAAGTAAGAATATACAGTCAGTGCAATTGGGTTAAAGGGTATAGGGTAGACAGAATTAACGCAAGACAAAAAAAATCAGAGAACAGTTTATTGCCTATGGTTGGGAAAGCTGAATCTTGACAATGTGGTAAGATCTGGACAGGCTACGTAAAGAGAGAGGATTATCCAGCCAGATGACGTAACAGCTAAGCAAAGGCAGCAAGTCAGGATGAGAATCCTGAAGAAAGAGAGCAACCCACTGGGTGCACAAAAAAAGAAAGGGAAATAAGGCCAGTTGCCAAAGGTTCAAATAAGAACTAAAAACTAACCAAACTCAGCAATTCCAATCCTAGGTATACCCAAAAGACCTGAAAGCAGGAATGCAAACAGGAACTTGTTCACTAATGTTCACAAGGCAAAAGGTGGAATAAAACCTAAATGACCATCAACACATGAACAGATAAACAAAATGTAGTATACACATACAATATTACTCAGCCATTGAGAGAAATGAAGTCTTTATACATGATACACAGAAGAATCCTGAAAACATTATGTTGTGTGAAATAAGCCAAACTCACTGCCAGTGAATAGATTCTGACTCAGAACAACTCTACAGGACCAAGCAGAACTGTCCCAAAGGGTTTCCAACGCTATAAATCTTTTACGGAAGCAGACTGCCTTATCTTTCTTCTGCAAATAGCTGGTGGTTTCAAAACACTGACCTTTTGGTTAGCAGGTGAATGCCTTAAACACCACACCACCAGAACTCCCTGAGTGAAATAACTCGGTCACAAAATAACAAATACAGCATTATCCCATTAATATGAAATAGGCAAAGAAGCAGAAAGCAAAGTTTATTAACAGTTACCAAGAGTGTGAAGGAAAGGGAAAGAGAAGTCTTTGTTTAGGAGGCAATGAGTTTCGGTTAATGATGGTGCAGTAATTTGGAAGGAAATAGTTGTGATAGCCGTACAACTTGACGAACATAACCAATGTCTCCGAATTAAACATTTAAAAATTGTTAAATTGACGTTGGGTCTCTCCTTGTCCAGAGCAAATAAGAATGAAGAAAACCATAGATGCATGGAAACAATTAGTCCAAGCGACTAGTATACCATGTGATCCTCAGCCTATACAATTATGAGACCAGAAGAACTAGATGGTGCCCAGCTACCACTGTCAACCACTTGGAGGGGAATCTATGTAGCAGATCCTGGATAGAGTGGGAGAACAATGTGGAACAAAACTCAAAATCATTTAAAAAAAAAAAAGGGGACCAGGTTTGCTAGTCTGATAGAGCCTGGTGAAACCATTGAGACTATGGCCCCTAGCTGCCCTTCAGGTCTGGAATTGAACCCACTCCTGTGGCTACCAGACAAACAAAAAACAGGCATATGAGCTGAACATTTACACTAGGTAGATACACTCCTTAGAGAGATCAATCATAGGAGAACAGAAGGGCTGTGTATGCACAGAGAGCCAGCTGGGGGCAGGCAGGAGTACCTGAGAGAGAAGGACACAGGGAAGAGGCAACTCTGAGGAAGAAGTGGGAGGGGAGCTGTTGCACTTTGGGAAATGCCAGTCAATGTCATGAGACAAAGTGTATGTGAGCTGCTGTATGGGAAGCTCTGTAAACTTTCACCCAAATCACAATAAAAAATTTTTTTAAAAATTATTAAATTGGCAAATGTGTTTGTTCGTTTAATTTATTTTTATTGTGGTGAAAACACCCACACCAAGACATTCACCAACATAACAATTTTCACATTCACAACTCAGGGACATTCATCAATGCTGTGCTACCATAATTGTTATCCTTTTCCAATATATTCCACCATCATTAGCATAAACTCAATGCCCTGCAAACAAAAGCTTCCCCTTTTCCCCTCCCTCCCACCCCTGGTAACCACTAATAATCTTTGGAAAAAATAAATAAATAAATAAAAACATAAAAACATAAACAAACTCACTGCCATAGAGTCAGATCCAACTCATAGCGACCCTTCCTTGGGTTTCTGAGACGTTATCACTATGGAAGTAGATTGCGCCCTCTCTATATATACATATGTGCATACATACACACACACACACCATAGCGACCCTTCCTTGGGTCTCTGAGGCTGTATCTGTACAGAAGTAGATTGCCCAGTCTTCTTTCTGAGGAGTGGCTGGTGGGTTTGAATTGCCAGCCTTCTGGTTAGCAGTCAAATGTCTTAGGCACTATGCCACCAGAGCTCCTTTTATATATATATATATGTATATGTATATGTATATGTATATGTATATGTATGTATATGTATGTAAATATATGTATACATATATATACATGAGAGAGAAACAAGGAAGTTCTCTGAGCAATGATATGAAAAGATTACAACATATATCTCTAATATTTTAAAGGAGGAGGGTTGACACCGAACAACTTATGTTAATATAACAAAGGAAAATATATGACCATCTTTAGGTAGATGTTACAGGGAAAAGAACATGCTTAAGTTACTTGGGAAAGCAAAGAACTGTCTGTGTGATGTATAAAAGGGTCGCATACCAAATCAAAAGGAATTTGTGAGATCCAGTCCGACTCAGAGATCCTTAGCATTATGCTCTTCAAGCCACACTGGCTCAGAATCATCCATTTTAACACTAGAGACCCAAAGGCATATTTGAACCACTCTACAATAAACACAGCCAGTATTTTAGGTCATCTGATCCAAGAGAACAATGCCAGACAGGGTACGCCAAAATATCAAAGCCTTCATATCAAAGGAACTAGAAAATAAAAGTACAGGTGGAGAGAGAGCAATTTCACCTACTAGAAATAGAAAATGTAGATCTGTGTGTGCAGTGTAGTAAATTACTTAGTATGGCTTTTCTACCCATAAGTCATTGTAAACTCAGTGGTGGAATGAGCAATTGAGGAGCTGATTGTAAATGTTATCCAAGTGGAGTATTTCTGTTGGGCGTGGCACAATATAATGTTCTGGGAGGTGCCCACTCTCTCTCAGGTGCTTAGAGTTTTGATGCTATGATTGGCTAGTTTGACCACCCGGCGGGGCTCAAAAGGAGGCCTCCTAGAGGCAGAACTCTCTCTCTGACTGCTGGTTGAGGAAGACGTGCTGCTGAAAGAGACACGCACCCCTGAAAGAGACACGTGCTGCTGGGAAGAGCCACAAGAGACACGCATTGCTGAGTGAGACACCGAGGGACCAGCACTGCTGGGAAAGAGACTGTGAGAGACTTTTGGCTGAGGGACGGTGGGCTGGGAGAGAGACTGAGCGTTCCTCCTGAACTTGAGTTGTAGCCTGGTGCTTCCCTAATAAACCCCATAATCTGTGAGTTCTATGTGGCCACTGCAGTGAATTATCAAACCCAGAAGAGAGGTGGTGGGTGCTTTGGGAGGAACGGTTGGTAAAAGGGCTGGAGGGAGGCAGCATGTCTGGCCTTGCAGTAATAGGCCTTGGGTTACTGCTGGTAATCCTGTCTTCCTCTTGTGAGATTAGAGGAGGTCAGAACATGTGGCCTCCTTGTCGTTTTTGCAGTGTGCCAGCCAACAACTTGTACACAATGGAATAGTATGCTGACCCTGGCTGGAAGAAAAACAGCTATTCTCAAGTCCTTATAATAAAAAACAGTTTTACAATATTCATTATCTATCACCTGGGACAAATCCATCATGATAATGCTTTCTCTTTTATAGACTCTTTCAGACTAAAACCAAAAGCATCATTTGTCTTTTAATACCTACTTCTACCTCACTTTCCCACCACATATTCACATACTTTATTAGCACCCAAAACTAAAAAACCATGAGAAGGAGCATAATGCCGTGACTGGGAGCATAGATTCTGGAATCAGAGGGCCTGGTTCAAAAGCTGGCTTTGCCACTTACTAGTTGGGTAACTTTCGGCATGTTACTTAACCTATTTCTCCATTTCTTCACTAATGTAAAATGAGGATAATAGAGGGAGCTCTGGTGGCATAGTGCCTAAGGCACTTGACTGATAACCAGAAGACTGGCGGATCAAATCCACCAGCCACTCCTCAGAAGGAAGATGGGGCAATCTACTTCCATAATGATACTGCCCCAGAAACCCAAGGAGGGGTCGCTATGAGTCGGGTCCAACTCGATGGCACATAATAACAACAACAACAATGGTTAATGATAGTGACCATTTCTTCATATGTTTGCTCGTCACCTGAATAGTCTCTTTGGTGAAGTGTCTATTCATGTCTTCTGTCCGTTTTTAATTGGATTATCTATAAAAGAATTTTTCAAAGTTTTTTGAAGACTAAATATGACTAAATTCAATCCATGGTATTTTCAATCAACTCATATGCACGTGAAAACTGAACAATTAATAAGGAAGCCCAAAGAACAGTTAATGTTTTTCAGTTGTGATGATGCCAAAGAATAATGAAAAATACCATGGACTGCCAGAAGAAGGAACAAATCTGTCCTGAAGGAAGTGCAGCTGGAATGCTCCTTGGAAGCAAGAATGGCCAGACTTCCTCTCACTTACTCTGGTCGTGTTGTCAGAAGGGACCAATCCCTGGGGAGAAGGATATCAAGCTTGGTGAAGCAGAGGGTCAGTGAAAAAGGGGAAGACCCTCAATGAGATGGACTGACACAGTGGCCCCAACGATGGACTCAAGCATGGCCAGGACTGTGAGGACAGCACAGGACTGAGCAGTGTTTCATTCTGTTGTCCACAGGGTCACTGTGAGTCAGACCCAACTCAACAGCACTGAACCCTACTTCCGTAGTGATACTGCCTTGGAAACCCAAGGAGGGGTCGCTATGAGTCGGGGCCGACTCGACAGCAAATAACAACAACTATTTCCCTATGCCTGGAATACTCACACCCCACAACTGTGTGTAGCTAATTCTTGCCCTAGCTTTAAGCTTCTATTAAAATATCACTCTCTATGCAACCTATCTTGACTTCTCCATTTAAATTAAAACCAACACTATTCTTACACTACTCCCAAACTCCATTGCGTATTCTATTTTTTCTATTGTTGTTGTTGTTGTTATGTGCCGTCGAGTCGGCCCCGACTCATAGCGACCCCTTCCTTGGGTTTCCGAGGCAGTTATCACTACGGAAGTAGGATTGCCCAACCTTCCTTCTGAGGAGTGGCTGGTGGGTTTGAACCGCCAGCCGTCTCGTTAGCAGGCAAGTGTCTTAGCCACTATGCTACCAGAGCTCCCTTTTTTTTTTTTCTTAGAGCAATTCTTACTTGTTATGTTTACTGCTTGCTGACCCCACCAGAATATAGTTCCACAGGGGCAGGGTTATTTTTATTTTTTTCCTATTTTGTTCACTGATGTATCCTAAGTATCTAGAACTGTGTCTGCCAGATAGTAGCTGTTCGGTAAATATACGCTGAATAAATATGTTGAATGAATGTGTTTATATCTTTTTCTGGGAAGAGAGTCTACAATTTCATTAAAAAACAAAGGGATCTATTACCTCAATAAAGTTTTCTAATTTATTTTTGCCCACAAAAGGTTCTAAATCTTTAAGCAGTTAAGGAAAATAAGATTCTAAAATTGTATCTTAAAAGGCTCCACACCGCAAAGAAGAATGAAGAAAACCAAAGATTCATGGAAACAACTAGTCCTAGTGACTGGTACACCACACAATCCGCAGCCTATACGACTACGAGACCAGAACGAGATGGTGCCCGGCTACCACTGTCAACCTCTTGGAGGGGGATCTATGTAGGAGATCCTGGATAGAATGGGAGAACAATGTAGAATAAAACTCAAAATCATTTGGGGAATAAAAAAAGGGGAGGACAAGGTTTGCTGGCCTGATAGAGCCTAATGGAACCAATGAGACTATGGGCCCCTAGCTGCCCTTCAGGTCTGAAATTGAACCCATTCCTGTGGTTGCCAGTCAAACAAAAGGCATATGAGGTGAACATTTACACTAGGTAGATACTACCTGGAGAGAACAATCAAGAGAGAATATAAGGGCTGTGTATGCACAGGAAGACAGCTCAGGGGTCAGGACTACATGGGACAGAAGGACACAGTGAAGCGGTAACTATGGGAAGGAAGTGGGAGGGGAGCTGTTGCATTGTGGGAAATTGTAATCAATGTCATGAGACAAAGTATATGTGAACTGCTGTATGGAAAGTGAATTTCCTCTGTAAACCTTCACCCAAAGCACAATTTAAAGAAAAGGGGGAGGGGTGTGCCATACCCTAAAAAAAAGAAAGCAAAAAAACAAAAAGCCCACAACACCATGACTATATATATTTAAGTAGCAGATCCCGTAAGTGTAAATTTCATACTCTCAAAACCACATTTTGCAAAGCACACTCAACTTAAAATGAGTGTTTTGACAAGTACTTTACCCACTTTTCACAGGGTCATTGACACTGACGGGCTAACTTAGACAATGTGCCTATACTGCTAAAGCAATAAGGAGGAGTTGCCATCAATGTAACACACTCATATTGCCAATACCTAGCTAAAATCCTATTCAAAATAGAAGTGTGGAACCCAAGCAAATCATGACTTATCTAGCATCTTTCATTACTACAGATGTTTACTCAAAATACAACATCACTGTTTGTAAGGCCTTGAGAAACTGTTGTAGAATGGATGTCATTTACATCTACAGCTTTAGTCGGAACTATAAAGTGTAACAATGAAAGGCAGTCAAGCATAGCAAAACTTGTTAATGGATTTTGGTAACAGCAGAATAGCACACACTGCATTGCTTATTATTGCTGCAATATATTTCACAGTTAATACTAAACAGGTCTAGTTGAACACAATCATACTAAACACCAGAATTCAACATACTATTTATCCAAACATACATTCTTCAGACATCTCTTTTCTATTAAATAAATGGTATTTACAGATGAGAATTTTATACATCTGTTGTTACAAAAACTTTCTTGTTCCACCAGCAAATGGATTAACAACATGATCAAGCTACAACTCTTACTTTTCTTGGTTCCTTTCCTCATTTTACCAGCTTCATAACTTCAAGGGCATAGAATCTACCAAACACTTAGAGGAAAAAGGCATTTTGAACATGACTAATTCATATTCAGTAAGATATTTGCTTTGAGCTGTTTTTCAACTAGTAATAAAGACTTTCATCTTTCAGGACATTTCATTTCACAAGTCCTCAACCTGACCACTTCTCACCTCCACCACTATCCACCCTAAACCAAGCACTATCACCTAGATTACTGTAACAGCCTCTTAATCAGTCTCCCCACTTCTACTGTTAACTGCCTAACTTTTACACAATGGCCAGAGGGATCTTTTTAAAAAATAAATCAGATTCTATCACATTCCTGATGGACACCATCCAATGGCATCTCATTATACTTAGAACAAAAGCCAGAGGCCCACCCAAAGTTTACAGAACCTACATGACCTAGCTTCTGCCTCTCTGGCAGACCTCACCTCTTACTGCTGTCCCCAAGCTATTCCTGGGTTCCCTGACCACACCAGCATGCAACTACTACTAGACTTTGGCAGTTGGTGTGTCCTCTGTCTGGAATGCTCTATCCCAGATCTCCACATGACTAGTCCCTTAACCTGCTCTCAAGGCCTTCCTCAAATGCCACTTCCTCAGAGAAACCTTCCCTGAATATCCTACTTAAAATAGTTCATCTTCCTCCCACCCCATAAACCGTGTCTATCTCTCCCCTTGTCTAAGCATCACAGTGGCCTCATTTTATAATCTGTTTAATCTGAATGAAAATAGAGATACATACTGTCTCATTCAAAATGAAACCCAGACAAAAATAAATGGTATATTATAGGCCACTCACTATGAAGACAGACACAATAAATAAACACACACACATACCTTTTTAAAAATACAAATAACCTGTTCACCCAGTCTCCTATTCAAACAGTACGGATTCTTCAAGGACCTACTCTTATCTGAGTTAATTTCTTTAACTCATAATAATTTCTAGTTAACCTGAATTCCAACTATACTTATTTCTTATGCTAAACAATTAAATACTTAGTTATATTACAGTTTTGTTCTTGACATCTCTAAATGTTATATTTTGTAAGCTTTGCCTCCTAAGTTGTGAGGCCAATGGCAGTAACTTTTATTTCTTTGGTGTGTAGTTTTCTTTGCCACTTTAATTTAAAAGTATAAGAAGAACAGCTGTATGTACCAGAAATGTTATGGTATCAGAATTAAATACAGCAGGAAAAAGATAGTGGAAATAACCTGAATGCCCAAAAATAGGGAAATAGTTAAGGATTATATGTATTAAAGAATATAATACAATCACAATAAATATTCATGAGAATAAGTACATAGAAGTAACAAAAGGTTTAAGAGATGCTAAGCTTAAAACTCTATGATTTCAATGACAAAAAGAAATCAAACATTTACACTGAATTATTTACTGACCGCATAGCATGTTTCTGATATACCCCAGCAGATGAGGAGTCAATAGCAAACAAGACTAGTAGTCCCTGTGCTCTTTGAGCTCACAGGGTAGCAGAAGCCACAGACCTGTGAACATGCAATTACAATGCAGTGATAAGAAATGCCACAGGGAAGTACAAGTGCCATGGGAAAATCACAGCTGGGCATCTGAACCTGACTGAGGAAAGCCTTCCAGATGAAAGGATGCCTAAATGGAAAGCTGAAGAATAAACAGGAGATAACAAGGAGGAAGGAAGGGAGGACCCAGAAGAGAGAAGAGATACACAGGTATAAAACCGAGTGGGGGTTGTGAAACAGAGTGGGTATTTTGGGTGAACCGCAAGAGAAGAGATGAAACTGAACCATGCATAAACTGTAATTTATGACTTAAAAAACTCAAACTTTGAGTGGTAGGATTTTTGGTAAAATTTTATTTTTTATAAAATAGGTTACTAAATAAAAGCAGACGCTGATAATTTACCAACCACTCACTTGGACTTCTAAAAGCCCATTCTGACCTGTGGCATTCTCTTTCCTTTAGTCCACCCTGCTGTCTGGCCAAATACAAATAGAGACAGGAAGTATATTTAACACACTACACAGGTGCACACATACACACACACACACAACTCTTTACCAGGACTGGCCAGTGCACTCTTTATCCCCACATTACAAATCTGGGGCCAAAAATACTCAGACAAACTTAGCTGCTGCCTTGCTACTTTATTATCTGTCTCCCCATTCCTTACAAGTGTCATCATAACTCTGTACTTAGCATTCTAGCCTCTATTATTGATGCACCTAACTTATCTTGCCCTATTCCTTGTGAAATTCTTTCACTCCAACTAGGCTCTCTTTACTTGACTCTGTACATACCACAGTTGTTGTGCCTCAGGCTAGCCCCTGCGTGGACTTGTCCTAACCTGCTTTCCCAGTCTCCTATTCAAACAGTACCCATTCATCAAGGACCCATTCTAACCTTATCTATGAACAGAGTTAATTTCTTTAACTCCTAGTAATCTCTGTTGTTATGTGCCACTAAGTCATCTCCGACTCACAGCGACCCTAGTACAACAGAACAAAACACTGCCCAGTCCTATGCCAGCCTCACAACACTTGCTATACCTGCACCCATCAATGCAGCCACTGTGTCAACCCATCTCGTTGAGGGCCTGCCCCTTTTTCATTGCTTGAACAATTTCTCTTAGAGAAAGATCAGCACTAGGTCAGTCTTAGAAACCAAATGCTTGAACAATTTCTCTTAGAAAGATCAGCACTAGGCCGGTCCCCATGAGGTGGAGGTCAAAGATGTCCCAAATGTCCAAACTACCATCAACTCCATCATTTCAGACATTAACTCCTCCTCCTCCTCCCAATAATTTCCCCAGTCTTAGGGTTCTGTATTTCGCTGTAATGCCTCACAGAACTCACAGACACCCAAGGGTTCGTCTCACGTAGTAGCGGTGGAGGCTGGCAGGCTGGCGAGTCCCGGGTCCATGAGTAGGTCTGGCGGATCCTCCCAACTCTCGGGGTTTGATGAACCTCGATCAGCAGATCAGATGATGGCTGCTGTCCCAAATCCAGGGGTGATTTTTTCATTGACCCTCCACTTGCATGATATCCTTCTCCAGGAAATGGTCCCTTCTGACAACATGACCAAAGTAGGTGAGACAAAGTCTAGCCAGTCTCACTTCCAAAAAGCATGCCAGCTGCACTTCTTCCAGGACAGATTTTTTAGTTCTTCTGGCAGTCCATGGTACTTTCAGTATTCTTCACCAACACAAATCAAAAGCATCAACTCTTCTTCAGTCTTCCTTTTTCACTGTCCAGCTCTCACATGCATATGAGGTGATTGAAAATACCATGGGTTGGGTTAGGCGCACCTTAGTCTTCATGACTTGAAAGAGGTCTTTTGCAGCAGATTTGCCCAGTGAAATATGTTATCGGGTGTCTTGACTGCTGCTTGCATTGGTGTTGATTATGGAACCAAGTATTATGAAATCTTTGACAACTTCAATCTTTTCTCCATTTACTGTGATGCTGCTTATTGGTCCAGTTGTGAGGATTTCCGTTTTCCTTACATTGAGATGTAAGTCATACTGCAGAACGTAGTCTTTAATCTTCATCTGTAAGTGCTTCAAGTCATTCTCACTTTCAGCAAAGTTATGTCATATGCATTTTGCAGGCTGTTAATGAGTCTTCCTCCAATCCTGATGCCATGCTCTTCTTCATTTAGTGCAGCTTCTCAGAATATTTGCTCAGCATACAGATGGAATAAGTATGGTGAAAGGACACAACCCTGAAGCACTCCCTTCCTGATTTTAAACCATGCAGTATCCCCTTGTTTTGTTCGAATGACAGCTCCTGCTCTATTACAGTTTCCTCATGGGCACAATTAAGTGTTCTGGAATTCCCATTCTTCTCGATGTTATCCATAATTTGTTATGATCTGCACAATCGAATGCTTCTGCATAGTCAATAGAACACAAGTAAACATCTTTCTGGTATTCACTGCTTTCAGCCAAGATCCATCTGACACCAGCAATGATACCTTTCATTCCACATCCTCTTCTGAATCTAGCTTGCATTTCTGGAAGTTCTCCGTCAACATATTGCTGCAACCATTTTTGAATTATCTTAAGATTTTACTTGTGTGTGATATTAATGATGTTGTTGATAATTTCCACATTCTGTAAGATCACCTTTTGTTGGAATGGGTACAAATATGGATCTCTTCCAGTCAGTTGGACAGGTAGCTGTCTTCCAAATGTCTTGGCATAGATGAGTAATTGCCTCCAGTGCAACATCCATTTGTTGAAACATCTCAATGGGTATTCCATAACTCCTCGAGCCTTGTTCTTCACCAATTCCTTCAATGTACTGTCAACGTCTTCCTTCAATACCATTGGTTCTTGATAATATGCCACCTCCAGAAATGGATAAACATCTTTCAATACTTCTTAGTATACAGGGACTCTCTGGATTCTTCCCACTTCTTGTATGTTTCCTCCCATCATTCAATATTTTGCCCATAGAATCTTTCAATATTGCAACTCAAGGCTTTAATTTTTTCCTCTGTTCTTTCAGCTTGAGAAATGTGGTGCATGTTCTACCCTTTTGGTTTTCTAACTCCAGGTCTTTGCACATTTCATTATAATAATTGACTTTGTCTTCTCAAGCTGCTTTTTGAAATCTTCTGTTCAGCTCTTTTATCTTGTTGATTCTTCCATTTGCTTTAGCTACTCTCCATTCAAGGGCAAGTTTAAGAAGTATCTTCTGACATCCACTTTGGTCTTTTCTTCCATTCCTGTCTTTTTAAGGGAGCTCTCATGGCGTAGAGCCTAAGGCATGTGACTGCTAACCAGCAGGCTGGTGGTTTAAACCCACCAGCCACTCCTCGGAAGGAAGACTGGGCAATCTAATTCTGTAGCGACACTGGCTCGGAAACCCAAGGAGCAGTCGCTATGAGTTAGTTGGATCCAACTCAATGGCAATGAGTTTGGTTTGGTTTTTGGTTTGTCTTTTTAATGACCTTTTGCTTTCTTCAGGGATGATATTCTTTTTTTTTCCCCCTTGGTGGACCACAAGCACTTTATTTGCATAGTCTCACCCCGTCTTTGGTGGGAGTTATAAGACTATGGCTCGAAAGGTTATATAAAAGTGATCCACCGCACTGCAGCATGGTTTAAAATCTCATGTAGTCTAAGTTCAAGACTTACCAATTTAACAGGCTGTGCTGCCTATTTGATTGTTCCAAAGACATTTGGGATGCTGAACGTTGACAGGCACCTGGCCTTATTATTTCATTCCCATATGTGAGGCAGACAGTCCCCTTGGCAGTGTCCCTAAGTTTAATCATCACCACTGCTGAAGCTGTCTTATCTTGTACTGCATGGTCCTCCAGCTTTTCAGTGTCTTCACAATTGCAGTGGCACATACAGCCTGTTTGGTTAATGTGAAGGAAATTTGCTTGGCTCTGGCAGGTATCTGAGAGAAAAGAGGGATGAAGGGTGGCCTTCCATGTGCTTCTCTTTCATTATCCACTTCTTGATTCTAGAACTTTATTTTTGGAAGTCCTGGGATGATCTGTGATAAAAATCAGTATCTTTCAAGTATGCCCCAAAAGCCTGATTTACACCTCCCGTATTTAGGAATGAATTCCAATACACAGATGCAGAGATTAACACTCTACCACCTTTACCTTAAGTGCCCATGGATGATATTCTTGATGTCATCCCATAATTCCTCTGGTTTTCAGTCATCGGTGTTCAATGCATCAAATGTATTCTTTAGATGGTCTCTAAACTTAGGAGGGATATAATCAAGGTCATATATTGGCTTTCGTGGACTTCTTTTGTCTTCAGCTTCAACTTGAACTTGCATATGAGCAGTTGATGGTCTGTTCCACAATCATCTCCTGGCTTTGTTTTGACAGAAGACACTGAGCTTCTCCATCATGTCTTTCCACTGATGTAGTTGATCTGATTCCTGTGTACTCCATCTGGCAAAGTCCATGTGTATAGCCACTGTTCATGTTGTTGGTAAAAAGTATTTGCAATGAATTAAGTCATTGATCTTGCTAAATTCTATCATGTGATCTCCAGCATTATTTCTAGCACCAAGGCCATATTTTCTGGCAATTCTTCTTTGCTTCCAATTTTTGCATTCCAGTCACCAGTGATAATCAATACATCTGGATTGCATGTTTGGTCAATTTCTGAATGGAAAAGTTGATAAAAATCTTCAATTTCCTCATCTTTGGCTTTGGTGGTTGGTGTGAAATTTGAATGATAATAATATTAACTGGTCTTCCTTGTATGCGTATGTATATTGCCATATCACTGACAGCACTGTACTTCAGGATAGATCTTGAAACATTCTTTCTGACAATGAATGCCATGCCTTTCTTCTTCAATTTGTCATTCCTGGCATAGTTGTCTGATTCAAAATGGCCAAAGCCAGTCCATTTCAGCTCACTGGTGCCTCAGATATCGATCTTTATGCATTCTATTTCATTTTGACAACTTCCAATTTTCCTAGAGTCATACTTTGTATAGTCCATGGATGTTTGCACCTGTTTCTTCTCATTTTTTGAGTCGTGCCTCATCAGCAAATGGAGTTCCCAAAAGTTTTACTCCATCTACTTCATTAAGGTTGGCTCTACTCCGAGGAGGCAGCTCTTCTCCAGTCATATATTGAGTGCCTCCCAACCTAAGGGGCTTATCTTCCAACATTATATCAGACAATGTTTCAGGGCTATTCATAAAGTTTTCTAGTAATATATCAGACAGTGTTTCACTGCTATTCATAAGGTTTTCACTGGCCAATTCTTTGGGAAGTGGATGGTCCCTTCCTTCTCCTGAGTCCTTATTAGTTTGGAAGCTCCACTGAAACCTGACCACCATGGGTAACCCTGCTGTTATTTGAAATGCCAGTGGCATAGCCTTCAGACTCACAGCAACATGTAAGCCACCACAGTACGATAAACTGACAGACAAGAGGTGGTAATAATCACTAGTTAACCTGAATTCCAACTATACTAATTTCTTATGCTAGACAATGAAGTACTGAGTTATAATTCACATATTTTGCATGTTTTGCCTCTTATGTTGTGAGACCACAGGTAATAACTTTTATTTCTTTTTTATTCCACCTACCATTAGTGTTAAACTTAGAAAATACATATTCAATAGCTACTGGCCACTGCTGGATTCTGAGTGGAAGGTTAAGCCAGGAAGCATTCAGTACCACCTGTTCCTCTCTGGAACAGGTCTAAGCACCAAGATTAGGAATGGTTGTATGAGCTCCTTTGGGGGTATATATACTGATAATGCAGGAGAGTAAAAGGATTAATTTTAGTTGATTGATTGATTAATTAATTAATTAATGGAATAAAAGAAAATAAACTTTGTTTTTTAATGTGGGCAAACACCACCATATTGCAAGTCTTCCCAACCAACTTCTATATTATTTATATTACATACAAGTATATAATATAAATATATAATCTATAATCTATAATATAATTAATAAAATCTATTTGGGGAATGAATAATTTTAATGCCAGAACAGAAATATAGAGGTAACAGGCAAGACTAATAGCTTGGAGTTTAATTAATAAAGTCCCAGGGTGATCCCTGTGTTGTTAAAAGAAAATGCTAACAAATTTATTTATTAATGATTCTCAAATCATCCACACAGACATTCTTTAAATTTTCTGAATACTAAGAAAGCCATTTTCCAAGGGGAAAAAAAGGCTGGGCTTTACTTCTTATTTAAGGGAGATAGGAAGGGTGACATGGGAGAATGAATTGAAAAACCCAATATTGTCCCACATATTTATAGAAAATATGTAAATGAGATCAGCACTAGATTTACTTGTAACATGTGCCCACAAAACAATGCACACAGATTTGCCCACTGCCAAAGCAGTGGAGACGCTCAAGTACACAGCTAAGCCCTTCTGGTATAAGACTCCTTTCCTTAATTTAGAAAGAGCTCTTTTTCTAAAGAATGGGTTCAGCAAAAATGAATAAAATTATTTCTGTGTAACAGACGAGAGAATGAGGTTCTTAAAACTCAACAAAATACACAGAAAGGTATTTCAGGTTCAGTAGAATACAAAGTTAGGGTGTCTAACCTCTTCATTTACACCTTTACATAAGCTATTAAGTTTATAACTGAAAAGAGTGCATGAGTGTAGAACTTTCTCTATGCATATAAAAAATAATCAATTCATTCAATAGCCAAAAGATGGAAACAACCTAGGTGTCCTTCAACTGAGGAATGGATAACCAAACTATATAGTACATACGCAAAATGGAATACTATGCAACCCTGAAGAATAATGTAGAATCTGCAAAACACTGCATAACGTGGATGAACTTGGAGGACATTATGCTGAGTGAAATAAG
>NW_006921681.1:4782114-4791211 GCF_000298275.1 Orycteropus afer afer
TCAGCGGGCAGGAGTGCATGGAGGGATGGACACAGGCAAGAGGTAATATTGGGAGGAAGTATGAGGGGAGATGTTGCATTGTGGTAAATTACAGTCGATGTCACGAGACAAAGGGTATGTGAACTGCTGTATGGAAAGTGAATTTGCTCTGTAAATTTTCACCCAAATCACAGTTAAAAAAAAAACAGGTCAGTAATTCACAATAAAAACTAAGTACAAGTACAAGAGGTTTAGTACATCTCTGAAATATAATTTTAGCTATTTATTTGGTTAATCTCATAGTCATCCATTATACTTACAGGACCCTCTTATGTGCTGAAACAAAAAATTTCAATACCAACAACAGGTTGTAATTCAACCAGTTTGTTGTAATACAAACAACAGGTCTTCTGTCCTAAATGACTTCTAATAATCACATTTCCTTTTTCAGTAAAACCATGAGCAGGAGGCTTATGCCCTCCACAAATCATCTCTGTTTAAGTGGATCCCCCACTGATTGTGACATGGTGCTCAGAATGAGGGCACATACAGCTACTCCAAGATCATCACCTCCTTAAAGAAGACAGATGACTATCACTGTGTCTAAAATGAAAATGAACCTCAAAAATGCAATGCCAACTCAGTGTCATTAGAGTTTTCCAAACTAAACAGGTGTCACAGATGAGCTCAAAATAAATCAAACTCCTCTCTCCCTGGTGCTTCAGCAACATTATTCTGATACTTTCCGTAGATGTTACATTCTTTTTAGTGATGTCTTATACCAAATATTTTTTCTCAATTTTAAGAAGGTTTAAAGAAGCTGTGAAGGGCAGGGAGAGAGGACTAAGGGGGAGCATCAAAGAAGCAAGGGTCTATTTTTATATTGGGAGCTTAAAATGAATCATTTCAGAGAGATGCACAGCTAAGGCTAAGGCCCACCTTGATGACAGTTGTATCAAAGGCCTGTATTTCCAAGGATCATAAATCACTACAGTAAACATATCAACAGCATGTGATACTCAGCAAGCATCTTGCAACCTTAACATTTCCATCTTCAACAGTCCTTTGATATCCTCAAAAGATGACTTGGATTTCAAAAGCAGCCCACAACAAGAAGTCTGGCAATCCGCATCCGAGAATATTGCAAGGAGGGCAAGATCCAAGCAAAATGGACGTGGGACATGCAAGGAATTTGTCAGCACCCGTATTCTTCTTATTTGATTTTTAAGAGAAACTATCCCAATGTCCAAACCAAAAGTAAGAATTTTTTAATTATAGGAGCACTCATAGCAAGTGGCACTTGACAATAACGAAAAAAAAAGAGCCACTATTATCTGTTTTGCATCAGGATAAATGGAGAAAAGATTGACGTTGTCAAAGACTTTCATATTACTTGGTTCTACAATCAACACTAATGGAAACAGCAGTCACAACATCAGACAACATATTGCACTGGGCAAGTCCACTGCAAAAGACCTCTTTCAAGTGCTGAAGAACAGAGATATCTCCTTGAAGATTCCTTGAAGGGTGTGCCTAACTAAAGCCATGGTATTCTCAATTGCCTCATATGTATGTGAGAGCTGGACAATGTACAAGGAAGACCGAAGAAGAGTTGTTGCTTTTGAATTGTGGTGTTGTCAAAGAACGCTGAAAGTACCATGGACTGCTAAAAGAACTAACAAATCTGTCCTGGAAGAAGTGCAGCCAGAATGTTCCTTGGAAGCGAGAGTGGCCAGATTTCATCTCAACTACTTTGGTCATGTTGCCAGAAGGGGCCATTCCCCGGAGAAGGGTTTCATGGTTGGTAAAAATGAAGGGATCAATGAAAAAGAGGAAGGCCCTCAATGAGATGGACTGACACAGTGGCTGCAATGATGGGCTCAGGTATAGCGGGGATCATGGGGCTGGCACAGGACCAACCAATGTTTTATTCTGTTGTGCAAAGGTCCCTATGAGCCAGAGATGACTTGATGGCACCTAACAGCACAACAACATTATCTGTTTTGACCACAAATTAGTCTTTGATTCCCAGAGAGCAAAAAGGCTTCAGAGCTTCCTGCCTGAAGGATCTGTTGTTGTTGTTATGTGCCCTTGAGTTAGCTCTGACTCATAGTGACCCCTCCCTGGGTTTCCGAGGTGGTAGGAAGTAGATTGCCCAACCTTCCTTCTGAGGAGTGGCTGGTGGGTTTGAACCGCTAGCCTTCTGGTTAGCAGTCAAGTGCCTTAGGCATTACTCTACCAGAGCTCCTGCCTGAAGGATTAGACTGGAATAAACAACTTATGGTGGAGGTACGCCTCTTAAATCATTTCAGGGCCTACAAACTTGCTTTAGCTCTCTCAATATTTTTAGATTAAAAGGCCCTGGGTCTGTGATTGAGATGGCAGGAATAACTGCTATCTGCTCCCATCTCTAAGTCCAACAACAACCTATTAATACCATTCCCACTGTATTTTTCCACAAACAGTATTTTTACAATTTCTGGGACTAAAAAAAATTTGCTGAATTTGTTAAAGGAGAAGAAAATAGTAATGCATTACCACTCTCATAAAAAGTTTTTTTGATGTTTCTTGTCATAAAAGAAAAATGAAAGTCTTAGGACAAAACACCTAAGAACAAAACAATAGTTCTCTCCTGTATCTAAAAACTAGCAAGCACTATTCTTAGTAATAGCCACATAAAAATATTCAGAAAAAACATATCTACATGTAGTGTTGGTGTGGTAGTTAAGTTGTGTGTCAACTTGGCTGGGCCTGGTTTTGAGTTGGCTGGGCAGCTGGATATAGTTATTCCCCATCATGAGACTGGCAATCAACTCTATGGTGGAATCTACTGGAGCAGCTGAGTAGCTGCCTTAGGGATATGGTCTGCTTCCAGTACATAAGAAGCATGGAGAAAAGTCTCTGGAGCTTTTGGCACACTTGGATCCTGCATGTAGCTGAGTTGTCGTTCAGGAGCCTACCATGTTGTCTGTCAATCTTGGGATTATTAATGGACTTGAATTAGTGGCCTGCTATGTGGTCTGATAATTTGGGGACTGTGCCATTTCACTTGTCTACCTTGGATTTGTCAGCCCCAGCAGTCAGCAGCTGCCTGAGTGAAAAGATGCCTCCAGCTCCGGTGGAAGCCCACGGTCGAAGGGCTTTCACCCAGGCCCTAGAGCTGGCACTTTGAACTCAGACTTCTAGCCTCCTATACCTATACTGTATATAGGAGCTCTGGTAGCATAGCGGCTAAAGCATTTGACTGCTAACCAGAAGGCTGGCGGTTCAAACCCACCAGCCACTCCTCGGAAGGAAGGTTGGGCAATCCTACTTCCGTAGTGGTACTACCTCGGAAACCCAAGGAGGGGTCACTATGAGTCAGGGCCGACTCGACGGCACTAACTACAACAACAAATATTGTGTATGAAACAAAATCCCTGTTTGATCAAGCCATCCACATGTGGGATTGATTATTTTTTTCTAGACAACATTACAGAGGATAAATATTGCAAGATTAAGGGGCTACAATAAGCCATGAGTTCCTGAACAGAAATAAGATAACCAAAATACTTCAAATTTGCATTTTTATATTTTCAAAATATCCCATATCTATTTCTATGCATTTATCTAGAGTTTATGCATTACTATTCCTATTTGACAGATAAGAAAGCTAGTCACTCAATCATACTTCAAACGAGAATTCAGGCCTCCTCATGCTGACTAGGAGGCATATCAAGTGTATTTATAATGTGTATAGGCTATCATAGTTCAGAACATTTTAGTGAAGCAAAAGAGAAAAAAAAAAATATATATATATATATGAGTTACACAGTACATACATAGTGTACTTTAAAGACCCTGTGACTTTCTCCAACAAATCAACATTACATCTCTTAGCAAAATCAATTTCAAGAGTTCTAAGCACTGTTCCCTCCCAGTTCTCATATCCTACCACCTTAACTGGAGTGCACACATTACACAACAATGTTATTTTGTTATATTTTAGGACAGTGCCTCTAAGCCAGTAAACAGTCTTCAAGTAGAAATGGAAATAACCGTAAACTAAGCTAAATGGTACATTCAAGTCATTCGACATTCACGTTAGTCTCATGATTTAAGTAATCATGCCAGTGATCCAAATGTTAATCAGAGTCATCTTCAATCTCCCCAGGAAGAGCTAAAGGAAAAGAAAATCTAAATAAAGATCAAGAAAAAACCCACTAATCAAAGCTCTGTGTCAACTTGGCTGGGTCATGGTTTTGAGTGGTATGGCAACTAGATGTAGTTATTCCCCATGACGAGATTGGATGTAGTATAATCAACTCCACGGGGAATCTGCTGTAAGACGTTAATCAGTGGAAGGGGAGTTGCCTTCAGGGTATGACCTGCTTCCAGTATATATGGAGAAGCTTTGAGAAAGGTCTAGCTTTGTGGCACATTTGGATCCTGCATCTGGCCAAGTCTTCATCTCCAATTCCTGGACTTGAACCAGTGGGCTGCCGATCTTGGAACTGTTCTTAGACTTGAACTAGCAGCCTGCTGTGTTGCCTGCCAATCTTAGGATTGCCCCATTTTACCCACCAATCTTGGGTTCATCAGCCTCAGCAGCCAGCAGCTGCCCAAGTTAGGTGACACCGCTAGCTCCACTGGGCCTGGGTCAAGAGGCAGAGCTGAAGCCCAAGGTCAAGGGGCCTTTACCCAGCCTACAGAACCAGCACCCTGAATTTAGATTTACACTACTAAACAGTAAGAGAGGAGCTTTAGTGGCATAATGCCTAAGGCATATATTTGACTGCTAACAAGAAAGCTGGCAGTTCATACCCACCAGCCACTCCTAGGAAACAAGGTTGTGCGATCTACTTCCGTAGTGATACCACATCGGAAACCCAAGGAGGGGTTATGAATCGGGTCCTTCTCGACCGCAGTAAGTTTGGTTTGGTTTTTAAACAGCAAGAGAATAAATTCCTGTTTGTTCAAGCCATCTACTTGTGGTATTTCTGTTATAGCAACACTAGAGAACTAAGATACCACTTTAATCAAAATTATAAATCAAAGACCAAAAGATGTTAAATCCGTTGCCACAGAGTAGATTCTGACTTACAACAACCCTACAGGACAGGACAGAACTGGCCCATAGGGTTTCACGGAAGCCAACTGCCACATACTTCTCTTGTAGAGCAGCTGGTGAGTTCAAACCACTAACCTTTCACTTAAGAGTCAAGCAGTTTACCACTGTACCACTAGGGCTCCTTAAAGGTAGGAAAAAATCTTAAGACATTTAAAAAAAAAAAAACAGTTAAAAGGGCAGGAGGGAGGGGCAGCTTTCAAAGAGAAAAATAGGAGATATTTTGATTTAAAGGACTAAAACCAAAGCAATGTAAAATAATTTTCTAAACAGAAGGGATAAAAATATGGAGAAATAATGGAAGATAAGGGGCTAAAATACAGAGAACCAGAATTTTAAGGACAGTTACTAAGAAAAATAGGAAAGTGCATGTTTAAGTATTACTTTATAAAATCAAAAGGAAAAGGAATGATATATTTGGTTCTATCAAATTCAACAGTGAACCATCTACTATGGGCCTCTGTCAGCAACTTTTCCCAAGTGGAGCAACAGCACAGACCAAGGTCGCAAACTTACCCAGTAATAAGAGCCCTAGTCTGTAAATCATTCTTGGGCAACTGACAGGAGCTGCCAGAGGGCCCCATTAGATGGGAGCCAATGCTAGAGGACAGAAATATTTATTTAAAAAAAAAAAAATGAAACAAATTACCAGTATATTTTTCTCCACACTAAAATATCTATCTGTGTTAATCACAACAGAAACATGCATAGACCAGATCAATACTGTTCTTAAAATGAAGGAACTTGGTCATCTTATTCTAAACACACATACACACTCCACTGAACATACACACTTTAGTAGCTATAAAGAAATCTCTGAAATAAAACAATAACCAGAGTAGCAAAAGTGGAGTTCAATCACCAAACTAAAAAACTGACTTACTAATTTTAAACACTTACTATATTTTAAAAATCTTTATTTACCTCAGAAGCCTCTTTCACTTCAGATTTTGTGTTTAAAATATTTCAGGAAAAAAACTGAAAAGTATGTATCACCTCTAGCAGTTGAAATCAGTTTCAACTACAAGTTGTTTTAAAGAAATCACACTCCCCATCCAGTACACCAAACCACTGAGGTTCCAAAGCAGTTGTCATGCATGATTCCACTTCGGAACCCAACTAGCCTCATGGCACTCTCAGGTAAGAGATGGCTGCAGAAAAACATAAGGAAAAGTTATACTTTCCCATTTCATATTTTCATCCTAATATGCTAATAAGCTTGGAAAGAAAGGCAGGCCTCAAGTTCAACTTCATTGTTATTTACTACAAATAATAAAGCAATACTTGGCATTCAATTATAAAATAAATGACTAAAATCCACTAAACTGTGGATTTTTAAACTCACTCAGTTTAAAAGGGTGAATTGTATGGTACATGAATTATATCTCAATTTAGCAGTTATTTAAAATTATTTTAAATGAAAAATAAATATTCCAGGAAGAAATGCGAATGAAGTACTTCATATAATATAAACCATCTGGCTCTATTACTGAAAGCCCAAAAATGTGTATTTTAAAATTCTGATATATGAAAACATCATCAACTTCACTCATGGTCAAAGAAATGCAAACTAAGTTACTGTGCACTTTTTCACCTATCTGATTAACAAAGATTAAGATATTTCGAAATAACATCTCAGGTTGGTGAGAAAGTAAGGAAATCAAAACCCTAGAAAACTCTTGGTATACACTGACACATCTTAGGGGGAAATTTGTTAATAGCTTTCAGAATTAAAAATGCACATACCCAGTGATTCAGCAATTCTACGTCTAAGAATCTATACTATAGACATACATGTGTAATTATACTGCAGGTTGTTGTTGTTTGTTGTTATGTGCCATCGAGTCAGCCCCAACTCATAGCGACCCCTCCTTGGATTTCCGAGGCAGTATCACTACGGAAGTAGGATTGCCCAACCTTCCTTCCGAGGAGTGGCTGGTGGGTTTGAACCGCCAGCCTTCTGGTTAGCAGTCAAGTGCTTTAGCCACTATACAAGGATGCAAAAACAAAAACGAAAAAGTCAGAACCAATGTTAAGTGTCCATCAATTGGAAATTAGAGTATATATCCACACACTGTCTCACCATGCAGCAAAACAAAAAACTCTTAAGTATAATTATAAGTATTGACTTATATTAAATGAAACTAAAATTCACAACAGTATGTATAGTGCACACATATATGCATACATATGCATAGAAAAGGTCTGGAAGATTGTTGAGGGAATAGGCACTACTTTTTCAACTGTACGAATGTGATTACACTGAGCATATGTGAACTTCATAATCACAATTTGTATTTATTTGAAAGTATGGTTTTCAATTCTCTTTTCTAAACCCAAGTACCATGATCCGTTGAGGCACTTACCACTTTCTTTGACCTAGTGCTCAGATGTATACGTGTCATTCCCATTAGTCGGAGGAAAAAAAAAATGCATCACGAGCCCAATCATGTCTTGGTCATGTTGTCTGCCGTTTAATATATAAATCATAGGTAAAGATCCCTTTCTCTGTCAAATAAAGTCTTAACTTGGTGTTAAGTCTCAGCATGCTATTACTCCAACCTATCTTTCCAGCACTTTACAGCTCCAGCCAAACAAACCAGCCTATTCGTCCACTGAGAAGGACTCCTCTCTGAACTGCTCTTAAAACAATTCAGATCAACAGCTACTAGCAAAGGTTTCAAACATAAATTACTTGATTGAAAGAATTATGTCTGCCTATATCTGCTACAGAATATTTTTAAATAGTAAAACTGAAAAACAAAAAACGTTTGAAACACAATTTAATAATCCGCATCAGAGAAACAACAAAAGTACTCACCATTTCCCATGCTTCCCAGCCTCTGTGCCTTTGTTCCATATAATTTCCTGCCTGAAATCCTCTTAACTGCTTACCACATGTCCAATCCTGCCACTCCTTCAACACTGCTATAAGAAATCTTTACTAATACCACCACCAGTGCTAATTCTCTTCCTTAAACCATAGTTACAATCATATTTTGAGGCACTTACCACTTTCTTCTACCTAGTACTCAAATGCATATATATTTTATCATAACACTAGTGAAAAAATTCATCAAGGGTACTATCTGCGTATGGTCCTTTTATATGCCACGTAAATTAAACTGGTATTTCAATAAAGCATGTAGTAAAAAAAGAATGGCAAGATTCTAAAATTTAAAAAGTATACAGACCTGCAATCTACTTCCGCAGTGATGCCGTCTCAGAAACCCAAGGAGGGGTCACTATGAATTGGGTCCAACTCGACGGCACATAACAACAACAACAGGCCATTATTACATCTTTTTATTTTAATGTATTACCAGTTATATGGGAGCTCGGGTAACATAGTGCCTAAGGCACCTGACTGCTAACCAGAAGGCTGGTGGTTCAAATCCACCAGCCCCTCCTCGGAAGGAAGGTTGGGCAATCTACTTCCATAGTGATACTGCCTTGGAAACCCAAGGAGGAGTCGCTATGAGTCGTGTCCGACTCCACGGCACATAACAACAACAACAAACCAGTTATGTATGACAAACAGTGTATTAGAGAAAGAAAGATAAAGAACCCTTTCGCTCTGTCTCCTTCCCCTATAGTACCCTAGTATGCCTCCTTAAAGCAATCATTATGACCGATTTCCTAACACAGTCCTTGGGCACTGTAACTTCAAATCACATTCATAATTTTGGATCTAAGATGACAGAAAAAAAAAAAAAAAAACTCACTGCCACTGAGTTTATTTCACCTCAAAGCGACCCTCTTTGGGTTTCCAAGGTGGTAAATCTTTACAGCAGTATATTGCCCAAGGTTGTAGTCACTGTTTGGTCACAGCCAGCTACCAAGAGGGACCGAGTAGTTGAACCTGTGGGCTCGGGACCATAGTCGCAGAGGACATCAAGCTCAATTGGCATAACATACTACACAAAACACTGCTCCACCTCCTACTGTGGCGAGTAACGACTGGGATCTTAAGAGCTTGCAAGCTGCTATCTAGATGCAATGATGGCTCTC
>NW_006921681.1:4811687-4815727 GCF_000298275.1 Orycteropus afer afer
GCTTGGTAGTGTGGAGGGTCGACGAAAGAGGGGGAGGCCTTCAAGGAGATGGATTGATACGGTGGCTGCGATGATGGGCTCAAGTATAGCAGGAATTGTGGGGCTGGCGCAGGATCGGGCAGTGTTTCGTTCTGCTGTGCACGGGGTTGCTATGAGTCAGAAATGACTCGACGGCACTTAACAACAACAACAACTTTCACAGTTTAATTGGCAGCATTATTTTCCTTTCTTGATGGTACACAGGAGTTCTGGTGGTACTATAGTTAAAAGCACTGAACTACTAACCAAAAGGTCGGTGGTTCAAACCCACCAGCTGCTTCATGGGAAAAAGATAAGGCAGTGCCCTTTTGTAAAGATTTACAGCTTTGGAAACCCTATGGGGCTGTTCTACTCTGTCCTATAGAGTCACTAGGGTTAGAATCAAGTTAATGGCAGTGGGTTTGGTTTTGATTTTTAATGGTACGTAAAATAATGGTTCATCTTCTAACCAATAACATCTTACATTCAGTGAAACATGTTTTTCAAAATACATCTAATTCCAAAAGTGAGTATTCAAAGAGGTATAAAGGAAAACTTTCTGCCTCCAAGGGGTTTACAATCTAATGGAAAGAACATGATTAACCCAAAGATATAATATAAATGCAAGTATACAATACATTGATAAAATGATAGAGAAAACTAAGAACCGAGAAAAGGTACTTAAATGACTACAAACAAGAGTGGCCAAACAAAACAAAAAAGCCATGGTGGCACAACAATTAAGTATTCAGATGCTAACTAAAAGATGATTCAAACACACCTAGTGGCTCTGCAGGAGAAAGACCTGGAAATCAGCTCCCATAAAAACTACAGCCTAGAAAACCCAATGAGGAAGTTCAACTGTGTCCTGTAGGGTCACTAAGAGTTAAAATGATTTAATGGTACCTACAACAAATCTAAAAAATGTAAGGCAGTATGTTCTAAGATAGTTTTGACGGAAATTATGGTCTAATGTAAGAATAATATGAAGAACCTCAGAAATCAGTAATATCTCAATAAGGGAAGAGGGAGAACATGACTGTGAAGTTTTGATCATGTCAATCTCCTCTAAAAGCCACTCAAAATAAAGTATTGCTTTAAGAAAACTAACCAAGGGCAATTTTCCCCCCTGATCTGCTATCTCTCTCTCCTTTAAATCCCTGTGGTGGTTTTAAAATTTTAAGACTGTATTTTTTGATACTCCTCCCTTCAAGGAGCTTAATTCTCCTCCCCTTGAGTGTGATCTGGACTTAGTCACTTGACTTTAATAAACAGGCTATCATGGATGGTGTGCAACTTAATTTTAATGAACGGGGTATCGTGAATGGTGTGTGACTTCGAAGACTAGATCACAAAAGGCATTGAGGCCTCCTCCTTGCTTTATCTCCATTGTTCTCTGATCACTCATAACAGAGGAAGCCAAATGCCATGTCATGAGGTCATTCAAGTAACCCCCTAAAGAAGTCCATGTGGTAAGGAACTGAGGCCTCCTGACAAGAGCCAGCAAGGAACTGAGTCCTTCTGCATACAGCCATGTAAGTGAGCCATTTTGAAAGCAGATCCTCCAGCCCCAGTTTAGTCTTTAGGTGACTGCAGGTTTGGCTGACATCTTAACAATAATCTCAATAAAGACCCTAAGCCAAAATCACCCAGCTAAGTCACTCCTAAACACTTGACCCACTGCTTGAACAATTTCTCTCAGAAAGATCAGCACAAGATGGGGCCCCATGAGGTGGAGGTTAAAGATGTCCCAAATGTCCAAACTACCGTGCCACTCCATCATTTCAAACATTAACTCCTCCTCATCCTCCTCCCAGTAATTTCCCCGTCTTAGGGTTCTATATTTTGCTGTAACGCCTCACAGACACCCAAGGGATCATCTCACGTAGTAGTGGTGGAGGCTGGCAGGCTGGTGAGTCCCAGGTCTGTGAGTGGGTCTGGAGGATCCTCCCAATTCTCGGGGTTTGATGAACCTCGATCAGCAGATCAGGTGACAGCTGCTGTCCCAAATCCAGGGGTGAGATGAGGATGAGCCAAAACACAGAACTGGAGCAAGAGGAGGGGGAACCTTCCCAGGAGATTCACAGGTATACCCTCAAGGAAGCTAAGGGTGGTGATTTGAATTATCCCCTCCAGCAAGGCAGGACTCAAGATACATTCCACCTGTGTTGCTTCAACAATAACCCAAGTGGATGGCTTTAACAATTAGCAGCTCAAGGCAAATCCCACCACAGAGCCGACTACCAGTCATTATAGGGAGCGACTACTACCAGTTGCCCAGCCAAGTTGACACCTGACCTTAACTATCACACCACTCCAAACAGGCATGGATAATAGGATTTACAATACATCACAGAATGGAGGATAATGGCTAGAAGGGCCACATCAAGCAATTCATCGCAGCCACAGAAACTGTGAGATAGTGTTTGCCATGTTAAATTACTAAATTTTGGTAATTATTAATAACTAATATAATGGTATTTTGTGTCTCTAAAACACATAACTCTATCTTCTAACAGTTATGGCTATACTGATGGTCAGTATAACCTTCTAGAAAGCTGTCCTCTGCATCTTTACTCCCTATAAAGCAAAGCCCAAAACACTGCAGAGTAAATATTTTTTGTTTATTATTTGCTGAAAGATTCTTGCCAGTGCTTGCACAACTGACTGCAGTTGTTCAGAAACAAAGTGATTAAACCCTTGAATAAGGGCATAGGTACTATAGTAGGGTAGAAAGAAAATAATTTGATTGAGAGATGGAACGAGGGCTACTGGAGGCAATACTCAAAGGTAACTCCAGAATGACATGTGTACTCATGGGAAAGACATTTTGGAAGTATGTGGAGTGCAAACATTGTTCGAAGAAAAATAGTACTGTGGTACTAACACATGGAACCTACTTTACTAAAAGGGAATTTAAAAAAAAAAAAAAAAAAGCCATTTGGTAAGAAACTAATAATTCTACATGTGTTCCTCAAACTGTGTTTTACAGAGCTTAGTATCCCATGAGAAGAGGAAAGGAATACTTTGGTGGGGTGGGGGCTATTGAGGTTCTATACTATCAGACATATCTGAGCCTGTAAGGTACTAATGTACATTATACATGTATTTGACCTCAGAACACTTAAAATGCTTGCAGTATTTAAGTATGCTGCGAATATAATTTGAAAAAGTGATTTAAGTAGGCAGGTAGATAAGTAGAGAGGTAGGTAGGTTAAGCCATAGAAAATAAGAGACAAATGCAATAAAATCATCTCACCTAAACAAGGAATCACAACTGACTCTCAGTTATCTCTATGTAGAGTGTCCTTAAGCAAAATAAACTGTTAAAATAGGCTATGAAAAACAACAGCCCTACCAGAAGATGTCAGAGAAAATGAGATGCAAAAAACATGATAGGGTAACAGAAGAAAAGGAATTCTCTTTGCAAAAAGGCCATGGCTCAGTGCCTTCCATGCCCTCAACTCCTCTTATATACCATCGGCTGGCTTGAAGGGGTTAGCACCAAGGCCAAGGGCAGCCCATATGGAAGGCTAGTAGGTAGTTTATGAGGTGGCCTGACCCCAAAGCCTTACCCAACAGTGATAATCATTACAAACTATCAAATACGTAGAAGCTCTGGTAGCATAGTGTCTAAGGCACTTGACTGCAAACCAAAAGGCTGGCGGTTTAATCCCACCAGCCACTCCTTGGAAAGGTTGGGCAATCGTAGTGATACCGCCTCGGAAACCCAAGGAGGGGTCGCTATGAGTTGGGGCTGACCCGATGGCACATAAAAACAACAACATCAGATACTTAGGAGCTGTGGTGGTGCAGTGGTTAAAGCACCAACCAAAAGGCTGGCAGTTCGAACCCACTAGCCACTCTGTGAAAGAAAGATGAGACACTCTGCTTCCATGAAGATTTACAGCATTGAAAACCCTATGGAGTAGTTCTACTTTGTCTTACAAAATTGCTGAGTCAGAATCAACTCAATGGCAGTGGGTTGTGCTTGTTTGTTTGTTTACCAGCCCCTCCCTCCC
>NW_006921681.1:4815945-4824139 GCF_000298275.1 Orycteropus afer afer
CTCTCTCTCTCTCTCAAAATTTTAATTAGACTAGTTGGGCAGGCTCAGTACCTTTGTGAAGGAAAGGTATATCTTCCTTCAGTAAAAAAAAATAAGTATATTATTGTCCAACCTGAAAAACCATTATGTGGTAGCCTTGCTCCCCAACCTGAAAAGCCGTATGTGGTAGCCTCGCCAGGGAGTGAACGATAGTGGACTGATGCCCCTTTGGATTACATTCAGTGACCCACAAGCAAAGAACACTGGCTCTGGGTTTAATGAGGAACATCCAGTTTAAATTCACCTGAATGTTTTCATACATCAAACCTCTTTTCACATAAGTGGCCAGTCTGTGCTTCCCATTAAGAATCAAACAAAGCTGCTCTTGTGTGGATACACCTCCTGGTGTGGCCAGATTCTTGGGGGGGGGGGGACTTCCAGAGCCTCCTCAGACAGCACCTCTGGGTTCCTGCATGCAGACACATGCTCACATTCTCACCTGCTCACACTCTTCCTGGATTGAACTGTGTTCACTTCACAAACAACTTCACAAAAGTTGAATGACACCTCAACTCCACCATACCTTACCCCAAAAAAAGTTAGGGGTCAGAATCAGACTTCTGGGAGCCTGATGAGTAGGTCTACTGAATGTATACACACACACTCTGCTGCTCTTCCCTGCAGGACTTTGTCTAGTAATGTTGCACAGCCATGCTTACTTGGAAGTTAGTCTCTCTCAGGTTAGTCTAGACCCACCAGGTAAACACTGTCCCCTCTAAATGTGGTGTCCTTATGCTATAAACAGAATTGACAGCCATATGAAGCCCAGCCACTAGGGTATGGCTCAACAAATTCATGCTGCTGAGGAGGCAACAAGGTAATCTAGTCCTAAGTGTATTCTAATTTTCTTGAGGCCCAGGAGAACCAGCGACTCCAGTTCTGTGAGGCCTCACAGGCAAGTTTAAATGTGTTTCACTCTGAAGTGACCTGGAAGACTTTTCGTTTCTTGCAACCAAATAAGCCTAACTAAAGCCTCACAAATCACATGTATAATGAGTTTAAAATTAGGGGATGGCTTCAACTTCTGAGGTAAAAAGCCCAAGGCAAATAGGCTGTGAGCATTCCTCAAATACTAGAGATCAATCATATAACTATAATGTAACCATATGAGGAAAAAACTCACACTTAAATATACTGCTTATGGTTACAAACACATTGGCAAATTTAAAAAATCAAAAACAACCTTATACTCCACAATAAAAAAAAGTAGGGGGGGAATCTCATACTGGCAGAAACAGATTATTTAAAAAAAAAAAAAAAAAGTCTTACACAGGCAATATTATCTGCCTAGTGACTTAATGTATGGAAGCATTATTATACCTTACATTATTTGGTACATCAACGAGTCAGTTACACAAATCATAATATCAATCAAAACTCCAGATAAGAATATATTTCTTATTTGGCCTTGACTTATTTGTGGTCAGATATTCATTAAAATGTCTTAAGCAATCTTAAAAATTACCTAACACATATTGAAATGTACATTCCTCCTTATTATTTAAAAAACACTAGAACTCTGTTAGAAAAGAAGCCAACAACAAGCCAACAAGCTCACCAAACTAATTCTTAAATAGGACAAGTAAACATATAACTTTGGAATAATCATCAGGATACAAATAATCAATAATCACTTAAAAATGATTCAAGATTAATTCCTGTTGTTGAGAAACCCTATGATCAACTGCAGCACAACACTATCAGAAACTGATTATGTAAGATAATAGTGTATGTTTCAGGGTGGATATGTGTGTGCAATGAAGTTCACAGCTAGATTACACTAATGACTCACTTAAACATCTGAGTTTTCTGCTATCTTAACCTTTAAATCAACTGCAAAAGAAGCTGCCAAAAGCAGTTAGTAGGAAAGCATACTATTCCCAAAAGAACTTGGTATATATACAACTTGTTTTACTACTCAAATGTTTTACTGATTACAGGGATTTAAACAGGATGTTAAAGGTTCAAATCTAATTTTAAAAGTAATTGGTGCTTACTAAATCTCTAATAATATTCAACATACACAGACTTTTAGGACACAAATCATACTCCTGTGTGTGTGTGTTTTACAGCACCTGGCATATTTCTGTTCAATATCTGCTCAGTATTATGTATAATTACTACAGAACCTGACAGAGATTACTGCCCCACTTCTTTAAAACTTTTTTTTGACTGACCAATAAATTGAAGTTGAAAAGTAACAAGGCATTTTATTTCTTGATTTGGATTACCTTTTTGTTGTGAATCAGTTCTGTTACTCCAATTTCCTTGCAACAAAATACTGAGAGATAACATACTGGATTAAAATCATCTGACTCTATTCCCACTTGAACTGTTCACTTTTCATCATATAAAAAAATAAACAACTGTGAGGATTACACAAAGTTTTGGAAGTAAAGTGAATCAGAAATCATTCTCCTAGGAGTAGCTGGTCTGGAAGAGAAAATGTTTATCCTACATACTGAATCCCTCTCACCACTGCAAACCTCTCTAATAGTTCATTAAAACAACTGTGATAATAAAGACCCTCCAAGACATTTATCCAGTGACAATCTCTGAAACTGCACCTTGGTTTAGAAATCTTTGAGCAGGAATTTGGTCCCCTTTTATGTTTATCTATTTATACACTCAATTTATATTTTCTCTCTCCTCTAATTTTCATTAAAAAAAAAAATTAATCCATAGAATGAGTCATTCTATAAAACTCAATTTTATTTATGTTTACATGACCATTTGAAACAACACTATCACTTTTGCTAAGTTGCTGAAACCCAATCCCACCCCTAATGCCTCCTTGGCTGGGGGTTCAACCCCTGAGGAAAACCTCTCTGTCCAGCGTTACGATTTTCTTTTCTATAGGGTAGGTCTCTTGGGCTTTTTACTAATGATACTAAAAACTTTTTTTAAAGAGTTCCCAATGCCAGAACACAAATTAACCCTCTTATTTTTTTTTTCCCCCAAGACAAACTATTTCTCATAAAAGATGGAAAAGTGTCAATTCAAAGGAGTCCTTGGAAGTTACAATGTGTAAATACTTCTGATAATGGAACAAATTAATGTCAGGACACAGCCAATAACGTAATCAAGCCCTGAGGCAACTGTACCTGTCAAAGGGCATCTGTATTAGCAGCTAGGGGAAGTGGCATTTGCAGAAAGGCACTATAACTGCATTCAAAAGAAAATCATTAAGCCTCAGCCGTTAATCCCTTCCCCCATCCTTCAAAGCAATTAACCAGCAGAAGGTGCTATTCCACAACCCACACTATCCCCACCAGCCTCCACCCTTAGTCCTGGGCGAGGAGTTTACCCAAGGTGTACTCTCTCTCTCTCATTCCCTGTCCAGTTTTCAAAGATGCCTCTACAGTAGCCTCAAAAACAGAAAATCCAATCTTTTCTTCTAATTCCTATTTAAAAAAAAAAAAAACGCTCAATAGCCAAAATACCTGGCCATCAAACTATCAAATCACTAATAACTCAAAACAGACACACACCAGTTTGCCAAATACTAACCTGAAATATGATCTTTATAATTTTAATTCCAAGATAACTGACACAATCTATTTCTACCTAGAAGAAACCCTGGTCACATTCACAACAATAAGAGGCAAGTAAACAAATCACTGTCCCCAACAAAGTAAGGGGCAATGAGCAATAGGAGCCTGAATATCAGGCCACAACATGCAATGTGGATTTTATCCTTACAGACACAAAAAGAAAGAGCAGCAGAAACCAGGGCTGCAAAGAAAGGAAGGTGGACAAGAGGAGACTCTGAACATGTTTTGAGTGTCCTTTAGTTTCCAATATACTCTTCTGTTTCTTGCAAGGTTGCAAAAAAGACAGGAGATGGGTAAAAGAAAGCTAAAAAAGAAAAACACCTTCCCTTCCCCCATCTTCTCTCCTCTCTCCCCCTAAAAGAGCTGTGTTTGTCTGTGCAAACCCAGTCCCAAATATGGGAGAGAGAATGAATTGTGTGTATGGAAGAACAATGAGCCCTCAGCCTAGTAGTGTGTGTGTGTGTGTGTGTGTCTGCCTCTGCTTCTCTTCCCTTCGACCTCAACAACAGAGAGAGCTGGAAGCCAGCTTTCCACTCAGCCCAGGCCATCAAAATCAAAACTGCCTTATAATTTACAGTGGAATTAACTCAGCAAGCAAATCCACGGAGGGAGACAGCTACCCAAAGATGATTTTATTATTGTATAGATCCATTCTCTCTACCCTCCCCCAACAGCCTGAGATTGTTGAAATCGGTGTACATCAGACAAAAAGATCTCTCTTTAAATGGAAAGCAATTATTAAAACTGTTTCAAATCTAAAGACAGAATGTATTAATTTAGGTTACATTAAAATGTCTGCTCTGTGATTCACAAAGTTTCCCTTTTACTAGTTATCTTTTTGTGTTTAAAAAATTGCTTTGGTGAAAGCTATTTCAGGAATCATACAAAACTACTTTTTAAAGGCACCTTAAAATAGCAACACATACTGAAACATTTAAAGCACCCAGTCTCTCAAGGACACATTTTGCTTAAATCAATGTTTGAAGTCTGGTATTCAGAAATATTGTAAGCAAACCTTGGAAAAGAGGCAGAGGAAAATGACAATTCAAAAATGAATCATTTTGTTTTCCTTTCAGCAACTTCTCAAGCAACCACTTTCAAAGGAAACCTCCTGCAATATTCTGCCCCACACACACACACACACACACACATACTATTCTATGTAAAACTGTCTTCTCTCTATAACCTAAAAAAAAAAAGAAAAGAAAACCACCCTCCTTCAGAGAACTGAATTAAAACATGATAGTAAGAATTCTATTCTGTTGCAACTGATTTGGGGTTTCACTATTCTGTAATCACTCAAGGCACAGAACTAGAGACTTAGAATACCAAGAAATCTTCCCCGAGTGTGAAATGGAGACTTTCAAAGTCCTCCCCGCAAGACCCCCCAAATCCACAAACATTCAAGACATTTACAGTGGTAATCCTTGACTTCCTTTCCTCTCCAAGTTCAGCCAATAATTTAGTCCCATAAAATAGATGAACCTCAGACAAGCACACCCAGAGCATGAATAAGAAGCAAAGAACGAACGGGGGTCAGAAGGCAAGTAGGGCAGTGACCTGCCGGGATAGACGTCCCTGCCCTTTCTTCCCCAAAAAACACACCCTTCTCTGCCCTCGCCTCACTCCCCTCGACTTCTGCAGATTCTTCTCCAGCCTTTTCTTTCTGGCTCACTCTGGGGAAGGGGTTTCACCACCGGCCCTCTTTCCCAACCCAACACCCCGTAGCCAACATGGGAGGCCAAAATATAAGCCCCAGAACACAGTGCAGGCAAGTTGGAGACTTACCTTCCCCTAATGCGCTACACCATCAATATAGGGGTGTTTGTGGCCCAGGTCCTCGGAAGTGCAGGGCACGGGGCAGGAGGGCCGCAGGCAGGGCTGCGGGCGGCCGGGCTCAGGGCTGAGGAGGGCGGCCCTTTGGGACGGGAGGCTCAAGGGGGGGGGGGGGGGGCTTCCCTGGCGTGACCTTTGAAGCGATTTTAAACTAGTCTCTCTCCTCCTCGCTAGGGCAAAGCCTTCAGAGACCGGCGCCCAGGCTCATGTCTGTTTTAATCTGACGGCGAGGGGGCTCCCTGAGGATGATGATTTTTTTTTTTCCCCCTCAACTGAGGAAGAAAATGAGGCAGAGACAATGTGGGAGGCGAGAGAAGGGAAGAGAAAGGGGGGAGGAACAGACCGGCACCGAGACCCGGGCAAAGGGAGCGTCTCGGGGCGTGCTAGAGGAAGAAGAGGTGAAAGAGCGCGGGGGGCGGCTCGCGAGCGTCTGTGGGATCAGCGGCGCCTCCGCGATGGTGGCGGAGCCGCGGTGGGGCTGCTGCACCGACCCACCGCCCACTCCCTGCTCGTGCCCGGCCCACCTCGCAGTATCGCGTCTCCCAATTGGTTCAGCTCGGCGTGACCCGCGCAGGGGCTGAGCCAATGGGGGCCGGAGGGCAGGCTTGGGGGGAAGGATTTTTTTTCCTCCTTTTTTTTTACTTTCAAATAAAATGAGTAGAAGGAAAAGTGGAGAAGGCCAAGCGTCCCGGTGGCCGTGGCCAGGGGCTTTAGGGCACAGGCTGGACTCCCTGCTGGGGGACACGTCATTGTACGAGCCCAGCATTCCTCCCCACCCCTGCTGTGGGTCGCGCCCTGTGACCGGCCAGCTGCCCACTCTCCCTAGGCCCGGCCGCGGACGCTGAATCCGGAGCTGCAGAAGGCGTGGAGCAGTTAGGTTCGCCGGAGTAGGGTTGTGGAGGGTCAAGGTGCTCTAGTGTTTGCCTGGGTTATAATTTGTCTTTTCAGTCAACTTCAGACGCAGAGTCATAACCCTGGGGTGTGGGGGGCAGGAAGGGACGTGTGGATTTGATTGATTCGCTTAAGGATTCTTTCCAAATTATGATGAGTCAGTTCATAGCATTCAAAAAATAAACATGAATATACGTCTAAGAATTGTTGAGGTGGTGTATGTTTTGTATATTTTACCTTAATAAAGTTTTTAAAAAATAAAAAGTACATAACAAAAGGTGAATAAGAAATAGAAACAGAAAATTAATAAATTGCACTGTTTATCTGAAAAAAAAAAAAAAAGAATGAAGTTGGAAAGCTTGAAAAGTCTCCTCAATGAATAAAGAAGGGATTATAACCTCAGATACAGCAGGGAGTTTGAAAAGAAAGAGCATTGTACAATTCTGTGCTGTACATTTGAAAAATCTTTTTTTAAACATTACAAAAACATCTTTTTTTCTTGAAGAAAAAGTGTACCACTTCCAAAAAGGCAGATAATCACAGATTTAAGATACTATAAGGATATAAGGACAGACCGTGGAATAGACCATATCATAATATGTAATATAATTTATGGGATTGAAGGGTTTAGGAATTTTAATTATGATTAGTAATTTTTGAAACACATATCATGTTCATTGAGTTCTTGCACAGTCACTGGCATGAATCCAAGGTGAATCATCAGCTTATTGTTGGTTCATTAATATACTGTAAATGCTTATTGGTGTCTTGGCTCTTAGACCATTCACTCTTCCTGAAGGAATTAACAGCTATGTATAATAGAATAATTAAGTGATAGAACACAGCTCAAGATAATTCACTCATCTATTGTAAATGTGGTGATTTTCCCTTTGAATTATCTATTCAGATTATATTTTCCACATTCAACAGTTTCTTTAAAGAATAATTTGGACTGGAAGATATTTTTGGAACTGTTACCCAAGATATATAGAAAGCGATGGGTCCCGCCATTACCTTTCTGAGTAACATTCAGCAAGAAAAATCCTCTGCGATTCCTTCAACTATGAAATGAGGAAACAAGCCAATGGTTCTGTATATGTCTGATGATATGAGAACTGAATTTTACAACATAATAAATTCAATAAACTGCTTTCAACTTTCAACTTCAAATAGTTCCTATTTGACATCAGTTTGGAGAAAACAAGGGGTAAAATGCATTAGTTACAGGCTTCGGTTTCCATCAAAATCTACATTTACAGAAATGCTATTCCTAATATTCAACTCAGTGGTGAATCCTTCACTGCCTTTCAGGAAGGAGAAACACTCTCAAGATTTAAGAAACATTTTCTGCAAGATTAGAGAGTTGTGTTGTTTTTATTTATTTGTAAAAGCGTAGGTACAGAAGTCTAGAAATTTCATATAGTTACAAAGCATACTGTTACGGTATCCAGGCCACAAAGTTAGCAAACTAGATCTATTTAACTGTAATAACCTCATGCAATAATGTGGTCCAGCCACAAAGCCAGAGGATACAACCTTCCTTCTAAGGATCTAAGAAGCTGATAGTGTAATAGCAATAACACTCATAATAACAATTATCAAACCATTGATTTTTATTACATCCCAAGCACCATGGGTAACCCCTTTAGATTCCTTAGCTCACTTAGAACCTCACAACAGCCCTGAAAGTGAATTATTATCTCCATTGTAAAGGTCAGGAAACTGGGGCTTAGGGAAGTTAAGATACTTTGCTGAAGGTTAAAGAGGTTAAATAAATAAATAGTGGTTTTCACCTGTGAAATTAGAGAAAAAAATGTCCTTATTCTTACCCGTGTTGTTGTTGTTGTTGTTCCTTATTCTTTTTTCTGCAACTT
>NW_006921681.1:4825322-4834812 GCF_000298275.1 Orycteropus afer afer
GGGTTTGAACCACCAGCCTTCTGGTGAGCAGTCAAGTGCCTTAGGCACTACGCTACCAGAGTACTGCCTGGGAAACCAAAGGAGGAGTCAATATGATTCAGAATCGAGTTGATGGCAGTTGAGTTTGGTTTGTTTTTTTAATAAAACATAAAGGAGCTCTGGTGGTATAGTGGCTAAGGCATTTGGCTGCTAACCAAAAGGTTGCTGGTTTGAACCCCTCAGCTGCTCCGTGGAAGAAAGATGAAGCAGTCTGCCTCCTTACAGGTTTACAGCCTTAGAAACCCAACGGGGGTCATTATGAGTTGGGAGGGCAGTAAGTTTGTTTTTTTTTTAATATATATACCATAAGAATACCTCAGCAATGCAAGAAATAAGCAAGGAGTATTTTTAGCACCTGTGATAAAGCGTTAACTTCTTTAATACGAAGAGCTCTTACAAATTTGCAAGAAAAACAATCAATAGAAAAATAAACAAGATATATGAGAAAAAGTTCACAGGAAAATATGTGTCCAATAAACATAATAATACAGTCATAATGAAATTTAAATAGTCTCTCAGACTATGTTTTTTACCTTATTAATATCCTGTACCAATGTGGGAAAACAGAAACTTTGATATACTGTTGGTAGCAATGTAATCAGGCTATTTTTTTAGAATGCAGTTGAGCAACATCACTCAAGATTTTAAATATCCATACCCTTTGACCCAGGAACTCTGCTTCCAGAAAGCCATTCTACAAATAATCTTGCACAAGCATGCTAAGATATATGAAAAGGCTTACAACAGTATTTGTAATGTTGTTGTTGTTATGTGCCATCGAGTCAGACCCAACCCATAGCAACCTCTCCTTGGGTTTCCAAGGCAGTATCTCTATGGAAGTAGATTGCCCAACCTTCCTTCCGAGGAGTGGCTAGTGGGTTTGAACCGCCGACCTTCTGGTTAGCAGTCAAGTGCCTTACGCACTACGCTACCAGAGCTCCTATGTATTTGTAATAGAGAAACTTAAACTTCCATCAATAATGGAATGTTCACATAAATTATGGTACAAACATACCATGGAAGAGCTCATGGCCTTAAAAAAAAAAAAAAAGAGGTAAATATGAATTAGTATAGAATGATAGCCCTGAATCATAGTTAAATGAAAAAAGCATATCAGAGAACAATTATGTAAAGTATAATTCTACTTATGTTAAAAAGCTCACACAGTTGTATATACTTCAAAAATGTCTAGAAACATATATACCAAACTGCAGAGAATCCACTGATTGAGGAATGGAGAGTAGTCAGGGAGTAGAAGACTGACTTTTGACTTCATCCACATTGCTCTGTTTGATCTTTTTTTCCCTTTCCGTATCAAGCACATAAAATCTTTATAATAATAATAATAAAAAAAAACAAACCTAAGTTTTTAGAATATATGGCTGATAACTAGCCTTCTTAATCTTCCAGAAGTACTCAACCTTTGAACAAGTAAATTATTTTCCCCTAAAATGTCTTCAGCAGAACTAGCATGCTTTAGGAGCTCTGGTAGCGTAGTGCCTAAGAAACTTGACTGCTAACCAGAAAGCTGGCTGTTCAAACCAGGTTTGGGCAATCTACTTCCTTAGTGATACTGCCTCGGAAACCCAAAGAGGGATCACTATGAGTCGAGTCTGACTGGATGGCACATGACAACAACAACAGAGTGCTTTAGCAAGCCTTGTTACAAACTGAACCTTTTTTCTGTGCATTTTCTTTGAAATTGGCTTCCAAGTTATATAGTGCAAATACAAGCCAGGCTGAGCAACCTCCCAGAGAGCCCTCTGCTTGCATTTACCCTCCGTGAGTATTCACTTTAGAATGTGTTGCAAATCAGAATTGCTCCCTCTCCAGCTTTCTCCCTTGAACCAAGTAAGTAATCTCTGGTCGTCTCGGGAAGTTCCTGGACTTGGAATGGAGAAATGGGTGTTTCTTGGCTTGTTACTGAGGGCACATATCATGTGTGTGCAAACTCAAAGAGAGGTGAAACAGCTGTTCCAAAAAGGACCAAATCAGAAACGCTTTTCCTTTGTTTCGATGTGACTAATTGTGGGCAGTGGTTAAAGGTTCCCAATTCAACTCCAAACTCCAATGTGTTTTATTCCACTCAAAGTAGAAGTGGATCTGGTTGCCAACATACACATAAATCTCAAGGAAACCCTACTCAAACTCACATCCATGATTTGGTGGAGTGGGCAGTCATCCCCTTGAATCACACCTAGCTGATGTCACAGCATGTTGTCTGAGGGCACTACATGCCTTTTGGATGAGATCTAAAACCAACATCTGACTCCTGCCCACTTGTGGTTATTCGCCATTTCAGAGGGCTTTGTGAAAGAATTAAGGGGAGGAGATGCTGATTTTCATGGCCCTGGCCCAATTCCAAGTTTGATAATTAGCAGTCCTCTTCCCTCCATCTTCCTGCCATTTTCCTGAGACAGACGTGCTATTCCACAGTCCCTGTTATAAACAGCTGTCCACTGTTCACTGAACAAAGCCAAAGAGCTAGCAAATTCCACCCTGGAGGAAGCTGCGTTTCAAGATAAATAAACATTTCCTCCGTATCTACTGGTAAACTACTTAGGTTTACCTTGGAGGAAAGGTGTTGTTTCCTAGACACAATAAAAGCATAATAACAGGGAGTTACAAATTATCATCAATCTCTATTTTGTCTAGATAGTGAATAAACAAGATTCAAGTTGATTGCAAAGGGGTTCCAGAAAGGAGAAATCACTCAACCAAAGAAATTCTATTTTAGATTCTAAACTTTTATTCGAGGACCTGAAATTTAACATACAACATTGATGTGACAGATGCTGGTTTCCACCAAAATTCGTTTCTTTGCTCCAAGACATCTTTACAAACAGAGCAGACATACAGATAACTTTAACCCAGAAAAAAGTGAGATTCACACTCTGATGTCCAAGCTAATGCCTGTATGATGAAGGTGTTTGGGATACTCACCTCAAAGAGACCCTCCTTTTCATTCAACATGCAAACAACAACAACAAATTGCTGTGGATTCTATTCTGATTCATGGCAACCCCATGTGTGCCAGAGTCAAACTGTACTCCATAGTGCTATTATTGGCTGATTTTTCAGAAGCAGCAAACCACCAAACTCACTGCCATCAAGTCGATTCTGACTCATAGTGATACCCTTTGGGTTTCCGAGGTGGTAACTCTTTGTGGAAGTAAATTGCCCAGTCTTCCTTCTGCAGAGTGGCTGGTGGATTTGACCCGCCAACCTTCTGGTTAGCAGTCAAATGCCTTAGGCACTTGCCACCAGAGCTCCTTTTCAGAAAGTAGATCACCAGGCTTCTCTTCCAAGGTCCCTCTGGATAGATTTGAACCACCAACTGAGAGTTGGCAGCTGAGCACATTAACCATTTGCATCACTCAGGGACTCCATTCAACACTTAAGCCACCTTCATTTCAAATTATCCATGTTCCACTGAACTTAACCCTTGTGACTCAACTGGCAGCCAAAAGGCAAACATATGAGGTGAATGGTAGCATGAAGGGGGTGTACTCTCATTACAACAATGAAGCATATGAAATCAAGAAGACATTTGCCTAGGGATAGAACTAGGAAGGTGGGAAGGGATGGAAAGGAAGAATGAAGGGAAGGGGTAGGTATATGGAAGAAGTGGGAAGAGCACTGTTACAGTGTGGGGATTGCAGTAAATATCACAAAACAGAATGTGTATGGATTGTTGAATGCAAACCCAATTTGCTCTGTAAACTTTCACACAAATTACAATTTAACAAAAAATTATCCAGGTTCCAGTTCTTCTCAACCCTAAATGTCTCTTCTTTATATTCAAATTTCCAGAATAAACTCTGGTACATTCACTTAAAAAATAAAAAAATGTGATTTGGGTGAAAGTTTACAGAGCAAATTCATTTTCCATACAACAAATCATACACATTTTGTTTCATGACATTGACTGCAATCCCCATAATGTAACAGCTCTCTTCCCACTTCTTCCCTATGGTTACCATTCCCTTGTGTCCTTCTTTCCCATGCATTCCTGCCCTCTGAGCTATCTCCCTGTGCAAATGCTGCTCTTCTGATTTCCCATAGTTGATTGTTCTAAGAATTGTACCTACTTGGTGTAAATGTTCATCTTACACCCATGTCGATCTAAACAATTCCAAGCCCAAAGGGTGACTAAGGACCATAGTCTCAGAGGTTTCTCCAATCTCTATCAGACTAGTCAACCTGATCTTTTTTCATTATTTTGAGTTTTGTTCCACATTTTTCTCCCACTCTATCTAGAATCTCCTTTTTTTTTCCTAAGTGGTTGACAGTGGTAGTCAGGTACCATCTAGTTCTTTTGGTCTCAGGACTATGTAGGTTGAGATTTGCATGATTCACTAGTCCCTTGGATTAATTGTTTCCATATGTCTTTGGTTTTTTTCATTCTTCTTTGCCCTGGATGAAGAGAGACCCGTTGTTGCATCTTAGAGGGCTGCTTGCGAGCTTTTAAGACCCCAGATGGTACTCACTGAAGTAGAATGTAGGACAATGTTTTTGTGTGGTATGTTATGTGAATTGAGTTTGATGTCCCACATGACCATGGTCTTGAGCCTGTGGGCCTAGTGACTCATTCTTTCAGAGTATTTGGCTGTGGCTAAGAAGTTATCATCACTTTGCCCCATTAGCTCTATTATATATATGGACCTTCTTAAAAAATACATAGACATATGTAGAAATCATCTGCCAAATTTATATATGGTCATTGGTATATTCCCTTTTGCCTCAACATACCTGATTGTTCAGCCTGTCTACCTATATACCCACTCATAGATTAATGTTTGTTATTACTGATAATGCAGTATTGTGTGTGTAAAAGTGTTTATCTTTGCTGTCTGCATCTCTTGTGCACCTCTCTGTGTCTTCTTTTTCCTAGTGTTACTATGCTAGTCACTCACTTTTGGTATATTGCTTTTCCCTTCACCCAAATCAATACTTGTCTCTACCTATCTAGCAATTTCCCTCCCCATCTCTGGTAACCAAAAAAGAAAGTTTCCTTCCAAGTGTAAACTTTTCCTTGCCTTTTTACAATAGTGGACTAATACAATATTTGTCCTTTTGTGATTGACTTATTTCATTCAGCATAATGTCCTCAAAATTCATCCACATTGTGCATTTACATTCACTTTTTTTTTCATCTTAAAAGAGGCATTTTGAGCCATTCTTTGCACTGTAAAGAATGGAGACTCATTCAACATCTCAAGGAAAAGCAGATTTTTAAGGAGGCGCCTTCTCTTCGGAAGCCCAGGTTAAGCTAAATGACCTGAACTCAGGTAGAGAAGGATCTGGAACAGGGGCCCCAGAAAGGTCCAGACCTCCAGTTCTCCTCATCTTTCCACCAACTGGCCTGCTCACCTTTGACCACATTGCTTTTCTTCACCTTAGAGCTTCTGCTCTCTGGCAATTTTAGCTTCCTCATGAGTTTGGTCTGTCTGTGGTTTCTCATGGCTTCTCTGCGTTTTCTGTGGCTTGTGATTTATCAGCTTCAGCATCTTTTGCCAACTGCCTCATGACTTTAGTATTTCCTAGTTAAAATTCCTAAGCAGGAAAAACCTAGTTACCCCAGTTCATCATCTTGTTGTTAGTTGCCATAGAGTCAGCTCCCACTCATGGCTCTTACCTATAACAGAAAGAAACATTGCCCAGTTGTGGCCATGCTGTGGTCACTGGCCCACTGCGGTGCAGGGGTTGAGAATGTCATGTAGCACAAAAGCAGAGTGCTTCAGGGCTGCTGTTTCATCAGGGACCCTAACAGGGCAACTTTCTTCTAGAAAGGCCTGTAGGTATAGCAATGGTCTTTAAAAAAAAAAATAAATAAATAAATAAATAAATTATATATATATATACACACACACACACACACATATATACACACACATATATATATGTATATTTCATTGTGGTAAAAATATTTATAACAAAACATTTGCCTATTCAACATTCCTTACATGTACAATTCACTGATATTGGTTACATTCATCATGTTGTACAACCATCATCACTGTTTCCAAATTATTCTACCACAATTAAGAGAAACTCAATGCCCCCTAACCAATGACTCCCCTTTTCCCTTCCCTCCCACCCTTTGCAATCACTAATAAACTTTTGTCTGTATGCATTTGCCTATTTCACATAAGTGGGATTATACAATATTGACCCTTTGGTGTCTGACTTATTTCACTCAGCATCGTGTATTCAAGTTTTGTCCGTGTCATACCATGTATCAGGACTTTATTTCTCTGTACAATACAGTAAGTATTGACCATTTTCACCTACTCATGGTAAACAAATGATGGATGTTTAGGTTATTTCCATCTTTTGGCTATTGTGAACAGTTCTACAATGAACATTGATATACAAGACAATACTTAGTATGGCACCCAGTATGAGTTGTGTCAAAAATGGATGGGAATAAAATTGAACCTTAGAAATAGGTATTTCAAAACAGTTTAAAAATAGACTTTATTTTAAAATAATAATAATAAGGAGCCTTGGTGGTGCAGTGCTTAAAGCATTTAACTGCTTACCAAAAGGTCTGCAGTTGGAACTCACCAGCTGCTCTGTGGGGAGAAAGATAAGGCAGTCTGCTTCCGTGAAGATTTACAGCCTTGGAAACCCTATGGGGCAGTTCTACTCTATCCCATAGGGTCACTATAAGTCAGAATCGACTCGATGGCACTGGATTTTATTTTTCAAAAAAATTTATTAGACTGTTTTCCAGAGCACTTTTAGATTTACAGAAACATCATGCAGAAAGAACAGAGTTCCTGTATGAATACTCCCCCTCTTCCCCTACACACAGTTTTTCCTATTATCAACATCTGGAATTAATGTGGAACATTTGTTACAATTCATGGACCAATGCTGATACATTATTATTAACAAAAGCCCATAGTGTTAAGGCTCGTTGTTGTGTTGTACGGTGCTATGGATTTTGGAAAATGCATAGTGGCATTTGCCTACCATCACAGTATCGTATAGAATAGTATCACTGCCTTAAATTTGACTTGTTTTCCACCTATTCACCTGTCCCCTCCCAATTCCTGGCAACCACTGTTCTTTTTACTGTGTCTACAGTGTTGTGTTTCTCAGAATATCATATAGCTTGAATCATACAGTATGTAGCTTTATGGGACTGGCTTCTTTTATTAGCAATACTCACTCACTGCCCTTGAATCAAACCCAACTCATAGCAACCCCTCCTTGAGTTTCCAAGGCGGTATCACTACAGAAGTAGATTGCCCAACCTTCCTTCCGAGGAGTGGCTGGTGGGTTTGAACCTCCAACCTTCTGGTTAGCAGTCAAATGCCTTAGGCACTATGCCACCAGAACTCCTTTTATTAGCAATATGCATTTGAAATTCTATCATAAATTTTTTGTAGCTAGATAGCTAATTCCTTTTTATCATTGAGTAATAGTTCATTAAGGAACACTGTTAGTGCAATGCCTAAGGCATTTGACTGCTAACCAGAAGTTTGGTGGTTCAAACCTACCAGCTACTCTGTGGAAGGAAGATGGAGTAATCTACTTCTGTGATGTTTTGCTACCTCAGAAACCCAATGGGGGTTTCTAGGAGTCAGAATCAACTCGATAACAGTGAGTTTGTTTTTGGGTTTGGAATATTCCATTATTTGAATATACCACAGTTTGTTTACCCATTCGACACATTTAAAAAAGAAAACAAAACAAACAAAAAGAAAACCTGACTTGGGTGAAAGTTTATAGCACAAAATGGTTTTCTATTCAGCAATCCATGCACATTCTATGTTGTGAGATTTACTGTAATCCCCACACTGTAATGGCATTCTTCCCACTCCCTCCCTGTGCCCACCCTTTCCCTTTGTTCTTCCTTCCCACCACCTCCCATCTTGCTTGCTCTATCCCTGGGCAAATGCTGTCCTCTTGATCTCATATGCTTGATTGTTCTAATGAGTGCATTTTCTCCTGATATTATTGTTTCCCTTATAGGCCTGTTTACTGTTTGGTAAGGAAGGGAGAGCCCCCAGGCAGGAAGTGGGAGCCAAGGTGGCAGCCAGAACAGGTAGGGGGAAGGCCAGGAAGTGAGCAGAGTAGTTAGAACAGCTAAGGGAGACGAACTTGTCTGTCAGTTTGTCGTACTGTGGTGGCTTGCGTGTTGCTGTGGGGCTGGAGGCTGTGCCAGCAGGGTTGCCCATGGTGGACAGGTTTCAGCAGAGCTTCCAGATTGAGACAGATTCAGAAGAAGGAAGAGGGCCTCCACTTCTCAAAGAATTAGCCAGTGAAAACCTTATAAATAGTAGTGAAACACTGTCTGATATATTACAAGACAACTTTATGAATATCCCTGAAACATTGTCTGATACGGTGCTGGAAGATGAGCCCCTCAGGTAGGAAGGCACTAAAAATACTACTGGGAAAGAGCTGCCTCCTCAGAGCAGAGGGGACTTTAATGATATGGATAAAGTAGAGCTTTGGGAACCTCCATTTGCTGGTGTGGCACAACTCAAAATGAGAAGAAACAGCTGCAAACATCCATTTATAATTAGGACAGGAATGTACCAAGTATGAATCTAGAAAAACTGGATGTTTTTAAAAATGAAATGAAACATATAAAGATTGATATCCTAGGCATTAGTGAGATGAAATGGACCGATTTGGGCCATTTTGAAACAGGTAACCATATTAGTTACTACACTGGGAATGATAAATTGAAGAGGAATGGTGTGGCATTCATTATCACAAAGAATGTTTCAACAACTATCTTGAAGTACAGTGCTGTCAGTGATAGGATAATATCCATACACATACAAGGAAGGCCAGTTAATACCACCATTCTTCAAATTTACGCACCAACCACCAAAGCCAAAGATGAGGAAATTGAAGATTTTTATCAACTTCTATAGTCTGAAATTGACCGTACATACAATCAAGTGTAGGAGCTCTGGTAGCGTAGTGCCTAAGGCACTTGACTGCTAACCAGAAGGCTGGCAGTTCAAACCCACCAGCCACCCCTCAAAAGGAAGATTGGGCAATCTACTTCCATAGTGATACTGCCTCGGAAACCCAAAGAGTGGTTGCTATGAGTTGGGTCCGACTGGATGGCACACAACAACAACAACAACAACAATCAAGTGTGTTGATTATTACTGGTGACTGGAATGTGAAAGTTGGAAATAAAGAAGAATCACCAGTAGTTGGAAAATATGGCCTTGGTGATAGAAATAATGCTGGAGATTGCATGATAGAATTTTGTAAGACCAATGACTTATTCATTGCAAATACCTGTTTTAAACAAAACAAATGCTGGCTATGCATGTGGACTTCACCAGATGGAGTACACAAGAATCAGATTGACTATATCTGTGGTAAGAGGTGATGGAAAAGCTCAATCTCTTCAGCCAAAACAAGGCCAGGAGCTGATTGTGGAACAGACCAGCAACTGCTCATATGAAAG
>NW_006921681.1:4835142-4836403 GCF_000298275.1 Orycteropus afer afer
AGCAAAGAGTAACTAAAGCAAATAGAAGAAATGACAAGATAAAAGAGCTGAACAGAAGATTTCCAAGAGCAGCTCAAGAAGACAAAGTCAATTATTATAATGAAATGTGCAAAGACATGGAGTTGGAAAGCCCAAAGGGAAGAACACCTTTGACATTACTCAAGTTGAAAGAACTGAAGAAAAAAATTAAGGCTCAAGTTGCAATATTGAAAGATTCTGTGGTCAATATATTGAATGATATGGGAAACATCAAAAGAAGATGGAAGGAACATACAGAGTCACTGTACCAAAAAGAATTGGTTGATGTTCATCCATTTCAGGAGGTGGCATATGATCAAGAACCAATGGTATCAAAGGAAGAAGACAAAGCTGCACTGAAGGAAGTGGCAAAACACAAGGCTCCAGGAATTGATGGAATACCCATTGAGGTATTTCAACAAACGGATGTCCCATTGGAGGCACTCACTCGGTTATGCCAAGAGATTTGGAGGACAGGTACCTGGCCAACTGACTGGAAGAGATCCATATTTGTACCCATCCCAAAGAAAGGTGATCCAGCACCATGTGGAAATTATAGAACAATATCATTAATATCACACACAAGTAAACTCTTACTGAAGATAATTCAAAAACAATTGCAGAAGTTTATTGACAAGAGAACTTCCAGAAATGCAAGCTGGATTTAGAAAAGGATGTAGAATGAGGGATATCAGTACTGATGTCAGATGCATTTTGGCTGGAAGCAAAGAATACCAGAAAGATGTTTACTTGTATTTTATTGACTATGCCAAAGCATTCGATTGTGTGGATCATAACCAACTATGGATAACATTGAGAAGGATAAGAATTCCAGAATACTTAATTGTACTCATGAAGAAGCTGTACATAGACCAGGAGGCTGTCGTTCAAACAGAACAAGGGGGCACTGCATGGTTTAAAATCAAGAAGGGAGTGTGTCAGGATTGTATCTCTCACCATATTTATTCAATCTGTATGCTGAGCATATAATCCGAGAACCTGGATTATATGAAGAAAAACATGGCATCAGGATTGGAGGAAGACTCATTAACAACCTATAATATGCTGATGACACAACCTTGATTGATGAAAGTGATGATTTGAAGCACTTACTGATGAAGGTTGAAGACTATACTCTACAGTATGGCTTATACCTCAATATAAAGAAAACAGGGAGATCTCTGTTGGAGATCCTAGATAGAGTGGGAGAACAATGTGGAATGAAACTCAAAATCATTAAAAA
>NW_006921681.1:4853221-4857267 GCF_000298275.1 Orycteropus afer afer
CAGTCCTACTTCCGTAGTGATACTGCCTCGGAAACCCAAGGAGGGGTCGCTATGAGTCGGGGCCGACTCGACGGCACATAACAACAACAACAATATCTGCTATGCACCTGTACCTGTCCAGTCAAATGTGGCTAGAATCACACTGACTGGTTTCACTTTAAATTCATGACCACAAACCCCAAGAGTCCTTAATGCTGCTTGGCGATCATACAACATTTACCCAGGTTAATTTATCTCCCAATTTTCTGCCCAATTATTTCACATTCTCTCCTCCCTTCTCAGATCTCCAACACCTCCTCTCCACTTCACTGTCAGCTGATGGCTTTGTTTTGAAGTTCACTGAGAAGGGTGATGAAATTAGCAAGGAAACCCTCACACACATCTACCTCACACTCTCATTTCCAGTCTGCTAGTCTAAATGAACCATCTCTGCTCCTGTCTAAAACCTAGCCCTCTGCTCATGCACTTGATCCTATCCCCTCTTATCACTCATGATATCCTTGGCAATTCGCCCCTCTGTCTGCTACATCACATTTTGTCCTCTGCTGAATCATCCCATTAGAATACAGATAAATCATTTTTCTTCCACCTTCAGCCTCTCTTGACTACATTTTACATCTTAGCTACTGCCAGAGGTGTATCTATGGAAAATGGCGCCTACGGCAAGCACCGAAATTGTGCTCTTATCCAAACATCTGACACCATCTTTTAGATAACTTTCCCGCTATATCAGCTCAAAAATGCCAGTCAAGCTTGTTAATCTTTTACTTCACATGTTATGAAAATTACAACTACACCTTCCTTACTTTCACTGCTGAAAATTAGTCTATGATGTGCTCAATGTCAGTTTTTTCACCCAGTTCCTTCTCTTTATATACTCGGCAGAACAAGATCACACAGTCTGTCTTTACCCATGGAGGCTGTCATATACTAAAGTATTTGTTTTGACTTGCTGAATGATCTCTCACAGCTGGGAATGGAAACTGCTCAGTGGCACCCCTCCCCCTTCAAAGTGATGCCCAGGGCACTTTCCATACCTGCTATACCTTAGATAATGCCTCTGACTACAGCACTCAGAGGAGCTCTGGTGACATAGTGGTTAAAACATTCAGCTGCTAACCAAAAGCTTGGTGGTTTGAACCCACCAGACATTCTTCAGGAGAAATATGAGGCAGTCTGCTTCCATAAAGATTTATGGCCTTGGAAACATTGTGGGGGCAGTTCTACTCTGTCCCAAAGGTTTGCCATGAGTCAGAATTTATTTCTTTTCTCCTTTTTGCAGCAAAACATCTTTAAAAGAATCATCTATATTTGCTCTCTCCAATTCTTCTTTTCCCATTCACTTTTAAATCCCCTCCCCTCCCAGTTTTGACTCCACCTCTCAATTAAAACTGTTGTTACTAAGGTTCCATGTTGCTAAACAAAAGAGCCAATTCTTATTCCTCATTTTCTTAGTCTATTGGCAGCACTTGATACAATTGATCACTGCTTTTGATACAATTGAATTTGATACAATTGACATGCTCTTTCAGGATCCTAATCCATTCATTTTCCTCTCACCTCAGTGGTGACTCCTTCTCAGTATCTTTTAATAATTCCTTTTCTTTTATCCAACCTCTTAATGTTGGAGCTCCCAGGCTCAGTCTTTGATCTTTTTTTTTTCAAAACCAGCTCTTAGTCCCTTGTTGATCTCATCTAATCTCATAGATTTAAAGAATATCCCTCTGCCATTGATTTTCAAATTTACACCTCCCTCCTGAACCCCAGACTCATATAGCCAAGGACCAACTCAACATCTCCACTGGGATGTCTAGTTGTTGTTGTGAGGGGCCATTGAGGTCAGCTCTGACTCATAGTGACCTTATGTACAACAGAACGAAACATGCCCTGTTGTGCCCATCCTCACAATCCTTGCTATATTTGTGCCCATTTTTTGCAACTACTGTGTCAATCCATTTTGTTGAGGGTTTTCCCTTTTTTCTCTGACCTTCCACTTTACCAAGCATGATATCCTTCTCTAGGGAATGGTCCCTTCTGATCACATGACTAAAGTAGGTGAGAGGAAGTCTGGCCATTCTCACTTCCAAGGACCATTCTACTGCATTTCTTCCAGGACAGATTTGTTCCTTCTTCTGGCAGTCCATGTTATTTTCAGTATTCTTCTCCAACACCACAATTCAAAGGCATCAATTCTTCTTCGGTCTTCTTTATTCATTGTCCAGATCTCACATACATGTGAGGCAATTAAAAATCCCATGGCTTGGGTTTGGCACACCTTACTTAGCCTTCAAAGTGACATCTTTGCTCTTCAACACTTTAAAGAGGTCTTTTGCAAGTGAGTGACCAACACAATAACGCTAAGGAAAATGAAGACAGAGAGGTGCAGAAGATGTACAGACAAAAAAGATAACCCTTTTACATGTAGAATACTGAGTTATCAGTGATTACAAACATTATTCTATGAGGAAATAGATGGGTAGACAGGCTGAATGATAAGGTATGTCTAGGCAAAAGGGAATATACCCATGACCATATATAAGGTTGGCAGATGATATGTCTCCATATGTATGTGCATGTGCTATAAGAATGTCCATGTATATAATAGAGCTAGCAAGGGGCAGAGTGATGATAACTTCTTAGCCATAGACAACCACACTGAGGGAGTAAGTAGTTGGACCTGTGAGCTCAGGACCATGGTAACAGCAGTCATCCAGCTCAACTGGCATAACATACTGCACAAAAACATTGTTTTCCATCTTATTTTGGTGAGTAGTAACTGGGGTCTTAAAAGCTTGCAAGCAGCCATCTAGATGCAGTGATGGGTCTCTTCTCACGCAGAACAAAGAAAAATGAAGAAAACCAGAATCATGGAAACAATTAGTCCAAGGGACTAGTGGGCCATGCAAACCTCAGCCTATATGACCCTGAGACCAGAAGAACTAGGTGGTGCCTGCCTACCACTGTCAACCACTGGAAAAGGGATCAGTACAGGAGATCCCAGATAGAGTAGGAGAACAATGTGGAACAAAACCTAAAATATTAATTATCTAAAAAAATACAGAAAAAAGCATGACAAACTCTGTTCTAGAGCAGGAAAGCAATTAAAAAAAAAAAAAAAAAAGAGCAGTTTTACTAGTCTGATAGTGCCTGGTGAGACCCTGGAGACTACGGCCCCTAGTTACCTTTCAGGTCTGGAATTGAACTCACCCCTATGGCTTCCAGACAAACAATAGACAAACATATAGGGTGAGGATTTACAGCAGGTAGATACACTCCTTAGAACAATCAATCATGAGAGAACAGAAGGGCAATATTTGCACAGGGAGATAGCCCAGAGGGCAGGAATGCATAAGGAAGAGGGACACAGGGAAGAGGTAAATACAGAGGCAGAGAAGAGAGTTGTTACATTGTGGGGAATTGCAGTCAATGTCATGAAACAAAATGTGTATGAACTGCTGTATGGAAAATGAATTTGCTCTGTAAACTTACAACCAAATCACAATAAAATTGTCTTTAAAAAAGAAAGAAAGAAAACATGACCAGCACCCCTAGTAGCACCCTTATACTCCTTTCCCATCACTACATCTGGTTCAGTCACTACACCCCAAGAACAACCACTCTCTTGACTTCCCACCCATAGATTACATTGTCTATTGTTTCTAATTTTTATAAATGGAATCATTCAATATGTGGGGGAGAAATGTAAACTGAATAATTCATGTCTTGTTGTTGTTGTTAGGTGCCATTGAGTCATCTCCAACTCATAGCCACCCTATGTAAATAGAACGAAACACTGCCTGGTCCTGGGCCAGCCCCATGATCCTTGCTATAGCTGAGCCCATCGTTGTAGCCATGGTGTCAATCCATCTTTTTGAGGGCTTTCCCCTTTTTCGTTGACCCTCTATTTTACCAAGCATAATATCTTTCTCCAGGGAATGGTCCCTTCTGACAACAGGACCAAAGTAAGTGAGATGAAGTCTAACCATTCTCACTTCTAAGGAGCATTCCGGCTGCACTTCTTCCAGGACAGATTTGTTAGTTCTTTT
>NW_006921681.1:4857367-4861654 GCF_000298275.1 Orycteropus afer afer
GCTCTTTAGCACTTGAAAGAGGTCTTTGAAGAAGATTTGCCCAATGCAATACATCATCTGATGTCTTGACTGCTGCTTCCATTGGCGTTGATTGTAGAACCAAGTAATATGAAGTCTTTGACAACTTCAATCTTTTCTCCATTTATTATGATGCTGCTTATTGATCAAGTTGTGAGGATTTTTGTTTTCTTAGTATTGAGGTGTAATCTGTACTGCAGACTGTAGTGTTCAATCTTCATTAGTAAGTGCTTCAAGTCATCTCCACATTCAGCAAGCAAAGTTGTGTCGTCAGCATATTATAAGTTGTTAATATGAGTCTTCCTCCAATCCTGATGCCATGTCCTTCTTCATATAATTCAGCTTCTCGGATTATTTGCTGAACATACAGATTGAATAAGTACAGTGAAAGGATATAAGCCTGACACGCTCCCTTCCTAATTTTAAACCATGCAGTATCCCCTTGTTCTGTTCAAATGGCAGCCTCTTGGTCTATGCACAGGTTCCTCATGAGCACAATTAAGTGTTCTGCAATTCCCATTCTTCTCAATTTTATCCATAATTTGTTATGATCCACACATTCAAATGCTTTTGCATAGCCAATAAAACACAAGTAAACATCTTTCTAGTATTCTTTGCTTCCAGCCAAGATGCATCTGACATCAGCAATGATATCCTTTGTTTCAGGTCCTCTTCTGAATCCAGCTTACTTTGTGGAAGTTCTCTGTCAATATACTGCTGCAAGTTTTTTAATTATCCTCAGTACGAGTATACTTGTGTGTGATATTAATAATATTGTTTGATTATTTCCATGTTCTGTGGGATCACCTCTCTTTGGAATGAGTACAAATATGGATATCTTCCAGTCAGTTGGCCAGGTAGCTGTCTTCCAAATCTCTTGGCACAGACAAGTGAGTGCCTCCAGCGTGTCATTGTTGAAACATCTCCTCTGGTATTCTGTCAATTCAGGAGACTTGTTTTTTGCCAATTCCTTCAGTGCAGTTTCAACTTCTTTCTTCAGTACCATTGATTCTTGATCATATGCCCTCTCCTGAAATGGATGAATATTGACCAATTCTTTTTGGTACAGTGACTCTGTGTATTCCTTCCCTCTTTTGATGTTTCCTGCATCATTCAATATATTGCCCATAGAACCTTTCAATATTGCAACTCAAGGCTTAATTTTTTTCTTTAGTTCTTTCAGCTTGAGAAATGCTGAGTGTATTCTTCCCTTTTGGTTTTCTAACTCCAGGTCTTTGCACATTTCATTATAGTAATTGGGTTTGTCTGCTTGAGCTGCTCCTTGAAATCTTCTGTAACTCTTTTATCTTGTCATTTGGGAACCTAATCTCCTATGTATATTTTCACCAAAATCAAAATAAAATGCTTTTTTAAAATAAATAAATAAATAAAGAGGTCTTTTGCAGACGATTTGCCCAGTGCAATTGCATTTATGGATGTCTAGTAGATGCCACTATGGAGCTCTGGTAGCATAGTGGCTAAGGCACTTGACTGCTAAGCAGAAGGCTGGCGGTTCACATCCAGCCACTCCTCGGAAGGAAGACGGGGCAATCTACTTCCGTAGTGATACCACCTCGGAAACCCAAAGAGGGGTCGCTATGAGTTGGGTCCGACTCGACGGCACATAACAACAACAACAACCAGTAGATATGTCAAATTTAACATAACTGAACTTCCCCCCAATACCTGTCCCACCTGAGGTATTCCTATCAATTAATGGCAACTCCTTCCTTCCAGTTGCACAGACTAAAGCCTTCAAGTATTTCACACCTACATCCAATCCAAATGGATATGGAAAAATCCTGTCGGCCCAACCTTCACACTATGTCCTGAAGCTGACTGCCTCTCATTATGTTCTCCATATTTCCCTAGTCCCAACCACCATCATCTCTTGCCTGAATTATTGTAATCACCTCCTAACTATTAGTGTCCCTGCTTCTTCCTTTGTCCCCTGAGTGGTCTCAACACGGCAGGCACAATCCTTTTAAAGCGAAGGTTAGCTTACATCACTGTTCAGCTCAAAACCTAATCATGGCTCTGTATCTGTCAAGGTGAGCCAGCCCACACTGTGATTAAAAAAACAAACAAACAAAAACACCATTTCAGTCCCTTAAAACAATCACCAGTTCTTACTCATGCACCATGTCCATCTCAGGCAGGCAGTGGGCCCCTGTTCTTCACCATCATTACTCAGGGACTTGGACTTTCAGCTTGGGACACCATCTTGAATGTTTCTGGCCACCTTGGCAGAGAGGTATAAAACTCCAGAACATGTATCACTGGTAATTAAAAGCTCCAAAGGTGACCTCAAAACTGCATCCAGCTGTGAAGTGATACAACCACTGTGGAAAGCAATATGGTGATTCCTTAGAAAGCTGGAATTGGAGATATCATTTGACCCAGAAATCCCATTACTAGGTATATATCCTAGAGAGGTGAGAGCCAGGACAGGAACAAATATATGCACATCCATGGTCATCACAGCACTATTTACAATAACAAAAATATGGAAACAACCTATGTGCCCATCAGTGGAAGAGTGGATGACCAAACTATGGTACATATACATAATGGAATGCTATGTGCACTAAAGAACAATGTAGAGTCTGCAAAACACTGTGTAGTATGGATGAACTTGGAGGACATTATGCTGAGTGAAATAAGGCAATCACAGAAAGATAAATACAGTATTAGTTCATTGTTGTGGAGAGTCAAGGAAAGGTTTCTATATGGATGGAAATTTTCTTTGTTGGTTGCCAGGGGTGGGAGAGGAAGGGAGGGAACACTGCAAAAAAAAAAAAAAAAAAAAAAAAAAAAAAAAGCATTGACCCATGTCACTTTAGTTTTGTGTATTTTACTGTACATAAATTATATTTCAATAAAGTGCATTAAAAAAAATGTGTCCAGAACTGGTCACATGGACTCATCCATCCTTAGGAAAGGCAGAAAGTGTCATCCTACTCTGTGCTCAGAGAACAGAAAGCCACACGATAACCACCACAGGGTTCCAGTGATTCTTAGATGAAAACAAAGTCCTTACAATGGCTTATGAAGCCCTGCATACCAAGGCTCCCATCATCTCTCTCCTCTCCTGCTCTCTCCCAGGTGCAATTGCACCTGAGAACCTCTTTCCTCTGCCTGGGCTACTCTTCTTTCACATGTCTGTATGACCAATTACCTCACTTTCTATCCACTTTATTAAAAATTATAATTCATCATTTCTTCTTTCCAATCTTCCCACTCCTACATCATATACACATCAAAATGAAAGTTTCATGAGAGTAAGGAAGATAGGTGATTTGTTTGTTTTATTCACTAATGTATCCTGAGAGCCCAGATCTAGAGGCCTTGGCACATGGTATAGACTTAAGAAGCATTGGTTGAATGAGTGCACCTCACTAGTACTTGTTGCATGCCATCAAGTCAATTCCAATGCATAGTGAGCCTATAGGGCAGAGCAGAACTGCCCCATAGGATTTCCAAGGCTGTAAATCTTTATGGAACCATGTTGCCTCATCTTTCTCCCATGGAGCAGCTGGTGGATTCAAACCACTAACCTTTTGGTTAGCAGCCCAGTGCTTTTACCACAGCACCACCAGAGCTCCTTCCCTATGCTGCTAAACCAAACAAAAAACCAAATCCACTGCCATCCAGTTGATTCCAACTCATGGTGACCCCCATTGGGTTTCCAAGATTGTAAATCTTTATATAAGTAGATTGCCTCATCTTCCTTCCCCAGAGCCACTGGTGGGTTTGAACCCTCACCTTCTGTTTAGCAGTCAAATGTCTTAGGCATTGTGCCACCAGAGCTCTTTCCTACACTGCTCAGGGGAGTGTAAATTGGTACAATCACATCGGAGAGCAACTCAGCAGTCAAAGATCAGCATGCATTGTTACAATCAGCAATTCCACTTCTCAATGTTTATCTTGGAGAAACTCTTCCACACATATGCCCAAAGAGACAGATACAAAGATGTTCACAACAGCTTTGTTTATAATAGGTAAAAATTGGAAAAAGTAGAATGTCATTTAGCAGAGCAATAAATCTAACTAGGGTATTGTACAAGGGACTATCCTACAGCAGATAAAATGAATTAATCTATATGTATCAATATATATATATGTATAAACTAACCAAAAGCAATCATTGTCGTGGAGTCGGACCCGACTCATAGCGACTCCTCCTTGGGTTTCCGAGGCAGTATCACTACGGAAGTAGATTGCCCCATCTTCCTTCCGAGGAGTGGCTGGTGGGTTTGAACCGCCAGC
>NW_006921681.1:4861754-4871420 GCF_000298275.1 Orycteropus afer afer
TTGTTGTTGTTGTTATATGCCATTGAGTCAGACCTGACTCATAGCAACCCCTTTTTGGGTTTCCAAGGCAGTATCACTACAAATGTAGACTGCCCCATCTTCCTTCCGAGGAGTGGCTGGTGGGTTTGAACCGCCAGCCTTCTGGTTAGCAGTCAAATGCCTTAGGCACTATGCTACCAGAGCTCCTATATAAAAAAACTAAGAAGCGTAAAATTGAAAAGGCAATTGGCAAAGAATGACATCATTTGTATAAACTATGAAAACAAACTAAATAATGCCATGTGTTTTCTGCATACACATATAGATAGTAAAATATAAAACTATTCACTGAAAAGAGTCACACCATGTTCACTCTCTGGGGAGAGTGGCAGGAATGTGGGAAGAATATTTTGGCTACACTTGTAATATTAAATTTTTTAAAAAACCTGAAGCAAACATGAAAAAAAGAACATTTTCAAAATCTATTTATATATTATATTCCATACTTGTTCATGATAAGTTTTTAAAAATTTTTAAGAAAATGAATAGTAGAAACAGGATTCCTAAAATATTACAAAGAGACACTTTCTCTTTCTTCTTGTATTTTTAGACAAATCCCTGGCACTCAATTTACAAAGAATTTTTCACTAGTAGTGATAAGCTCAGCAACTTTTGAGAAGTGACAAGTGACCCAGTAAACAAAGGTTCCATTGCTTTGCTTGGGATCTCATGTTCTCAAAGCTGAATTTTATCGGATTTAAGATCCAGTTTAGGAAACAGCCCTTTGAAATATACCTCTGCTCAAAATGGAGAAAAATTTTATCTGCCTTCAATCTCCATGAAAGAAGTTTGGATATCAATGCTTCTGATCAGCACTGGATGGACGGTTGACAGATGATATAGCACACTTATAAAAAAAGATCGTTGTTAGTTGCCATTGAGTCAGCTCTGTCTCATGGCAACCTTATGTATAACATAGCCTGATCCTGCACCATCTCATAATCCTTCATATATTTCATCCCACCATGGCTGGCTAGTGTGTCAATCCATCTCATTATAGATGTAGAAGTAGCAAAAGATAATTTTTGCTGACCTTCTATACCAAACTTGATGTCCTTTTCTAGAGATTAGTCTTTCCTTATGGCATATCCAAAGTAAGTGAGAAAAAGTCTCAATCCTTGCTTCTAAGAAGCATTCTGATTGTATGTATTTCTTCTAAGATAGGTTTGTTCATTCTTCTGGCAGCTTCTGGTATATTCGATACTCTTGATCCTTGTTGTTGTTGTTGTTGTTATGTGCCGTCGAGTCGGACCCGACTCATAGCGACCCCTCCTTGGGTTTCCAAGACAGTCTCACTACGGAAGTAGATTGCCCCATCTTCCTTCCAAAGAGTGGCTGGTGGGTTTGAACCTCCAGCCTTCTGGTTAGCAGTCAAGTGCCTTAGGCACTATGCTACCAGAGCTAAATATCTGCAAATACCAAACCAAACTTACTGCCATCGAGTTGATTCTGATTCTTAGTGACCCTACAGGACAGAGTAGAACTGCCTTTACAAAGTTTCCAAGGCTGTAAATCTTTATGGAAGCAGTCTGACACATCTTTTTCCTCAGGAGTGGCTGGTAGGTTGGAACTGCTGACCTTTTTGTTAACATCTGAGCACTTTAACCACAGTGTTACCATGGCTCTTTTGTTTCATTTAAGTAGAACCCTGAAATTAGCTAGTCAAATTTTCTGGTCCCAGAATATCTTTACATTTTTAAATGGTATTCATGACCCAAAAAGCTTTTGTTTAGATGGGTTATTTCTCTATTTATCATATTAGATATCTTTGAAACACGAGAATAGGCAAGAACAATTTCCCTGAGCTGTCAGAGCAATGTCATCCCAGTTCATGTAGCTTCTGGAAAATTCCATTGCACATTCATGAGAGGATGAGAATTAAAACAGCAAATAAAGCCTCATTGTTATGGATTGAACGTGTTCCCCATCCTCCCGAGTATCTGTGGAATCCTGATCCCTGTATGTATAAATAAGGAGCTCTCGTGGCAACATGGCTAAGACATTTGACTGCTAACCAGAAGGGTAGTGGTTCAAACTCACCAGCCACTCCGCAGAAAGAAGACTTGGCAATCTACTTCCGTAAATATTTACCACCTCTGAAATTCGAAGGGGGTCACTAAGAGTCAGAATTGACTTGATGGCAGTGAGGGTTTTTTTTTTTTTTTGGTATGTACAAATGTAATCTCATTTAGGAACTGGGTTTTCTTTGTTATGTTAAGGAGGCCATTGGGTGTGTCTTAAACCTAATTGCTTCTGAGATATAAAAAGAGCAGATTAGGCACAGAAGGAAACAAGCACCAATGGCAGAAAAATGGATGCCACATGGAGATCTTCGAGGGACCAAGAAACAGAATCTGAAAGAGACAAAGACATTTTTCCCAGAGCAGGCAGAGAGAGCCTTCCCTAGAGCCAGTACCCTGAATTCAGACTTCTAGCCTCCTAAACCAAGAAAATAAATTCCTATTCTTTAAAATCCCCCACTTGTGATTGTGGTATTTCTGTAACAGCAGCAATAGGAAACTAAGACACTTGGTATTATGAAAAAAGTCTTGACCTCACAGATCTGCTGAATGGGTACCTGGATCTCACTTTGAGAACTGCTGGCTAATCCAAATCTCTTCATTTTACACAGGAAGAAACTGAGGCTCAATGAGGATAAGTGACCTAACTACAGTCTCAGCTTTCTGACTCTGTTATGAGGTTTCCTAGAACCAATGAGCCACAGGACAATGTTTAGAAAAGGGGTAGGGGCAAGTACATGGAGCACAAACCTACTCTGACACGGATGCGATGGAGTTACGATGAGCTGGAATTGACTCTATGGCAGCTGATTTTAAAGTCAAGTAACTACTGTGACATAGTGGTTGCAAAAATGAGCTCAAACATCGATGACTGTGAGGCTAGAGCAATACAGACAGTGTTTTGTTCTGTTGTATACAGGATCATTATGAGTCAGAATCAACTCTATGGCACCTAATAACAACAACTAGTGTGAAACCAGGAGCTCTGGTAGCATAGTGTCTAAGGCACTTGACTGCTAACCAGAAGGCTGGAGGTTCAAACCCACCACCCACTCCTCGGAAGGAAGGTTGGGCAATCCTACTTCTGTAGTGATACTGCCTCGGAAACCCAAGGAGGGGTCGCTATGAGTCGGGTTTGACTCGACGGCACATAACAACAACAACAACAACAGTGTGAAACCAGCCAGTTACTCTAGTTACTGACTGTAGATTTTGTTATATCATCAAGCACCTGTCCTTTAAATTTGCTTGTGCACTGTTGTTATGTGTTGTTGAGACAGTTCCCACACATAGTGACCCCATGTACAACAGAATAAAACACTGCGTGGTCCTGTGCCATCCTTACAATTGTTCCTATATTTGAGCCCATAGTTGCAACCACTGGGTCAATCCATCTCATTGAGGGTCTTCCTCTTTTTTGCTGACCTACTTTACTAAGCATAATATCCTTCTCCAGGGACTGGTTCTTTCTGATAATGATGCAGCACCTGCCTAACAAAATTGTCTACTTCCTCCTTTAAGGGGAATCAAACTGTGATCTTAAAAAGTGCCTATTCGTTGCCATGTGACTCGCACCTGTGTGCGCTGCCACCATATTTGCTCCCTTATAAAAATTGCCTTACCGAGATGCTGGCAAGCAGTCTTGAAGGCACTCAGCCTGACTGTTACTTTCTTTGCGCAACAAAATAATGCAACCTTTCTCTCCCCAGCTCGGTCCCCTTTTATTGCCTTAATGGACTCATACACAGCAGGCAGCCTTGAATAGCCTGTTGAAATGGTGTGATTCTGCTCTGTTTGTAACCTTGGTAGTAGTGTTGAGGTGGCCTGGGGATTATTTCCACAGACCTGTGGGTACCTGGCACTGAAAATTAGAATACCTGGGGCTGTAAGGTGGTTGTTATTTCCCTGTTTTGTTGGTATCATGGGTGATTCTGAGAGCATTCCTGAATGGATTTTTACTGCTTAGATTATATTTTAAAGAATTGGTGAAAGTTTGGTTCTAACCCTATGAAGAAAAATAAACTGTCTTTCTGTGGTAATACTGCATGGTCACAATACAGACTAGGATGGGGAAAGGTGGCTAGGTAATGAAAGTTTAAATTATAATACTATCCTACAAACTAGATTTGTTCTGTACTAGGATGAGAAAATGGGACAAAAAATACCATGTTGAGGATTTTATAATGTTATATAAGGATAAGAAAATGCAAGAAGAATGTAAAATCTGTGTACAAACCACAGCAAGTAAACAGACAGAGAAGAAACCTTGGGTTCTTCAACAACTTGATACTAACTCTGATGATCGGTTGGGTTCACTCCAGCCTTCTTCTCCATATCCCCCAGCTCCTCTGACCCCCAAGACACTCCACAAATGGCTAGGGGTTGTACTCATTGTTGCCAGCTTCTACTAAGAGTGAGGGGGCTTCCTGTCCCTCTACTCCCTCTCCCTCTGCCCTGCCTATGCTCTGTCTGCCACACACTCAGAATGGGACAGAGTATCGGTCACCTGATTGACCTCTGAGAAGAGCCATCAGGCAGGTTTTTTCCTTCTTAGACAGATTGTAGGCACCAGAGGCAATATGGACTGGATCTACATGCCTTTTAGTACTAGTGATCTCTACAATTGCAAAAACAACACCCCCTGGATGTAGAAAAGACCCTAAAAAGCTGTATGATTTATTCACCTCTATCTTCCATACTTACAACCGCAACTGGCTAGTTGTGTCACCCTGTTAGACCCCCAGCTGACCTCAGAAGAGAGGCTCATGGTCCTGGAAATGGTTCAAGAAGAAGCTGAAGGCACTACATGGCCCAGGCCCAAAACCTGGCTGCAAATGACACTATTCCTACCAGACAGCTGGGTTGGGACTTGAATATTGACAACCAGAGAGGTTGCTTGGTTTATTATCAAGACTGTTTGCTAGAAGGGTTCAGGAATGGTGTACCTAAACAGATTAGCCTGAACAAGGTTGGACAGAAGTCAGATGAAGAAGATGAAGATCCCTTGACCTTCCCAGAAAAAAATTTTTACTGCTTTCAGACAATGCACTGACTGGGACCCAGAGTAGCCTGATAATGCTAGAACAATTAATGCTGTTTGTTGGACAGAGTGCACCAGACATTCATAAATAGTTACAAAAGGTTGAAGGCAATATCATTTTGCCAATATCTCAATGGGTAGAAATAACCTTTAAAGTCTATACTAAAAAAGCGAGCGAGCGAGCGAGCAAGAGAGAGAGAGAGAGAGAGAGACAGAGAGACAGAGAGAGAGAAAGGCTGTCAGATATTAAAGAGCCCAGAAAAGGAAAACAACAGGTGATCTTCCTTGCTGCTGCTCTTTAGAGATCGGAGCTTGGCAAGGGGACCAAAGAAAAGGAGAGGCCTCAAAGAAACCCCCTCTTAAGTCTGGTAATTGACCATCACTAAACAAAGATCAGTGTGCCTATTGCAGAGAGTTGGGACACTAGAGAAATGAATGCCCCAAATCTTCCTGAAACAGGAAAGCCCCAAGTACCTACCTAGATGTGGCAGAGCCTCAGTTTCCAGCCATGGTTTATCCTGGAGACAAGTCAGACTGAAGGAGACCAGAGGCAACTCCTCCACCTGAGCCTTTGGTTATAATAAACATGGAGGAAAAGCCTACCAGATTCCTGGTGGACATGGGGCCACACATTCTGTCCTGACCCAGAAACAAGCCCCTTCCTCAGGGAAGATGATCACCATTGTGGTTGTTTCTGGCAGAGACCAATTGGCTTTTTCTACAACCCCTATCCTGCTCTCTCTCTGGAAGAACTTTGATGCATATGTTCCTTTACATGTCCAACTGCCCTGTACCACTTCTAGGTAGATACCTCCTACATAAATTACACGCTGAAATCTCGTTTGAAAATGGAAAGATGCATATGAACATACCTGCCAAGAAGAGCTGGCAAGCCCACCTCATGCTCTGTAGGGGAGTCACTTCAGAGGTTCCCAGTGGGGTGGAATTCAATGAAATTGAATAGCAGGTGAATTCACAGGTTTAGGCATAGCCTATCCCAGGCTAAGCAAAGAATTCAGAGCCAGTCACAGTGCAGTTACTCCCTGGGATCATCCCACCCTGTCTAAAACAGTACCCCCTTTATGTGGAAGCATAAGAGGCAATTGGGAGACTGATTCAAACATATACCAAATTTAGACTTTTGAGACTATGACAATCTTCTTTTGACACCCCAATTTTATTGGTGAAAAAGAAGGATGGGACATAATGGTTTGTCTAAGATCTCAGGGCTACCAACCAGGTTACAGTGACTCTGTGGTACTTAACCCATATACCCAACTGTCTTCCCTTCCACCAGCTGCCCAGTGGTTTTCAGTGTTAGATTTGAATGATGCTTTCTTTTGTGTCCCATTAGAACACAAAAGCCAAGAAATCTTTGCCTTTGAGTGGGAAGATCCCTCCTCCAGACAGAAACAACAGTTCTGTTGGACAGTGTTTTCCCACTCTCTTTGGGTCAACCTTGGCAAGGGAACTGTAGAACTTGAGTCTGGCCAATGACGTGCTGTTGCAGTATGTTGGTGATTTATTAATTGCCAGTAAGACTGATTTTGACTCAGATAGAAACACTGTTGAAGTCCTAAACTTCCTTGGATACAGGGTCTCCCAAGAGAAGTCTCAAATTACATCTCAAAAGGTGACTTATGTAGGGTTCATCATTAGATCAGGACAAGAACTCCTCCTGGAGACAAAAAGGCCAGTTGTAAACTAGCCTCCCCCACTGACTGAAAACAACTGAGAGGTTTTGTCAGGATGGCAGTTTTCTGCAGAATATGGATTCCTAACTCTGGGGTGTTGACCAAACCCCACTAAAAGGCTCTAGAAGGGAATGAGACTGATTCCTTCATGTGGATGGCAGAAGAACATGCCTTTAATGCCATCAAAAGAGCTTTGGTAGAAACTTCTGCTCTGGGTCTGCTAAACGTGCATAAACCTTTTGACTTGTTCATACATGAAAGTGTCAGTGAAGCACCCCATGGCATACTTCTTCAAGAAACTAAACCCAGTTATTAACGTACCTGAAGGCTATTGCTGCAATTGTGGTCCTCATCAAAGAGGCAGAGATACTGACTCTGGGATGAGACTCCATGTCTCAGTCCCTCACAAGGTCATCACCATCCTGGAACAAAAAAGATCCCACTGGCTCTCAACTGACAAGATGACTTAGTACCAGGCAGCATTAGTAGAAAAATCTCCCCAAAGCTTTAGTAACTCTTAAAGAAGCCCACCAGCCAACCAGTTTTGGCTGAGATGCCCTATATGACTGGGTAAAGAGACATTTAGTGGGTAAAGAGACATCTACAGTGACACTGAGACTGCTTTTTGACAGTGTACCTACCTTCTGCGCCCCAAACAGCCTGAACATCAGGCATCCAATGGGGAGGAGTCAACCTGGAAAAGACAGCAAGTAAACTTCACTGAGATGCCAAGAGCCCCAGAGGCTATAAGGACTTTCTGGTATTTGTTGACACTTTTGGAAGTAGTTCTGGTGGTATAGTTATTAATGTCTGGCTACTGACCAAAAGGTCAGTTGTTTGAACTCATCAGCCACTCTGTAGAGGAAAGATGAGGAAATCTGCTTCCATAAAGATTTACAGCTTTGAAGATGGTGGAATTGGCAGACAAGCTACACAGACCTTCAACAAAGAAAAGAGAAACCAATTGACACAGATACAGAAGATAATCCTGAAGTGCTGAGCTTTGAAAGGAGGATACAAAAGTGGATAAAACACAAACTAGTAGAAGAACCTGAATGAAAACAGTGAGTAAGGAGACAGACAAATGGTGCTGCAGACTGTCAGCTGTCCTGATGGCATGGACAGCCTGAATATTTCCAAATGGTGTTAGGACCTGAGAATTAACCTAAAAATTAGTCCTGCTCACTAAGTGCTGCATGGATAGCTGCATGGGTAGCTGACGACTGAAAAGGGAAACAGCAAAGGAGACTCACTGAGCTGTGGATTTTTGGCTGTCTAGAGGGTACAGCCATTTTGAATGTTTACAAGTGGTGGTCATTATGGATATTTAAAGTGACAGCATTCTTGTTCAGATTCCAGGGACCTAAGAATAGGCTCTGCTTGCCAAAGACAGCATTGACATACAGGAGGCTGACAACTAGAAGGTAGACAGGTGGTGAGGGCGTAAGTGTTGTCAAGTAGTGAATAGAGGAGCTCACTATCCTGCTAACTCAGATACATCCAAACAAACCAAGGCAAACAAAAAATCTTGGGCAAATCACACCAACATACAATCACCAATTAAATATAAACACAAAAACGTCACAATGTCTCAGAGACAACAGCCCATCACAGTCCACACAAAGAAGTAAAATAAAGCAATAGAAACAAGTGACCAGGATACAGACCCAGAACACATCCCTGAGGAAGAAGTAGCATTGGAACTCCCTGGTAAGGAATTCAAAAGAATTACATTTTGGTACTTTCAACAGACTGAGAGACGGATCAAGGAAAACACTGACAAAACTGAGGAAAACAAAGAGAAAACCCTAGAATAATTTTGGAAGACAATACAAGAACAAAATGACAAAATAAATGAAAAATTTGAAATGATACAAAATCTACAGACAGAAATCCAGAAGATTAATACCAAATTCTAAGAAATAGATAACACACTGAATGGGCAAAGACTAGAATTGAATCAATGGAAGACAGAATTAGTGAGATTGAAGAAAAATACCTCAATACTTTTTGGAAAGGGCTCAATCAGAAAAAGGATCAAAACAAAATGAGGAAAGCCTAAGGTTCATGTGGGATGCCATCAAAAGGAATAACGCACATGTAATCAGAATTCCAGAACAGGAAGAGAAAAATAAAACCACAGAGAAAATTGTTGAAGATTTGTTGGAAGAGAATTTCCCTGATACGATGAAAGATGAGAATATATCCATTCAAGAAGCCCAATGAGCCCCAAACAGGAGAGACCCCAAAAGAAAATCACCAAGACATATAATCATCAAACTCACCAAAACCAAAGACAAAGAAAGAAGCCTGAAAGCAGCACAGAAAAAATGAAAAGTAACCCACAAATGACAACCAATAAGACAAAGCTCTGATTTCTCAGCAGAAACCATGCAGGCAAGAAGGCAATGGGATGTTATATATAAAACCCTGAAAGAAAAAAAAAATTCCAATCAAGAATTATTTACCCAGCAAAATTGCCCCTCACATATGATGGTGAAATCAGGATATTTTCAGATAAGCAGAAATTAAAGGAATTTGTTAAAACCAGACCAACCTCTTAGCAACCAAGAGATGCTAAAGGGAGTCCTTTGGACAGAGAACCAACAACAGCAAACAACAATGTGTCATTAATACACATGATGACATAACCCAGGAACCAAGCCAGTTATGGAAGTATCCAAAGTAAATAAGCTTACAAGACTGTAAACAGGGAACCAGAGACATCAATTGGAAAATGAGGACAACTACAAATCAAAAAGAGGGAAAAATTTGTGTAGTTACAGAACTTCTAAATGTTGAGGAAGTCAAGACAATTGTAAGATAGAATGGACTGTTCTAAACTTGGGAAGAAAATTATAAATCACAGGGT
>NW_006921681.1:4890641-4942561 GCF_000298275.1 Orycteropus afer afer
TTCTAAAAATTAAATTTTTACGTGCTTCAAAAGACTTCTCCAAAAGAGTAAAAAGAGAACCTACAGATTGGGAAAAAATATTTAGCAATGACATATCTGACAAGGGATTTATCTCTAAAATTTATATTAAACTCCAACACCTCAACAACAAAAAGACAAATAATCCAATTGAAAAATGGGCAGACGACATGAATAGACACTTCATCAAAGAGGATATTCAGGCAACCAACAAATGCATGAGGAAATGTTCACGATCATTAGCCATTAGAGAGATGCAAATCAAAACAACAATGAGATACCATCTTGCCCCAACACTAATAGCCAAGTTCAACAAGACAGAAAATAACAAATGCTGGTGAGGATGTGAAGAGATTGGGACTCTCATACACTGCTGGTGTGACTGTAAAATGATACAGCCACTGTGAAAAGCAGTATGGTGATTTCTTAAAAAGTTGGAATTAGAAATACCATTTGACCCAGCCATTCCATTACTAGGTATATATCCTAAAGAACTGAGAGTCAGGACAAGAACAGATGTATGTACACCTATGTCCATCGCAGCACTATTTATAATAGCCAAAAGATGGAAACAACCTAGGTGCCCATCAACAGAAGAATGAATAAGCAAAGCATGGTACATACAAACAATGGAATACTATGAAACACTAAAGAATAGTATAGAATCCGCAAAACACTGCATAATGTGGATGAACTTGGAGGACATTATGCTGAGTGAAATAAGTCAATTACAGAAGGACAAATATTGTACTATGCATTAATGTAAAAAGTCAAGGAAAGGTTTATATATGGAAGGAAACTTTCTTTGTTGGTTACCAGGGGTGGGAGGGAATGGGAGGAAACACTGCAAAAATCAAATGAAATAAGGAAAAAAAGAAAGAACCAATGGTATTGAAGGAAGAAGTTGAAGTTGCACTGAAGGAATTGGTGAAAAATAAGTCTCCAGGAACTGACTACCCATTGAGGTGTTTCAACAGATGCTATGCTGAAGGAACTTACTCATTTATGCCAAGCAATTTGGAAGATAGACAGCTACCTGGCCAACTAACTGGAAGATACCGATATTTGTACCCATTCCAAACAAAAGAGATCCAACAGTATGTTGAAATGATTAAACAGTATCATTAACATCACATGCAAGTAAAATTTTGCTGAAGATAATTCAAAAATGGTTGTAGCAGTATATTGACAAGGAACTGCCAGAAATGAAAACTGGATTCAGAAAGGATGTGGAATGAGGGATATCATTACTGATGTCAGATGCATCTTGACTGAAAGCAAAGAATACCAGAAAGATGTTTACTTGTGTTTCATTGACTATGAAAAGGCATTTGATTGTGTGGATCACAGCAATTATGGATAACATTATGAAGAACGGGAATTCCAGAATGCTTCATTATTCTCATGAAGAACCTACACATAGACCAAAAGGCTATCATTAGAAAAGAATGACTCCTGTTGCGGATACTGTATGGCTTAAAATCAGGAAGGGTGTGTATCAGGATTGTTTCCTTTCACCACACTTATTCAATCTCTATGCTAAGCAATAATCTGAGAAGCTGGACTATATGAAGATGAACAGAGCATCAGGACTGGAGGAAGACTCATTAACAGTTGCAATATGCAAAATGCAAATGATACAACCTTGCTGAAAGTGAAGAGGACTTGAAGCACTTACTGATGATCAAAGACTACAGCCTTCAGTATGGAATACACCAACATAAAGAAAACAAAAATCCTCATAATGGGACTTGTTTTGGTTACCTCCATGCTGCTCTAACAGAAAATACCACAAATGGGATGACTTGAACAAACAGAAGTTTATCCTTACAATTTTGAGGTTTTAACTACAAGTTCAAAGTGCCAGGCTCTAGGGGCTGGGTGAAAGCCCCTTAACCTTGGGATTCAACTCTGCCTCCTGCTCCCAGCCCACTGGAGCTAGAGGCTTTCTTCACTCAGCTGCTGGCTACTGAGACAGACAAACCCAAGGTTGACAAGTAAAAAGGCACAGTCCCGATGTTACCAAACCACACTGCAGGCCATCAGTTCAGGTCCATTGAAAGTCCCAAGGTCAGCAGAGCATAGCAGGCTGCTGAATAATCACATGGCTACATGCAGGGTTCAAGTGTGCCATAAGCTAGAGACCATTCCCAAAGCTGTTTCTTATATACAGGAAGCAGACCACATACCCAAAGCAGCTACTCAGCTGCTCCAATAGATTCCACCAGGGAGTTAATTATCAGTCTTACCATGGGGAGTAACTACATTCAGCTGCCCAGCCACTCAACCAGGCCCAGCCAAGTTGACACACAAACTTAACCACCACAGGGACCAATAAGCAGCATAATGATAAATGGAGAAAAGATTGAAGTTGTCAAAGATTTCATTTTACTTGGATCCACAATCAACATCTATGGAAGCCGCAATCAAGAAATCAGACATCGGATTGCACTGTGAAAATCTGCTGCAAAAGATTAATCAACACGAGACATGAGAAGGGCAGCATGTACATAGAGGGAAAACTGGGCAGATAGGAATGCACAGATAAGAAGGGCACAAGTAAGGGGTCATCACAGGGTGGAGAGGGGAAGAGAGCCATTTGTTTTGGGGATTGTAATTGGACCGTGAAATCAAATGCACATGAACTGTTGAGAGTAAAACAAATCTGCTTTGTAAATTTGCATCTAAATCACAATAAAAAATTTAAAAATAAATTAAAAAAAAAAAGATTTCAAAGAGCAGCTTGAGAAGACAAAGTCAATTATTATAATGAAATGTGCAAAGACCTGGAGTTAGAAAACCAAAAGGGAAGAGCATGCTTGGCATTTCTCAAGCTGAAAGAACTGAAGAAAAAATCCAAGCCTTGAGTTGTAATATTGAAAGATTCTATGGGCAAAATATCGAATGATTCAGGAAACATCGAAAGAAGGTGGAAGGAATACAGAGCTCTGTACCAAAAAGAATTGGTCAATGCTCATCTATTTCAGGAGGTGGCATATGATCAAGAACCAATGGTATCGAAGGAAGAAGTCAAAGCCACACTGAAGGAACTGGCAAAAAAACAAACAAACAACAACAACAAAAAAAAAAAAAAACCCCACAAATCTCAAGGAACTGACAGAATACCCATTGAGATGTTTCAACAAACAGATACTGTGCTGGAGGCACTTACTCATCTATGCCAAGAAATTTGGAAAACAACTACTTGACCAACTGACTGGAAGAGATGCATATTTGTACCCATTCCAAAGAAAGGTGATCCCACAGAGTGTGAAAATTGTTGAACCATATCATTAATATCACACACAAGTAAAATCTTACTGAAGATAATTTAAAAATGGTAGCAACAGTATACTGACAGGGAATTTCCAGAAATGCAAGCTGGATTCAGAAGAGGATGTGGAACAAGGGATATCATTGCTGCTGTCAGATGGATCTTGACTGAAAGCAAAGAATACCAGAAAGATGTTTACTTGTATTTTATTGACTATGCAAAAGCATTCAGTTGTGTGGATCATAACAAATTATGGATAACACTGAGAAGAATGGAAATTCTGGAACACTTATTTGTGCTCTTGAGGAACATAGACTGGGAGGCTGTCATTTGAACAGAACAAGGTGACACTTCATGATTTGAAATTAGAAAGGGAGTGCTTCAGGGTTGTATCCTTGCACCATACTTATTCAATCTGTATGCTGAGCAAACAATCTGAGAAGTTGGACTATATGAAGAACATGGCATCAGGATTGTAGGAAGACTCATTAACAACCTGCAATATGCAGACAACACAAACTTACTTGCTGAAAGTGAAGACGACTTGAAACACTTACTGATGAAAATTAAAGATGAGTCTGAAATATGGCTTACACCTCAACATGAAGAAAAGGAAAATTCTCACAACTGGATCACAATAAATGGAGAAAAGATTTAAGTTGTCAGAGTTATCATATTACTTGGGTCCACAATCAACACTAATGAAAGCAGCAGTCAAGAAATCAGACATCGTATTGTACTGGGCAAAAGACCTCTAAAGTGCTGAAGAGCAAACATACCTCTTTTAAGACTAAGGTGCGCCTAATCCAAGTCATGTTATTTTCAATAGCTTCCCATGTGTGTGAAAGCTGGACAACAAATAAGGAAGACCATGGAAGAGTTGATGCTTTTGAGTTGTGGTGTTGGCAAAGAATACTAAAAGTACCATGGGCTGCCATGAAATCAAATGTGCATGAACTGTTGAATGTGAAACAAATCTGCTTTGTAAATTTGCACCCAAAGCATAATTTACAAAAAAAGAAAAAGAAAGAAAGTGGCATGAACTACCTGAAGAACTAACAGACCTGTCCTGGAAGAAGTATAGCCAGAATGCTTCTTGGAAGTGAGAATGGCCAGACATCATCTCACCTATTTTGGTAGTGTTGTCAGAAGGGACCATTCCCTGGAGAAGGGTATCATGCTTGGTAAAGTGGAGGGTCAGCGAAAAAGGGGAAGACCTTCAACAAGATGGATTGACACAGTGGCTGCCAGGATGAGCTCAGGTATAGCAAGGATTGTGAGGCAGTATTTCGTTCTGTTGCACACAGGGTTGTTAGGAGTCAGAGCCGACTCGACGGCACCTGACTACTAACTAAACAATGACATTAAGAAGTCCTGGTGGTGAAGTGGTTAAGTGCTTGACTGCTAACCAAACGATTGATGGTTTGAACCCAGCCAGCTAGTGTGTGGGAGAAAGACGTGGCAATCTGCTCCCATAAAGATCACAGCCTAGAAATCCCTATGAGGCAGTTCTAGTCCATCACATGGGGTCTTTATGAATCAAAATTGACTCGATGGCACCTAACAACGACAATGACAACCTAAATATTTCATTACTTGAACATGTATTGGATGGATCTTGATGGACTAAATTCAGCTCAGTAAATCAAAGTAAGATTTTTCTAATTAGAAATAAATACTAAATAAAAAACAGAAAAATAAAATCTGATCTTTTTATTCCTTCAGCTATCTGAAGTTCAATTTCATGAAAACCAAGTACTTCAGTTGTTTGTCTTTGCATGTTTATGTTCATTTATCAGCTGCACTTCCCCAAATCACATTATTTTTGGAGGACTCTGAGTGAAGGAAATTAGCAGATTGATTTTTCATCTAAACACCAATCTGTTGTTGTTGTTGTTTGCCGTCGAGTCAGCCCTGACTCAGAGCGACCCCTCCTTGGGTTTCCGAGGCAGTATCACTACGGAAGTAGGATTGCCCAACCTTCCTTCCGAGGAGTGGCTGGTGGGTTTGAACCGCCAGCCTTCTGGTGAGCAGTCAAGTGCCTTAGGCACTATGCTACCAGAGCTCCTAAACACCAATCTAGACAACATAAAAATAATAAAACAATAACTTCAATTAAACCAATGTTTGCAATAACTCATTACTTGTTTTTGTATATTTTGTGGCACATGAAAAGATGTAATGGCCATTACGAAAAAGGAAATTTATCTTCCAAGAGTTGTATTTGCTCACCTTCAAGTTCACAAATGCTGAAGCTTGCTTGGAGCCATTGAAGGTCTTTGCCCCTGAGGGGGATTTAATCGCATATTTCCCAGATTCCTACTTAAGCATTCTGTCTATATCTTGGTTTGTATCTAGTAAAATATCTCAGTTTAATTAAATAATTTTGATCTGAGTCCAAAACAGCCTCTAGGAATTATAGGATTCCTGGTGGATGCCAAGACTATTAAGACTATATATTATGATCATTATACATCTATGTATTATGTTCATCTCCATTTTATAGTTCATTATTTAACTGTGTCTAAAGGTTAAAGTCTTTACGGGATAATTTGGCTGATTCCTAACTTGGCTAATTTAAAAATAATTCACAACTATCTTTGTGTCACCATTATTTGTCTACAATGACCTAACTCAAAGTATGGAGCCCTTAGATTATAAATACTTTACTGCTTTTACCAGGTAACCTTCCACATTTCCTCCCATCAAATAATTACCACCTCCTCAAAATAAATGTGATAAGCATATGTAATATGGTAAACTGATTTTTGTGTTGATTTTTTGTTTTTGTTGTTGATGTATGATTTAGGAGACCCCAAGTGTTACAGAATGAGAGCTCCATAGGTTTTTTTTAGCTCTAATCTTTATGAAAGCAGATCATAAGCCTTTCTTTTGTAGTGACGCTGGGAGGGTTCGAGCCACCAACCTTTGGGTTATCACCTGAAAGCAAACTGTGCCAACCAAAGGTCTTGGTAAACTGATTTTAAACTAATTTTTCCTTTATTGTACATCTCATAAATCAGTAATCTAAGTTGTATCTGCCTGTCATTAATGCACATTTAAGAGAAGCTGAAGAAACAGAAAAAAATATTAAAAGATATTTTTCGTAGTAAAATAATTTGTGTTTCTAATGAAATCAGCTGAAGGCACAAAAATTCTGAAGGGATCAGATAAATGCAATACATCATTCAAAAAATTAAAACACACTGGATGTTTATAGGACTGTTCCAGCACTAGGGACACATGCCTTAGAGATTTGTTAGTTAGATCATTGTGATTCTAGGCAACAGATCCTCTGCCAACCCAGCCCTTACAGAGGGACACAAGGTGATTTTTTATGTTCATCCAAAAGAGCAAGGTGATTCCTTCCTTCACATCTTAACTCAAAACTCAAAACTTTTCATTTACTAAAAAATGACAGGAATATAAAAAATGTCAGATGGCCCATAATGATTAGGCTATCGCATTAGTATTTGTTCCCTTCCTATACAAGATATTTTCTTGGGAGCATAGTATCATTTTGGGTTTAGCAAGCACTTTGAAAGTGCCCATAATACTTTTTTCAAAAATTTTTTACTGTGATTTGTGTGCAAATTTATAAAGCAGATTTATTTTACACGCAATAGTTTATGCACATTTGGTTTCACAGCCCCATTACAATCCCAACAATGAAAAGCTCTCCTCCCATCTCCTCTGTGTCACTACCCCTTCCCTGTGCCCTTCTTATCTATGCATGCCTATCTGTCCAGCTTTCCCTCTATGCAAATACTGCCCTTCTGGTGTCCCATGGTTGATTGATCCAAAGGGTGCATCTCCCTAGGGCAGGTGGGTACATCTCCCTGGGGTAGGTGTTCTGCTTGTAGACCTCTTTACTGTTTGCTGAGAGGTAATCCATGGAAGTTCTAGGCTCTATGCCCATAATAGGAGCTCTGGTAGCATAGTTCCTAAGGCACTTGATGGCTAACCAGAAGGCTGGCAGTTCAAACCCACCAGCCACTCCTCGGAAGGAAGGTTGGGCAATCCTACTTCTGTAGTGATACTGCCTCAGAAACCCAAGGAGGGGTCGCTATGAGTCAGGGCTGACTCGACAGCACATAACAACAACAACAACATGCCCATAATGCTTTACATTTCATTACTCACATAACATTCCTTTGAGGCTGGTAAGTAAGCTCTGCTGAACTTTTGAGAACGGATTTGAATGAGTCACCTTGAACTACTTCAGCCCAGTACTGCAGTTTTGCCAATAAAGGGCATTTATGCATGGCAGAATGGTTAACCAGTAATTTTCAAACCAGAGGTTGGATCAGGAAGGGTCTTTCCAGTTAAAATAGCTGTATACTGTGCCTATCTGGGATGATGGGTAGGAGGAATCAGGATAGAACCTTACTCTCACTGCACAGAAAATAAATCTTAAATTACTTATGGAGCTATATATTGTTGTTTTAGTTGTCTTCGACTCCTGGTGACGACATGTGTGCAGAGCAGAACTGCTTCATAAGCATTTCAAGGCTCATGAAGCAGATCAGCAGACCTGTCTTTTCTGGTGCTTCTGAGTGGGTTTGAACAACTGACCTTTCAATTAGTTGTTGAGTGCTTAACCATCTGCACCACCAGGGACTCCAAAGTTAAATACAACAAATAAAACTATTTGAAGCTAGGGAAAAATTTAGATGACTGCTACCTTTTCAGACTTCCAACCTCTAAATATCAAATGGCCCGGCTCAACACTCAGCCCTCTTCTTTTTTCCATGCTCACCACTTAGTGGCCATGTCCAGTTCTCTCCTCCATCACTCCCTTCTCCCACATACAGTTCCTTCAGCCAACCCTCAGTGAAAAAGAAGCAGAAATTCTAGGAAGCAGTGATACGGATAGGACAAGCATTGTTGTTACTTGCCATTGAGGCGGCTGTGACTCAGGATGACCTTTTGTATAACAAAACGACATGTTCCCTGGTCCTGTGGCATCTTCATCATTGTTGGTATGTGTGAATCCATTGTTTCAGGTTTTGTGTCAATCCATCTCATTGAGGGCTCTTTTCATTTTTTGATGACCCTCTGCTTTACCAACCATAATGTCCTTTTCTAGCAATTGATCTTTCCTGACAATGTATCCAAAATAAGTGGGACAAACTCTCTACAACTTTGCTTCCAAGGAGCATTCTGGTTGTATTTCTTCTAAGCCTGATTTGTTCATTCTTTGGGCAGTCCACTGTATATTCAGTATTATTCTCCAACACTACACTTCAAACATATTGATTCTTCTGGTTTCTTTTGTTGTTGTCCATCTTTCTCATGTATATGAGGTGATTGAAAAGATCATGGCTTGGGTCAGGCACACCTTAGTCATCAAAGTGACATCTTTGTGTGCTAAAATTTTAAAGAAGTCCTCTGTAGCAGATTTACCCATTGCAATATGCCATTTGATGTCTCAAGCACTGCATCCATGGATGTTAATGGGACAAGTAGGAACAGATAATATAGTGAATGAGCTTATTGCCCTGCAAATAGCTGAACAAGTGTACGTCATCCTTGCTGCTGTGGTGGGCTCAGAACATCCTGGTGTCAGCTCTGACATTCACAGAAACACATTGGTGTTTCAGAGATGGAGTCACTGCCTCACACCCCACACACAGACACTACTGGCTGATGACTCAGGTGACAGAAGGTTGGTGGGAGGCAAAAGATGGGAGACCATGAAAGTGGTTGCAAAGCCCAACAATCAGCGGATCTGAGGGCTGAGTCTTCTGGTGAGCACTGCTTCAGGAGCAGATGCAGAGAGAGCTTGGTGGAGGGAGGACCTTGTGTGACTGGAAATGGTAGAGTGGCCAATTTTTTCTCTTAATGAATGATGATTACTATCACTATATGGGAGCTCTGGTGGCATAGTAATAGGCACTTGACTGCCAACCAGAAGGTCAGTGCTTTAAACCCACCAGCAACTCTGCAGAAGGAAGACGGGGAGTTCTTCCCTAAAGATTTCAGCCTCAGAAACCCAAATAGAGGTTGCTATGAGTTGGAATCAACTCAACGGCAGTGACTTTGGTTTGGTTTATTACTATACATTTTCTGTTCCATTTTTATAACATATAAAAATGGTAGCTCATGATTGTCCAACAAAGTTTTTTTTTTTTTTAATTTGAATACAAAGCTCTGTGGTGGTGTTGATTCCACCTCATGGTGACCCCATGTATGACAGAGTAGAGCTGCCCCAAAGGGTTTCCTAGGCTGTAATCTTTACAGGAGCAAACTGCCAGGGCTTTCTCCTGCAGGGCTGCTGGGTGGGTTGAACCTTCAATCTTTCAATTAGCAGCTGAGTGCTTAACCATTGTACCACCATCAGGGCTCCTTATAAAGCTTTGTCCAAAAAAAAAAAAAAAGGACCCAAACTCACTGCTGTCGAGTTGGATCTGACTCACAGTGACCCCTTCTTGGGTTTCTGAGGCAGCATCACTATGGAAGTAGATTGCCCAGTCTTCCTTCCGAAGAGTGGCTGGTGAGTAGAAACCGCCAGCCTTCTGGTTAGTAGTCAAGTGCCTTAGGCACTACTCCACCAGAGCTCCCTGTAGAAAATGGTAATAAGCCTAACAGCAAAGAAACCTCCCACAGATGTTGCCAGGAAGAAAAGGGAGAGGTTAAGAAGAGTGGTTGGAAGGACTTGGGGCTTTTAGGCATATCAGCTGAGAGTCACCAGGAATAGAAGGGGAGATGGCTGTCCTCCATTCTGGTTAACCAAGTGAAATCAGCTAGGCCACTGGCACAGATGCAGAGGAAGTTCTCCCACAAATAGGTCAGATGACAGAGACATCTAGGGTGGGCTCTAAGAGCTCACTCAGGGCTCTAAGGGATGTGGCTGCCTTTAAGCACTGTGCTTGGGGCTCCTGGTATGACTGGCTCCCCAAAATCAACATGTGACCTTGTCCAGATGCTACAAAAAAGTGTATATCTCCCTTTGTTCAGGCTGTCACAGCAAAAATAGAGGACCAGATGGAGGTTCCAGACCCCATGTGCAATTAGTCCCAACTACCCTGAGGAGCTCTGGTAGCATAGTGCCTAAGGCACTTGACTGCTAACCAGAAGGCTGGCTGTTCAAACCCACAAGCCACTCCTCGGAAGAAAGGTTGGGCAATCTACTTCTGTAATGATACTGCCTCAGAAACCCAAGGAGGGGTCACTATGAGTCGGGTCTGACTCAACAGCACATAACAACAACACCCCGAGGCCCCAGAGGGAGACTATATGGTTCCAACACAAATTAAGACAGGCCAGGACCTCAACATGGTCATTTGCTCCTGCCCGTGCCCTTGAACTGGTACTGCTCCTTGCCAGGCTCCATTCCCCTTTTCTTTGCCAAAGCTTCTAAGGAAGGTAAACTCGAGGAGTTGACTTTGCCAGAATGAGTTGACTTTGCCAGAATGATTGTTTTCCTGACTTCTGTATTCTCTGCGTAGAAGGGCAAAGGAGCTGATTTCATAATAAATCACCGAATAATATATTGTAACCAAAGATTCAAATACTGCAGGAGCCCCAGACCACCTGTGTCCCCTCCCTTGTTCCTATAAAAGGAACCAGTAAGATTGAAACAAGTTTTGTTTCCAGCTGAGGATCAGAGAAGTTAAAGAACCTGGCCAAAGTCACAGAGTCAATTGGGAGCTGCAGGAGCCCCAGACCACCTGTGTCCCCTCCCTTGTTCCTATAAAAGGAACAGTAAGATTGAAACAAGTTTTGTTTCCAGCTGAGGATCAGAGAAGTTAAAGAACCTGGCCAAAGTCACAGAGTCAATTGGGAGCGAGAATCACAGCTTGGAGAGGGCGGGCCTCTCACGTTTTGTGCTTTCTTTCAAACATAACAACAATTAAGAGGATGGCGTGGGACTGGGCAGTTTGTTCTGTTGTACATAGGGTCTCTATGAGTCAGAACTGACTTGACAGCACCTAACAACAACAACACTCAGTTCAAACCTACCCCACAGTTTCATGGGAGAAAGACTTGGCTATCTGCTCCTAAAAAGATTATAGCCTATAAAACTATATGGGGCATTTTCACTCTCACATGGAGTTGCTAAGACTCAAAAATTGACTCCACAGTATCCAACAACACCATCCATTTCTAATTGGCACATGCAGGTTTTCCTTTGGGAACCTCAGTCCATATTGTTGGGTAAGGCTCACCTGCCTTCAGAAAGCAGGGGTGAGCATATGATCCAGGGCTAGTCAGTAATTTCATCCCCTTGGCCACAGTGATTGGTTGAAGGATGGGCATGTGACCCAATGAAACTCAGACTCAGGATTTTTGCTGGAACAATTGGGAAAAACAAGCTAGAGCTGACAAGCTGAACATATAGAGGAATTGTGGGCTGCCAAGCTGGAGAGCCTGTCTGGGAGCAAAACCCATGAGAGAACAGCAGGGCTGAGAAATGAAGAGATACTGAGTCCTGGTGACATTGTTTTGGCCTCTGGATCCAGCCACGCCTGAAGCCACATGGCGGTATATCCTATTTTTGGTTGAAGTCACATTGCATTTGTCACTCCTCTTGCAAGTGAAAGATCCTAACACCATGCCACCATCTGCCTAAGAACAATATCCCAGGTCTCTCCGTGGCTCCTACTCCAACAGTAACAGCCTCGGCTCATGTCTACTCCCTAAAGCTGTGTTCACCTTTAAAATCCAGTGCCTCACTGGGTCTTGACATAGGATAGGTACTCAATAACAAAAGAACAAAGTAGGGTGTGTTTGTGTTAGGGGGACAGATGAACATGAGGGCATTGCTTTGCTGTTTTTTCTCCTTTGGATCAAATTTGCTCCAGGGAGCCCTGAAGTTATAGCAGAGCTCAAATATTTTCTGTGCCTTTCCTCCTGCATTCTCTCAGTCACTCTGTGTGTCCTTCATTCTTCTGTTGTTGTTAGGTGCCAATGAGTGAGCCCTGACTCAGTGCCGAGGTGCTATCACTACGGAAGTAGATTGCCCATCCTTCCTTCAGAGGAAGGTGATAATAAAGCAGAGACTAGTTAAATGGAAGCTTCTAACTTTGGAGAGAAGTGGACAGAGACCCACATGTAAAACTTCATAAACTTTGAATTTGGCCCCTTTTATTATTTTCTTTCTATCTTTTTGAATAAGTGGATTTTGTTCATCTTAAAAATATTACCCATGGAGCTGTATGAAAAGTGAATTTACTCTGTAAATCTTCACCCAAATCCTAAAAAAAAAAAAATATTACCCATGGAGAGCATGGTAATGGATTTATGACAAGTCTTTCTCTGTAGGTTTTTTTATACTGTATCCATGCCAGAGTAAACTGCAGCCTCAAACCATTGCCCAGACTCCTTACCCAGGGGCCATGAGCACTGTAGGGGGTTGTACAGTATGAAAAGGGGGGGAAAATGCAATGAGTAGATTGTTCTTTGACAGGACAAACAAAAAATTAGAAACATGTAACAGACATAGTACAACATTTATTCATATTATATTTTACTTTTTTCCTCTAAAAAATAAAAAAATAAAAAAATAAAAATCACCCATCGGTCTCAGGAGTCATCCAGCCTCCTGGATGACTCATGAATTTCTGTAGTTGGACAATCTTACTCATCAGCCTGTTGAACAGTTCCTTTTTCAGAGACATAAATGCCATTCAGAACATTTATGAATATCCTTGTTTTTAATTGCTATGGCTTGCTGAATTTGATACAAGTTCGATGTAATTTCCTTCAAGCATTAATTCATCTTTCTGGGCTTGAGATACTGAACAAGCAACACCTGGCCTCCTCCAAATCCTACGGATACATTTTTCACCCAAGAAGTTTTTGGATTTCAACAAGAGGCCTGCTTTCCTGAATAATAACGTTGCTGAGGAAGTGAGTATACACAGGCCTCATCTTGTAACGGAAGCCCAGTGGAACAGCCATGATCATGTTCTGTACATGACTACAGATAGTGCCAACTGTAGCCAGGTCCTTTCTACTTCTCCTTTTTCTTTTTCTTTCCAGGGAGACTGAGTCCCTCCTCAGGGTTCCTCTGGGGCCCTTCACAATAACTGTTCCTTCAGGGTGCTGTCGACATCTTCTGGAATGCTGACAGTCTGCTTGCGGACAGTGGTCTTCATTCTTGAAGTAGATATGGCAAAGAGCTGTTAATTTCTTTTATTGTTTTATTATGATAGAAATATATACAACAAAACATTTGCCAATTCAACATTATGTTCTACTCAGTGACATTGACTTCATTCACCCACGTTGCACAACTGTCATCATTATCCGTTTCCAGATTATTCCACCACCATTCAGTGGAATAAATTCAGTGGGACAGAAACTCAGTGCCCCTTAAGGAATATGCCCCCTCTCATTTTCCCCTCCCTCCCACCTCTGGTGACCACTAGTAAGCTTTGGTCTCTATACACTCGCCTATTTCATGTAAGTAGGATCATACAGTATTTTTCCTTTTGTGACTGATTTATTTCACTCAACATAATGCTTTCAAGAATTCTCCATCTTTCTGCAGCCTCTATGACAATGAGAGCAGGAGAACTAGATGGTGTCTGGCTACCATTGTCAACCACTTGGAGGGGGATCTAGGTAGGAGATCCTGGATAGAATGGGAGAACAATGTGGAACAAAACTCAAAATCATTTGGGAAAAAAAAAGGGGGGAGGGACCAGTTTTGCTGGTCTGATAGAGCCTGGTGGAACCACTGAGACTATGGCCCCCAGCTGCCCTTCAGGTCTGGAATTGAACCCACACCTGTGGCTTCCAGCCAAACAAAAGGCATAGGAGTTGAACATTTACCTGAGGTAGGTACACTCCTTGGAGAGAACAATCATGGGAGAAAGAAGGGCTGTTTATGCACAGGGAGACAGCTCAGGGGGCAGGAGTGCATGGACGGATGGACACAGGGAAGAGGTAACCATCGGGAGGAAACAGGAAGGGAGCTGTTGCATTGTGGGAAATTGTAGTCAAGTCGAGACAAAGTGTATGTGAACTACTGTACAGAAAGTGAATTTGCTCTGTAAACTTTCACACCAATCACAATAAAAAAAAGAGAAGAATCTACCAAAAACCAAAAAAAAAAAAAGAATTATCCATCTTGTAGACTTGGGGATCTACTTTCTGAAGTTCACAGACATTGAAAACCCTGTGGAGCACAGTACTACACTGATACACATGGGGTCACCATGAGTTGGAATTGACTCAGCGGCAACAGGTTTGGTATTTTGGTTTGGTAGCATATATCATAACTTCATTTGTCTTTATGGCTAATTCATATTCCACTGAATGTATAACCCCTTTTGCTATTTTTGTTATCCTATGAATGTTTCTTCATGTTGTTGTTAGATGCTATCGAATCAATTCCTATTCATAGCAACCCACTTCGTAACAGAACAAAAGCTTGCAAGGGACTGCCTCATCTTCATCAACAGCAGGCACCGTGAGCCTATTGTTCCAGCCACCTTGTCAATCCATCTCATTGAGGGTCTTCCTCTTTTCCACTGACCCTCTGCTTCACCAAGCATGAAGTCCTTCTCCAGGGATTAGTACTTCCTGATGACGTGTCCAAGGTAAGTGAGACAGTCTTGCCGTCCGTGCTCCTAAGGAACATTCTGGCTATACAAAGACAGCTGTGTTTGTTCTTCTGGTAGTTCATGGTATATTCAATATTCTTCGCCAATACTGTAATCCAAAGGCATCAATTCTTCTTCAAAACCACCCCCCCAAAAAAAAAACAAATTCCTGCCATCTAGTTGAATCTAACTCATAGTGACCCTTCCTTGCGATTCTGTAGCAGTATCACTACAGAAGTAGATTGCCCAGTCTTCCTTCCTAGGAGTGGCCGATGGTTTTGAACCACCAGCCTTCTGGTTAGCAGTCAAATGCCTTAGGCACTATGCCACTAGAGCTCCTAATTCTTGAGTATTCCTTATTCATTATACAGCTATCACATGCGTATGAGGTGGTTGAAAATACCAGGGCTTGGGTCAGGTGCACTTTAGTCATCCAAGCTATTTTAAAAGAAAAGAAATCCCTCACCAAGAAATGAAGGTCCAGTGAGGGGCTTGTCTGTGACTATCTCTGCATGAATTCCTGGCATCCCTGTTGATGCAGCTGCTTTACTGCAGGCTTTTGTATGACAGACTTTTTTTTTTTCCTTGGGAAAAGCCAAATTCAGAGGTCTCCTGTGCTGTCTGAGGGCACGTTACTTCCTGATACTCCCCCCCCCGCCCCGACCTGTGTATGATTCCTGAATAATTCTTTTATTCTTTTAAACATTTAATTGTGGTTTGTATGAAAGTTTACAAAGTAAGTTAGTGTCCCATTCAATAATTTATTCACATTTTGTTTTGTGACATTAGTTGCAATCCCCTCAATGTAACTGTACTCCTCCCACTTTCTCCCTGAGTTTCCCTTTCCCATTTGCCCATCTTTATAGGCCTATCTGGGAGCTCTGGTAGCATAGTGCCTAAGGCACTTGACTGCTAACCAGAAGGCTGGCAATTCAAACCCACCAGCCACTCCTCGGAAGGAAGATGGGGCAATCTACTTCTGTAGTGATACTGCCTTGGAAACCCAAGGAGGGGTCACTATGAGTCAGGTCCGACTCGACAGTACATAACAACAACATAGGCCTATCTATTGTTCCTTTTTCCATTTGTCCATCTTTCTTTCCTCCTTTCTGCCTTCTGAACTTCATTTTTGGACAAATTCTGCCCTTTCGGTCTCATAGGGTTAACTGTTCCTCACGGGTGTCATTGTTCACTTTATAGGCCTATCTATTGTTTGGCTGAATTGTGATCTCCAGGAGTGGGTTCAGTTCCAGGTTTGAAGGGTATCTAAGGGCCAGAGTCTCAGGAGTTCCACCAGTTTCTATCAGACCAATTAGTCTGGTCTTTTTGTCTTTTTTTATTATTTTGAATTGTTTTACATTTTTCTCCACTCTGTCCAGGACTTTCTATTGTGATCCCTATCAGAGCAGTGAGCAGTGGTAGCCAGGCACCGTCTAGTTCTCATCTCAGGGTAGTGGACCTTGTGGTTTGGTTGGTCCATTAGTCCTTTGGACTAATTATTTCCTTGAGTCTTTGATTTTCCTCACTCGTCCTTGCTCCAGATGGGAAGAGACCAATAGTTGTAGCTTAGATGGCCACTTGCAAACATTTCAGACCCCAGTAGCTACTCAACAAAGTGTTCCTGAGGGATTTTGCTCTCCCAAACCTCAGAAATCAACAACACTAATGGGCCTCTGCCTGATCCCCACCATGTCCGGGAATTAGGTTCTGGCAAGTTAATGCAGTAAACATACTGTTATTTTGCAGCAGTCATTTAGGACAAAGGACACCCAAGTGGGCAAAGGCATAATGTTGGTGATTCTAACACTTGAGGTCAGAGGTTAATTTCTATACAAAGTCTCTGTACTTCTATAGAGTACCTTCTATATGTCACTTGGGTCAGGGTGACTGGTTGTGGAGACATTGGTTATGTGGTAGAGGGACCTTCTTTCAGGAAGAAGGGGCTGCACCCATGCTAAGAGCCCCCCATCCACAGCCTCCACTGAATCGGAGAAGGGTTCGCCAAGCTTTGCTCTCTCAGCCTTTGTCTCTATTTCTCCACCAGGATTCCTATCTCTCTGATGCTGCTATTTCTGGGGCTTATAAAGGACAGAAGGAGCCCTGGTGGTACAATGGTTAAGTGCTTGGCTGCTAACTGAAAAGTTGATGGTTGGAACCCACCAGCTATTTTTTCTATGGGAAAAAAGAGCTGGTGATTTGCTCCCATAAAGATTAAAGCCTAGGAAACTCTGGGGCAGTTGTAATCTTTTGCATAGGATTATGAGTCTGAATCAACTCAATGGCACACAACAATAGAGGCCTCGGGCAGGGATTTACAATGGTCTTTAACACCACAAAAGGAGCTCTGGTGGTGCTGTGGTTAAAGCATTGGGCTGCTTTCTAAAAGTTGGTAGTTTGAACCCACCAGCTGTTCTGTGGGAGAAAGGTGAGGCAATCTGCTTCTGTAAAGATTTATGGCCTTGAAAATACTATGGGGCTGTTCTACTTTGTCCTGTAAGGTTGCTGAGTTGGTATTGACATGACAGCATTGGTTTTTTAACTTTTTATTTATTTATTTTAACACCACAGTTTCTTTCCACGTACGTAGACAGCACATAACAATAGAGGCCCTGGGCAGAGATTTATAAGGGCCTTCAATACCACCAAAGGAACTCTGGTGGTGCCGTGGTTAAAGCATTGGGCTGCTAACCCAATCAAAAGGTCAGCAATTCAAACTACCTCCTTAGACTCTTTTCTCTGGAAGGTAATAGGACTAATTTGAAGTTGGTGGAGGAGGCCAAACATTCCATAAAAGCAGGGAAAAGCACGAACAGGATGAGCAAAAAACAAGAACAAGGACCCGATTACTTCCCTCACTTCCATCTCCCTAGTTCTTCCCCAGACAAGTTGGCACAAAGACCTGGGACCCTGCCTGTGCAAGGTCACTGACACATCCTGAACGGAATGGGATAAGAACCCAGAATAGCACTGAGGCAGAGCTGGCCTGGAAGCCCAGAAACCTAACCCCTGAGTGCCTTTGGGAGCACGCGTTGTCGCAGGTGGAAATAGGAGCTGACACAGGGCACAGGATGCCTATGGGAAACTGTCAACTCAAGTCTTGGTCTGATGACCTGTAAAACCAGCTGCCATCAGGTCAACTCTGACTGATGGCCACCCTGTGTGTGTCAGGGTAGAACTGGGCTCTGCAGGGTTTACAGTGGTTGATTTTCCAGGCCTTTCTTCCAAGGTGCTTCTGTGTGAACTTGAACCACAAGTTAGCAGCTGAACACCTTAACTTTTTGCACCACCCAAATGGCCTGACCATTCAGAGAAAAGACAAAACAAATTTGTTGTCATCGAGCAGATCTCAACTCTTGATGATCTCATGTGTTACAAAGTAGAACTATTCCGTAAGGTTTACCAGGCTATAATCTTCACAGAAATAGATCGCTAGGCCTTTTATCTATGGAGACTCTGGGTGATCTCCAACAGTCAACATTTCTTTCTTTCTTTTCTTTTTTTATTTTGATTGCAATTTGGGTGAAAGTTTACAGAGCAAATTCATTTCCCATACAGCAGTTCACACAGTCTCACAACATTGACTGCAATTTCCCACAATGCCACAGCTCCCGTCTCTCTTCCTCCCCATAGTTACCTCTTTCCTGTGTCCTTCCCTCCCATGCACTACGGGGTGCACCAAGCTGTCTCCTTGTGTATACATGGCCCTTCTATTCTCCCACGATTGATCTCTTCAAGGAGTGTATCTACGTAATGTAAATGTTCAACTCATATGCCTATCTTGTTGTGGGTTCCAAGCCACAGGAGTAGGTTCAATTCCAGACCTGAAGGGCAGCTAGGTAACAGCCAACTTTTCTTTAGGTTAGCAGTAGACAGCAAACTGTTTGCGTCACCCAGTGATCCTGGTCACCACAGCAGCATCCAAATCAGTTATTTTGCATATAATCTACTTTCCTTCTAAGCAGATACACATGGACTTGTGAGCTTACTGTGTAGCTGCCTGTTGTGTTGTTGTTGTTGTTATGTGCCATCAAGTCATCTCCAACTCATAGTGTGGCTGCCTAGGCCCTGCTTATTTTCAGAGAGCAAGGCTGGTCCTAGGAAGTCCCATTCCAAACTCTCATTTGCCTGTTTTCCTGGCACATGGCTGACAGTGACAAACACAGCTGCACTGGAGGACAAGCTCAACACCTGCCACACTGCTTTGTTTCCAAGCAGGTGGGGGCAGCAAGAAGAGACTCACTGCTGGAAGACCACAGAATTTGGTTTTAGAGTCAGCACAGAAAGGTGGCCAAGTGGAGAGGGCAGGGAGGCATGCAGTTTCCTCTTCCTACCTTTTGTTCCTTGAAAAGTCTTCAACATGTAAAAGATTTGAGGGAGAGAGGTGCTTCCTAAGAGGTCTAAAACCAAAGTCAGCCAAGGAGGAGGTCTCATCTCACTGTCTCCTGTCTCCTACATCCCCTGTGCATCTGTAGCTGCCTCTGTGGGGGAAAGTCGTCTGTGCCTGGCTGCAGCATCTGTGGTGATAGAAAGAAGAGGTGCTGACAAAGACTTGCTGTCCAGGAGTTTCCCTTTATCTAATGACAGCTCCATTCACCTCACCAAGCTTCTTCCAGAGCCTGCCTGGGCTGGCTTCATCCCTGGCTCTGAGCCCCCGTGAGCCGCAGGGTACAGGCAGCTCAGAGGGTAAATCTTGCCAGCCAGCTGTCCCTGTGGTTGGAGAGAAAGGCTGGGATGCTGGCCAGAGAGCAAAGCCAGCCTGGGCAGGGCCAGCAGGCAAGATAAGGTCCATCAGAACCAAGGGCTCTGGGCAGCTCCTACAGCACCCACTGCTGCTAAAGGCAGACTCCTATACAAACTCCATCACAGACTGTCAGCTTACCTACTGCCCAATTAGATAAATAACTTCCCTGAGCCGACTCGACCCATGGTGACTTCCTGTACAACAGAATAAAATGTTGCCCTGTGTCATCCTCACAATTCCCAGCATATGTGAATCCATCACAGAGGCTATTGTACCAATCTGTCACATTGAGGATCTCCCACACCTACTATGCCAAATATCATGTCCTCCTCCAGAGATCGATCCTTCCTGTTGATGTGTCCAAAGCAAGCTGGATGATGTTGCACTGTGACCCATAAGGTTTTCACTGGTTAATTTTCAGAATTAGGCCACCAGGCCTTTCTTCCTAGTCTCTTAGTCTGGAAGCTCTGCTGAAAACCGTCAATCATGAGTGACCTTACTGGTATTCAAAATATCAGTGGGGTAGATTCCAGCATCACAGCAACACAAAAGGCACCCACCACAGTATGACAAATTGGCACGTGGGTGGTGGACTGCCCAATTGACGAGTAGCAAAGATGAATGCCCTGATCAGGGCTAGCACTAGTGAGAATGAGTGCATCTTATGTTTCCCCCTTTAGTGTCTCACTTGTCTCACCTGAGTCCTGGCCTTGACTTTGGTCCTAGGATGGTGGATGGAAGGCCACCTCACTGTCATATCAATGGGGGCAAAAGCTACACTAACATAAAGCTAAGGGAAGAACTGGGGGTCACCTCTCTAGCCCTGTAAATGTTCAACTCATATGCCTATCTTGGGCATGGTATGTTCTGGCTATGAGTACTAGGCCCACATCAGCAGACAGATGGGAAGTTCAATACTGGCTTAGAGGCTCACTACCAGTTCAAGGGCTCAGTTTTTCTCAGATTTAGCTGGGGTTTAAGCTCAGGTAAGGCAACAATTTTGACAGCTTTAACTGCACTATAAGGGTTCTTTGGTTAATGATAGTGAAAAGCATACGGGGGGCGGGGGGGGGGGCGTTGCTGAGGATGGCCACAACCTTTGAGAGCATTCTCCAACACTGCCAATTTTCAACAGTTTTTAAAGTGATCTAATTCCAATAGTTAACACTTGGATGAGAAAGAGATAAGATCTTTTCAACAAATAGTGCTGAGATAAGTGGGCATTCATATTTAAAAGAATGAAGTTGGACCCCTACCTCACACGTTATATAAAAATTAACTCAAAATGTACCAAAGACCTAAATTTAAGAGCCAAAACCATAAAACTCTTAGTAAGAAAGCAAGTGAAAATCTTCATGACCTTGTCTTGGGCAATAATTTCTTACATATGTCACCAAAAACACAAGAACAAAGGGGGGGAGGGTAAAAGACAACCCACAGAATGGGAGAAAATATTTTCAAATCATATATCTGATAGTATCCAGAGGCATACAAAGAATTCTTACAACTCAACAACAAAAATACAAATAACCCAACTTAAAAATGGACAAAAGACTCGACTCGACAGCATATTACAACAACAACAGACATTTCTCCAAAGCAGATATACAAATGGCCAGTGAGAAGGTCCTCAATATCATTAACCATCTAAAAAAAAATACCAAACCAAACTCACTGCCATCGTGTCCATTCGACTCATAGTGACCCCTCTTTGGGTTTCTGAGGCGGTATCACTACGGAAGTAGATTGCCCAGTCTTCCTTCCAAGGAGTGGCTGGTGGGTTTGAACCGCCAGCCTTCTGGTTAGCAGTCAAATGCCTTAGGCACTATGTCATCATTAACCAACAGGAAAATATAAATCAATCACAATGAGATACCACTTCACCTTCACAAGGATGGCTCTGATCAAAAGGATAGTGTTCTGGTTACTTAGTGCCGCTCTGACGAGACATGTACCACAAATGGGATGGCCTTAACAGACAGGAGTTTATTCTTACAATTTGGGGGCTTTAAGTCCAAGTTCAAAGTGCCAGGCTCTAGGGGCTGGGTGAGAGCCCCTCAACCTTGGGGTCCAGCTCTGCCTCCTGCTCCCGCCCACTGGAGCTAGAGGCATTTCTTCACTCAGACAGCTGCTGGCTGCTGAGGCTCAGAAGCCCCAAGGTTGACAAGTAAACAGGCACAGTCCGGATATTACCAAACCACAGGGCAGGCCATTACCTTAAGTCCATTGTAAGTCCCAAGGTCAGCAGAGCACAGCTGGCTGCTGAACAACCACACGGCTACATGCAGGGTCCAAGCATGCCATAGGCTAGAGATCATTCTCAAAGCTTCTCCTTAAATATAGGAAGCAGACCATATCCCAAAGGCAGCTATTCAGCTTCCTGTGGTAGATCCCACCATGGAGCTGATTGCCAGTCTCATAATGGGGAATAACTACGACCAGCTGCCCAACCACTCAACCAGGCCCAGCCAAGTTGACATACAAACTGAACTACCACAGATAGACAAAAACGAGTGTTGATAAGGATGTAGAGAAATTAGGACCCTCATACATTGCTGATAGAAATATAAACTTGTGGATCCACTGTAGAAAACAGTCTGGCAATCCCTCAAAATGTTAAACATAGAATTACCATATGACTCAGCAATTCTACTCCCAGGTATATACCCAAAAGAATGGAAAGAATTTGCCTCACCCAAAAATTTGCATGCAAATGCTCATAACAGCACTACTTGCAATAGTCAAAAAGTAGAAACAACCCAAATATCCATCAACTAATGAATGGATAAACAAAAGGTGGTGCATACATATGTTGTTGTTGTTGTTATGTGCCATCGAGTCAGATGACTCATAGCGACCCCTCCTTGGGTTTCCAAGGCAGTATCACTACGTAAATAGACTGCCCCATCTTCCTTCTGAGGAGTGGCTGGTGGGTTTGAACCACCAACCTTCTGGTTAGCGGTCAAGTGCCTTAGGCACTATGCTACCAGAGCTCCCGTGCATACATATAGTGGGATATTATTCAGTCATGAAAAAAGGAATGAAGTCCTGATACATGCTACAATATTGATGAACATTGAAAACGTTATGCTAAGTGAAAGAAGGCAAACACAAAAAGCTACATATTGTATGATTCTATTTATATACAACGTTTAGAGTAGTCAAATCCATAAAGACAGAAAGTAGATTTGTGGGTACCAGATGTTGGAGGAACAGAGAATAGGGAGTGACTTCTAATGGCTGTTGTTGTTGTTGTTATGTGCCGTCGAGTCGGCCCCGACTCATAGCGACCCCTCCTTGGGTTTCCAAGGCAGTATCACTACGGAAGTAGGATTGCCCAACCTTCCTTCCGAGGAGTGGCTCTAATGGCTATGAAGTTTCTTTTTGGGATGATGGAAATGCCCTGGAATTAGATAGTGGTGATGGTTACACAATTTGGTGAGTATACTAAAAATCACTACATTCTGTACATTGAAATAGGACCTTTGGTGGTGTAATGCCTAAGGCATTTGACTGCTAACCAGAAGGCTGGTGGTTCAAATCCACCAGCCAGCCACTCCTTGGAACGATGGTTGGCAATCTACTTCTGTAGAGATACTGCCTTGGAAACCCAAGGAGAGGTTGCTATGAGTTGGATCCGACTTGACAGCAGTGAGTTTGGTTTGGTTTATACATTAAAATGGTGAATTTGATGTCAGTGAAAAAATAAAAGGGCATCAGAGGGAGCAATGAGGTACCTGGATTAGGTGGCCAAAGGGTAGCCTCCTTTTTTGTTCTCTTTCAGCTCTAGGCTCATGCCCTTTGATGTGAAACCTGGTTAAGTCTCTTGTCATGGTGCAGCCCCCAAAGCAAGTAGGCTCCTGAGGTGGCTTCGCTCACTTTCCTGGCCTTGACCTTGTTTTTGCTAAATCTTCTTGTCTGGAAGGTCTGGCTTCCCCAGTGTTATCACTGCCCCAGGCCATCTTCTGCATCTCAGAGAAGCCCAGGACTGTGGGATCCAGAAACAAAACAGAGTCTCCCAGGACCAAGGCATTTATGTGTAAAAATCTCAAGGTGTGGCTGATCCCATGCTCCAGGTTTTCCCCTGTCCTTTAGTTCATTGCTTCCAAGATCGTGCCCTTAAGATTCAACCACCACTGTTTTGAACAACTATCTTTGTATAATTAAAAAAATAAAATACAGAGGCTCCCTCTCCTCTTCACATTGAGCTACCAAACTTCAAATCAATACACAGCTCCAAGGCCCCACCAGCAGAGGATGCCATGTGCCTTATGTGTGGCAATAAAGGCACCTGTGTGGATTGTGGGGTTTGTCCATTTGCTTCATTTGCTTATTTATTTCCTTGGCACCTGGTGTGGGATACCCCACAGTGAGCAAGGTGAAGTCCCTGCTCTCACGGAGCTTGAATTCTAGTCAGGGAAGAATAAAGAACAGAGACATAATATTTCAGGCAGTATTAAGTACTTTGAAGACAAATAAAGCAAGGTAGGGGGAAGAGTGTTGGTCAGAGGTTCCACTGGGATAGGGGCTGGAGGGTGTGTGTGTGCATGTAGCATTTCAGAGAGACAGCAGTATCTCCTTCCTTGAAAGTGTTTCTGAAAACGTCAGAGCCCCAGCATCCTAATGTCCAGGAACTGGTTAACAATGTTGACTTGCCCAGACTCTGCAGAGCAGGTAAAAGGGAAGATTTCTCATAAGAACTTCCCAGTATGGGTCCAGTCCAAATAGTCCAGCCCAAACAGCCCAGAGTCTCCTTGTAGTCAACTTTAGCAACGATGGGAAGAGGCAGTTTCAGACTTTGGGGAAAGGGATTTCATAAGCACCTGTCTCTGGAGGGAGGTGCACATGGCCTTTTGGGGAAAGGACCTTTTTGTCCTTAACTCGATCAGAGTTGCTTGGGGATGCCCTTCTTTCTCCTGGACACCTCTGGCTTTGGGATTCCAATTATTGGAAGCTGGCATATCCTCACCTGACATTGCTACAACCCCTTTGGAGGTTGTGAAGGTCCCAGAATTCATAGCTTCTGAGACTGTCAGCCCAAAAGAGGACTTGGAGCATCACCTTGCAGGTGACAACACACCCACTGGCTTGTTAATCACCTGTTTAGGCCTGAAAGTTGCTCTACACAGTATTGTTGTTGGGGACCATTGAGTCCATTTGTGACCATGTGTAACAATGTAGAACTGCCCCATAGGGTTTTCTTCCAAGGAGCCACTGGGTGAGTTTGAACTCCCAACCTTTCAGTTGTTTAACAATTGTGCAATCAGGGCTTCTTCTCTGCAGGATCCAAAACCAAATCAAACCCACTGCCATCAAGTCGATTCCGAATCATAATGACCATCATTGGGTTTTTGAGGCAGTAAATCTTTATGGAAGTTGATTGTCCCGTCTTCCTTCCATGGAATGGCTGGTGGGTTTGAACCATCAACCTTCTGGTTAGCAGTCAAATGCCTTAGACACTGAGTGTGAGGAGTAAATGAATGGATTAGTGTGGAAGAGTGAGACCTCACATTACATAGCAGCCACTCCGTGATAGCCTGTGTGTGTGTGTGTGTGGGGGGGGTGCTGGGGAGGGACTGAGACCCTGGGGTCTCAGCTGCTATCCCTTAGGTCTGAGTGTGCTTCTTCTTAAAATCATGCAGCCATGGTGGCAGCCAGAAGAGGGAGCTGAAGGTGACTGGCATCAGTTGGAGCCAGTCTCAGAAGTGGGGATGGGTAATGCTAGAGGGATTTTAATTGCCCCTGAATTAATGTGCTTACTTCTCACCCCTGGGGCGCCTGAGTTTAATTACTGTCTTAGGTCACATATGCAAATGAGCCTGCTATCATTCCTGGTCCCAGTGGGCAGCAGCCCTGGTTACAAAGCCCTTACACTTTGCAGCAAGACAGCAGAGAGAAGCCAGATGCCAGTGGCAAGGCTGGCCTCTCATTACAATGAAATGGAGGGCTGGCAGTGCTGTCCATGTACTGGGTCTAGGTGAACTGTGGAGTTCAAGAGTGTGTTAGGGGAGAACGGAGAACTTGCTGCCCGAAGGCCCTTTGGAGATCAGATGTCCATGGTAGAAATGCCCAGGAGGTGGATCCTGGACTCATATGGAATCCTTGGGATAGAGGGTTTTAAAGAAAAAGAAAAAACTGGAAAGATATCAGCTTGCAGAAGAGATCATGGATCAGGGGTTGCACTAAAAAACCTTGGAGGGCTGGGCAGGTACAAAAATGCTTGAAGCAGGTAAACAGGTCGGTGGGATAGTGGTGAACCAGAGTTGAGCTGCCATGGGAGTGAGTAGCCAACCATAGCCTTCTGGGAAGGCAGGCCCAGTCCATTAAAACCAGTTGCCATTGAGTCAGTTCCAAACTGTGCTCCATGAAGTCCTCCAATGGCTGATGTTTTGGAAGTAAGTTGCCAGGCCTTTCTTCCAAGGCACCTCTGGGTGACTCACTCAAACCTCTAACCTTCTGGTTAGCAGCCGAGCATGTTAACTGTCTGCACCACCCAGGAGCTGTTTCCAATCCACTAAAAGCCAGACACTGGAATACTTACATGAACCTTTTTTTTTTCAGATGTTGGTGCTAATTAGAATTTAAAAACAACAAAAACACTGTAGGTTTTCTGGTCCAGAAGTGGGGTGGGGATTGATTGGGAAGGGGCACAAGGAAACTTTTTGGGGTGCCAGAATGTTCTATGTTGTGATTGTAGAGCTAGTTGGTATATATTTGTCAGCCTGAAAAAGGACTTGCAGCATCATCTTGCAGGTGACAACAAACCCACTGGCTTGTTAGTCACCTGTTTAGGCCTGGGAGTTGCTCTGCAAAGTACTGCTGTTAGGTACCATTGAGTCAATTTGTGATCCCATGTAACAGTGTAAAACTGCCCCATAGTTTCCTAGGCTGTGACTGTTGTAGGAGTGGATCACTATAGATCACCTAGCAGATCTTCCACGGAGCTAGTGGGTGGGTTTGAACTCCCAACCTTCCCAGCCTGTAAAGCTAGGTGTATATATTTGTTAAAATACATCAGATTTAAAATGAGGGCCTGTTGGCAAATGTATAGTGTTACCACCAAAGAGTTGATGAGACAGAAATGGCAAACAGTGAGGAGTGGAGAGCTCCCAAGTGCCCTGGGGAAAGTATGGGAAGCTGCTGAATCAACCTTCAAGTTACAAAGAGCAAGGGTGCTAAATGGGTTCTAAAGATACTGTACCCTGTACCACCCTGCACCACCTCTTACCTGGGTCTGTACTATGTTGTTGTTGTTATGTGCCATGGAGTCGGACTGACTGATAACGACCCCTCCTTGGGTTTCCGAGGCAGTATCACTACAGAAGTAGATTGCCCCATCTTCTTTCCGAGGAGTGGCTGGTGAGTTTGAACTGCCAGCCTTCTGGTTAGCAGTCAAGTGCCTTAGGTACTACGCTACCAGAGCTCCCACTCTGTACTATACCAGAGCCTAAATCATCCAGTGTAATTCCTATTATTCAAACTGGGAGCCTACCTGGCTGTGATCGCTTGGAGTACTCACTATATGCAATAACCCATGAGGTGGCAGAAGTGTGTTATCAGCACCATTTTACAGACTGGGAGACTGAAGCACAGTTGGTAACGGAAGAGCCAGAATTCAAACCCATGCAGTCCAGCTCCTTCTGTATCTGTCACCACGCCCACAATCGTGGGTACAATTACGGGTGGGGTATGGAGAAAAGGTGTAGATTTCCCACTGCTTTGAGAGGGAAAGGTGACTTGGTTGCATCAAGTAACCACAGGCTCCAGCATGGAATTCCTAGCCAGGAAGCAGGCTCCTAACACATCCCCTCCCCCACAACATGGCGCTGTCCTGTGCACTGTTGATGCCATTCAGCTGCCATTTTCCTGCTCAGATGCATTCATTAAAAAGCAAATTACCAGGGATTGGGGCTTTTCCAGAGTAGTCTGGCTGGTACCCATTGTCTCCATGAAAAGCAGGCATTCCAGCCCTGCCTGGTCACCACCAAGCCTTCAACCGGATCCTTTTACACCACTGGTTCTCAAGCTCAGCTGCAAATCAAGTCAGCTGGGAGCTGTGAAAACACTGATGCTTTGGGTTCCACCCCTGGGAGATTCTGATTTAATTGATCTGAAGTGAGGCCTGGGCAACAGAGTTCTAAAAGCTTCTGAGGTGATTCTCAAGTACGGCCACATTCGAGAAGCACTGCTTCAAACTGTCAAGTGAATTTTGTTCTAATGCCAGAGGTCTAGGAGGCTGGAAAACAAACAAGAGGAATACATATTCCATAAGTAAACATTTATAACATGAAGTTAAAGGAAGAAGCTATGAAAACATACAAAGCCAGCCCAGAGACTACTAACATGTGCTAACAAAGCTGTTTATTTTAAAATCACTTGAAGTCTTTGTAAATTAGTGTGGTCCAAAAGCATAATTAACATCTCAGGCCCATTTTAAATGTCTCACCAATGCCAACCACTCAGGCAGGGATCAAAACTGGAGATCCTGGATAGAGTGGGAGAAAAACGTGGAACAAAATCCAAAAACATGATGACCAGAATTACTGGTTGGATGGCATCTAGTGGGATCCCCAATACTATGGCCCTGGGATACACTTCAGGCCTGAAATAAAAATTACTCCCAGGGGCTGGCTCTCAGCCCAATAGTAAATAAGATGTACACGCAGACCACTCAACCCAGGGTGTCACACCCACATACTCTATGGAGATACATTCCTTGGAGCAATTGACCACGGGGTACCAGAGGGGCAACATTCACAAGGAGGAAATGCAGGACACACAGGAGTGCATAAAAAAAAGAAAGAAAAAAAGAAAAAGTCCTGCTAAGAATACCTATCTGGAAACTTAATGTTGCCTGTTCTGCTTCAGAGAGGGTCCCAGGAAAAGGCCCCACTGGTCTGCAACTGTCCTGGGCAACCATTGCCAGGAAGGTCAGTGACAGCCAGCTTTCTTTACCCAGGGCCTATGTGCCCAAGGCAAGCCACTCAGGCCCACCTACAACAGTGAATCTGCAAACTTGCCCTGTACCCCCAAGAGTGTTAAATGCCTTTATCCATTGAATTAAAAATTGTCAGGAAATGCTGACAATAAACCAAACTTTATTAAAAATCAAACTTGCTGCTGTAAAATTAGGATAAGCATGTAGAACAGTCATGCTGTTTGTGCCAGTCAGACCATCTGCCCATGTCAATGATCCTCTCCCTCCAGAATCAATCTTCAGAGAAACCAGTCCATTAAAGGATTAGCATGCTTTTTGGTGGTAGGTGGCATAGTTTTATCATGTTAGGTGGAGGAATGGCTTTTTTATTGTCATTATTTGGAGGTTAAGCATGTTTAAAGAGATGTGTATGCATGTCCAGTTGACAAGCAGCAGACTGGGATGGTTAGTCGTGTCAACCTGACTTCCCAAGCCCAAGCTCACGTCATTGAGTTGATCCTTACTCACAGAGACCCTATATATAGGACAGGGTCTAATTGCCCCATAGGATTTCCAAAGCTGTAAGTCTTTACGGAAGCAGACTGTCTCAGCTTTCTCCCATGGAGTGGCTGGTGGGTTTGAACAACCAGCCTTTTGGTTAGCAGATGAACGTTTTAAGCACCACACCACCAGAGCTCCAATTTGACTAGTCTTATTTAATTAGGTATCACATAGGTATTACTGTGCAGCTATTTTAGGTGTCATTGAAGCCATTTATCAGCTGACTTTAAGAGATAATCCTGGATAATCTGGGTGGGCCTGACTCAATCAGCTGGAAGGGTTAAAAGCAGGGCTGATATAACTAATGTCATGGAACAATTAATTGTTAAATGGAAACCTAATTCACTGTGTCAACTTTCACCTAAAAGACAGTAAAATATTCAAAAAGCAAGGTTGCAGTTTCCCTGAGAAATCTCAGCCCGTGGCCATGGTTTCCCCTGCTGCTCACCTTCCCGTGACTGGCTCCGTTACAGATTTCAGACTTGCTCAGCCAGCCCCACAATCACATAGGCCAATTCCTTGTGAAAAAAGTCTCTAATGTATTTCCTACTGGTTCTGCATCTCTGGTTCAAGCCTGACTCATAAATTAAAGCAATGAACAAGGATGTCCACAAGAGGGCCTCAAAGTTCTGACTAAGTATTAAAACACACAACAGGATTCAAGACTTATTAGATCAAGTGGCAACCATTTCTCTTTTAAATAATGTGCTGCCTCACACACTATGCTCACCATGTCCTTACAAGCACACTGTCTGCCATGTGCAGTGACCCATGTTCCCCTATTCACAACCCCAACCAGCTCAGTGGGGCTATTGAGCAGTTCAAGGCTTGTGAAAGCGAGGAACTGAATCTAATTTTAATTAAAGTGTTCCAAGTCCCTTCTCTTTCCAGAGATGCCTCTTAATTTTCTTTTGCCTGCTTCCCGTAGAAACCGAGAACTTATGTTCATTCTAGTTTGCCCAACACTCCTGTAGCCCTTTTGGTTGGAACAGTGATAGCCACCCAACCTGAAGCCCCTGCCCTTCAGATGATTTAAAACAGCACTCCATTTATATTATCTCCCAACCAAGACTTCAGAACTTGAAATCATGCTCTGCCTTCTAGCTTGGACTTTCTCTTCTGATCCAGCTTCTCTGATCCCTCTCCCACCTTTTGCCTAAACTAGCCTTCCCAACATCTCACCCCCTTTGTCTTGACATGAAGCTTCTAGCTCTAGCAGGCATACACCCTCCTGCAATGCCTTCTAAGCATAAATGGATGGCTGTTTAGTCTATACAGATGGATAGGTGCACAGCAGTGACTCACTAACTCAGCCTGTCATTGTATACACACGCACACCGAGGATCTTATGTGTTACTGATGCTTATTTATTTTGCACACAAAACCACTGGGGATGTTGCCTGTTGACACAGCAGGGATCACACTGTAGTACACATGGCCCAACACTTGATGAGAAGCATGGTGAGACAACAATGCTTCGGGCCGCTCACATCATTACAAAGCTGGAGTTTCCAACAGGGTTCCAGATGGTCAAGCTTGGCTTCGGCAGCAGCTCTAATGAAGCAGTGAGAACATCACTAAGATTGGGAGAGGGGAGTAAACTACAGAGGGCCTGCGGAACGACCGGTCTGACGCCCGGAGCTGCCATATGCATCAGGAGCAGAGGTCTAATCAGCTGAAGAGGGGCTTGCCTGCCCAGACCTTAGTTGGCGAGGGGGTTTCTGAATTTCCTGCCGGCAAACTTAGCCTTGTTGCCCAGCTCCTCTTCAATTCTTGGGAAGCAGAAGAATGAAGAGAAAAGGAAAGGAAAAAAAGTTTCAATTTCAATTTCAGGATTTTTCCCACCCATAGCTTTGGTCAAAGGCTTAGCCCCACTCCTCCCAGGAAACCAGAACTTCCCATCTGTCTCACATAGTCCCTCATGCGCTCAATCTGCATCCCCAATGTCACCCTGCAAGCTGTTGTCCGTCTGTCCCCCTCCGCTCCTCCCTCACTTCAGAAGAAATGTCAGGATTACTATTTCTTATATATACAAAAATCCTAATACTTTTTTTAGAAATGAAAGAACAACCCAGTTTCTTCAACAAATAAATGGTATGGGGAAAACAGGAAAGGGAAATTATTAAAAGATACAATATGTGAACCCTATTGGATCCTGGTATCAAACCACCAACCAAGCAAACAAGTATCAACAACAAAAAAAAGTATTCTGAGACAACTGGAGTAGATGGAAGAGACTTGGTACTAATATTATGAAATTATTATTAATCTTGTGCAAGATAATGGCAGAGTGGTTATGCCAAAAAGGAAAAAAAAGAGTCTTTATCTGAAAGAGATATAGACAGGAGTACTTGCAAGTGATATATTATTTCTGGAGTTTGTGTTAAAATTTACCAGCAAAAAAGGCTGTAAAGAGAAAAAAATGGAGCACATTCTACTGTTCTGCATCATACGCTTGAAAATCCCAGGACAAAGTTTTAAAGAAGGTGTAACGTGGGACAAAGGAGTCCTGGTGGCACAGTGGTTAAGTGCTTGGCTGCTAAATGAAAGGCAGGCAGTTTACACCAAGCAGCCACTCCACAGAAAAACATGCAGCAGTCTGCCTCCACAAAGATTTCTGCCTTGGAAATCCTATGGGCCAGTTCTACTCTTTCCTTTAGGGTTGCTCTGAATCAGATTCAACTCAATGGCAATGGGTTGGACATGGAACAACTTATGAAAGGGACATTATTTTTCCCTGCAAGACTAGAAAAATAACTGAAATAAGAGCAAATCTCAGTGTTTAGAGGCTTCCCAAGGAGACACCAAGGCGAGAGAGGAGGAATTAGAATTTCCAACAGACCTGAACAGGGTACCCTGGCTATTTACTCTGATGTCTTCATCTCTTTGAGCCCTGGTTTCCTTGTCCACAAAACAAGGATATTAAATTAGATCACCACTAAGGCAGCTCTTCTCGGCTCTAAAAATTTTAGGTGAAATTCACCAAAAGGGATCCCTTTGCTCTCTTCCACCAGAGGATGGCAGCATTGCCCAGAGCAGACTCTGGCTTCTGGGAAGAGGATCCAGGGCGATGGACACTGGGGAGTGGGGTTGGCAGACACCTTAGGCAGAAGTTCTGTGCCTAACTCAGCCTTAACCTAGAGATGCTCAGGTTCCCTGCCACCTCACTTTGCAGGAGGTTCAGGGCCACTAGTCTATGTACTCTCACCCCAGGTACACACATTCCACAGAGTCAAGGTCTGAGCTGAGCCACAGTTCCAGGGTTATCAAGTGCAACTCTTTACCTGAGGATCTGGTTGTACTTGGCTAAGCGCTCAGATCGGCAAGGTGCACCTGTCTTGATCTGGAAGGAGAAAAAAAGTCACATTTCCTTGGGTATTGGGGCACGGGGAAGGGCCATGGCAGAGAGACAACTCTTTTTTTTTTTTTGGCTTTAACAAACAGAAATTTATTCTCAGAGAGACAATTTCTTAAGGAGAAACCTACTTAAGGAAGGAGGGGCCAGAGAGACAGGACATTTGTGACCCAGTCTATTCAGGCTCACAAACTGTGGCAGTTACATGGGGATACTGGAAGAAGAAAGGATAAACACAACACCCACTTCTGAAGAGCTTCATCAAGTTTAAGAAGCACCTCCCATTACTAGGACAGTTTTGGGTCTTCTCAGGAGGTGGAGATCAGAGAAGACAGACACCTTTTCTTCCATGTAGTTCCTTACCTGCCCAGTGCACAGCCCAACCACTAGGTCAGCAATGAAGGTATCCTCAGTCTCCCCGGAACGATGAGACACCATGACGCCCCACCCATTGGACTGGGCCAGCTTGCACCTAGACACCAGAAGAGAAACCAGATGGCATGACTCCATTTCCTAGGTACAATGGCCTCTTCTACCAAGTATCATGACCAGGCCAGTAACCCAGATGCCTGAAGCAGCTCTCCCAATGCCATTACTCATCAGTCCTAGGAGAATCATAAGAGAGAGTGGAGGGTCTCCATCCCTGGGTTTTGTTGGGAGCACAGAACTTAGGAAAATAAGCAGCCAGGCCCAAGGCACACAACTCTCATACACATCTCTGAACCAAGGACCTGTCAGCTCTCTAGTCATGTCTGAAAAACTAGGTTCAGCCTCTTTCGAGGGTAGAGACCAGCCTCCTCTGACAAAGTCTGCCACAGCATCATGCACTGAATAGTGTTCTCCATGTGAAACTAAGAGGGGATATTTATTCCCTTGCAATTAAATCACCCATGGCTAGGACCATGAAGTTGTCATCATTAGGCCACAAGGGCTTAGATAGCCTAGTCTTTTAGTGCTAGTGCTTACTTTAAAGGCCACCTGGAATTCAAGCTGGAACCCTGTCACACTTTTAATGTGCTCTAAGTTTCCATCAAGGGAGCTCTATGGTATAGTGGCTAAACCATCTGGTCACTAACCAAAGGTCAGCAGTTCAAATCCACCAGCTGCTCTGTAGATTTATAGCCTTGGAAACCCTATGGGGCAGTTCTACTCAGTCCCATACGGTCACTACTGAGTCGGAATCGACTCAATGGCAGTGAGTGGGTTTGGTTAAGTTTCCATCAGCAGGACCCCTTAACCCTGGAATCATTTTGTTCTTTGTGAAGCTGCTCCCCTGAGAAGGCACTTACGCTTGAAGAGACTCGGTCACAGAGCCAATCTGGTTCACTTTGAGCAGGAGGCAGTTGCATGACTTCTCATTCACGGCCTTGGCAATTCGCTTTGGGTTGGTCACAGTGAGATCATCCCCTACTACCTGGATCCCTGCACTGGCAGTGAATTTTGTCCAAGCTTCCCAGTCATCCTGGTCAAAGGGGTCTTCAATAGACACCACTGAGGAAAGGACACATGTGTCATTAGAGTGCGACCCTCAGATGTGTGGAACTCCAATACCCACGTAGCCTCATTTCCTCCCTGACCTCACACCACTCTCACCTATAGCTAGTTAACAACTGCCTAACTCATCTCCTGGAAACTTTTCCCCTGACAACCTGTAGCTGGGCACCACTCACCCACAATTCTGGGACCCTAAGTTTTCAAAAAAAAAAGAAAAAAGGTATTTACCTGTCCCAGGGTGGTTTGAGTTTATTACCATAAGGAGTAAGAACAGAGCCAGAAACTTACAAGTTTGAAGATCTGAGTTTGAGGTTTGAGTCTTGGCTCAATCTCGAACAAGTTATTTATCATAGTGGTTAAATGCAGGGACTTTGGGATCTGACTTGCTGGCCTGAAATCTTGTTCCGCCATTTGTTCTGTGCCTCAGTGTCCTTTCCTGTGTACGTTACATAATGCACAGAGCCCCAAACTGAGCTCAACTCACAGCAAGCGTTACAAGGGGCAGTGGTTGTAATTCTCTGGTTTCAGTTCTCTTGCCTATATAATGGAGCTAAGAGTGTACCTGCTCTCTTAGGTGGTTGTGACAGTGACAGAAAGGTAATCCTATTTTGCACACAACGTACAAATGATAGCACTACTGGACCCTGAAGAGCAGTCTCCTGACTTCTCTGCTGCACCAAAAGCCTTGGTGAGGCCCTTCATGCACCATGGGCAGAATCACTGCAGAACACCTGCCCCTCCCTCACCCTATGACCAGCAGCAACTAGCTGGATGCTCCAGCAGCATGGCTCTGAGTCAGCGGGCCTCTGGAGCACTCACCTGGGTAGTCCCTGATGAAGGACCTGTACAGGTCTGCCAGCTGGTCAGGTGAGATGTACCTGCTGGGGTCATCAGCAGACTTGAAGTCCAGGTCGTACTTCCCAGACCGGAAGAACTCGGAGGCAGCCACGTCCATGCCAATCACGACCTTGTCAGTGTAACCAGCTTTCCCGATCGCATTCTTTAGCAGCTCCAGGGCTAGAAAGGGACAGGGGTCACATGCTGAGAAAGCAACAACATCAAGACAAAATCTCCCCAAGCAGCTGCCAAACAGGCATTATAACAGAAAGGAGGACAGATGTTTGGCCCCAACCATGAGTTTGAAGCCATCCAACTACCTTTTCTACTTTGGGGCAAGAAAACTATTGTTCACAGTCATCGTTGTCTCCCCTGCCCCACATAACCAAGTGGAGAATTCATTATCGACTTGAAGGTAATCTTCCTCACTGACAAATGCTCCTAAATTTAGCACCCAGGATGAGCTGTGTGGCCAAGATACAGTTACAGTGACCAGCTGGGATCAGCTATCCTGAAGACAGGCTTTAAATAGCCGAGGCTGGAAGCCAAGAGCAGGCCAGCAGAAGGGGAGCCCCGGATGGGGAGAACTTGTGCAGTGCTCTGCTTTCTGGTGTCAGCCTCAGGGTTCACCTTACATGGCAGTGCTGCCCTATGCCAAAGACTGCCAAGCTACCGGGTTAAATCACGTCAAAGTGCTATCATTACAAGTCAAAATGGCTGAGTCTCAGCAATTTCACGATTGAATCAAAATGTAGCACAGAGAACTCTGTTCTTCCATTAAAAACAAAATCAAACCAAACCCACTGCCATCGGGTCAATACTGACTCATAGTGACCCCCACTGGGTTTCTAAGGCGTTAAATCTTTACAGAAGTAGACTGCCCCATCCTCCTTCTGTGGAGTGGCTGGTGGGTTTGAACTGCCAACACTCTGGTTAGCTTTCAAATGCCTTAGGCACAGCGCCATCAGAGCTCCTTGTTGCCCTTTAAGGCAACAGAAACACACTTGAGCACTATTTTTCCTTTTAAATCACACCTCCACAGTGAATTCCTGTGCTATCACTTTCTACTCAATTCTCACATTTAACTCTCCCCTAAAGGAGTCACAGCAAAAGGCAAAACAGAACAAATGCCTGTTTACCTCTGACTGTAGTTAGTTACTGACAACAACCCTGAACAGCTGACACTTCCCTGTACACAACCTTTTCCAGTTTCAAGATACAGCAGGAAAGTTGAGAGGAATTAATCACCTCCCTTACCATTTACCAAGTCAAACCAGCAAAGATATGCCTTGTTGCAAAAAATGAAGTGATAAGCTCCCACTTCCTTACCCAAAACCCTCACACTTTTCTAGTCAATGATCAAAAGAAGAGAGAAAGACCACTGTCCCCAAAGCAGTGCATGCAGAAGGTCCATGAGGAAGACCGTGGGGGCAACAGTGTGGGCTGGCAGAACTCGGGGACTCCTTGTGAAACTGTTACCTTCTTTGTTCTCCAGGATGTTAGGGGCAAACCCGCCTTCATCCCCCACGTTGGTGGCATCCTTCCCATATTTCTCCTTGATGACGTTCTTTAGGTTGTGGTAAACCTCGGCCCCAATGCGCATGGCTTCCTTGAAGTTTTCTGCTCCAACAGGGAGGATCATGAACTCCTGCATGGCCAGCTTGTTGCCGGCATGAGAGCCACCGTTGATCACATTGAAAGCCTGGAAAGAGAGAGAGAGAGAAGGTCCAGCACCCAGGCCTGGAGGACCCCATGGGACAGTGAGGCCCTTGTGGTCACTTATAATCACATGGCTCACAGGTGAGCCTGAGACTTGGTCTTTAGAGGTACACTTGGGAGGCCAGGGGTTGCCAGATGTCTGGGTAACAGTAATCCTGTCATCACAAAATGCAGGGACTGCTCTAAGCACCTGCTACATCAGCTAATGCTCCTTCAACCTAACGAGGCACCTGTGGCTGTACTCCCCATCACAAATGAAGCACCAGGAGCCCAAGGAATCAAGGCCCCTGCTCAAGGTCACGCTTAGTAAGTGGCAGAGGAACTGTTTGAGGCTGGGCCCTCCAGAGCCCATATCCTGCTAACACCCCCAATTCTCCACCTGGAAAGTTCACATAAGCAACTCACAGGAACTGGTAGGATGACTTCGGAATTGCCAGCCAAGTCAGCAATGTGACGGTATAGGGGAACCCCCTTTTCAACAGCTCCAGCCTTGCAGACAGCAAGGGACACGCCCAGAATGGCATTTGCACCAAATTTTGCTAGAACAGAATAGGATCGTTAAATGTGGTATTTCTCGTTCACCCACCTTTCTCTGGTACTGCACCTTCGATTGTATTCTGATCTTTTTCTCCCCCATGATCTTACTCTTAGTGTCCAAATTATAGATGCAGAAAGCATTCCATATGGACCCAACCAGCTCTTCCCCTAAGAGAAAGTCTATATACTAAATGCCAAAAACTGCTGAATTATAAAGAGCAAACCTTTTCTGAGCAACCCTGGACACACTATTGTCACCTGGTGATGCTCCCGGTATTTAAAAACGTGATTGAAGTGAGGCAATGAAATGGGAAGACACCATGTGGAGTTCATCTTTAGAAGTTACAAGCCCTCTTTCTAAATGGTTTCTTTTTAGGTCTTGCAGAGATTCCATACTCTTCCCTGGCCAAGATTCCCTCTCATGTCACTCACATTTATTCTCGGTTCCATCCATCTCGATCATCAGTTTGTCAATCTTCTCCTGCTCCGTAACATTGACTTTCTACAAGGCAGGAGAGAGGGGGGCTCAGGGCCACTCTACTTGCATCACCTTTGCACTCCTGTCATGGAGTCTATAAAACCATGAGCTGTACAAAGTCACACTCAGCTCGGGGTTACACATTTGTTTTACAGGCATAATGGGGGGTGGGTTACAAAACAAGAGAACACACGAAACTTCCTTCTGCCTGCTTTCAGGGTGTTAGGCATTACTCTAAGGATTAGAGAACAAGGATGAAATACATAGGGAAGATGTAAGACAAGGTCCTTGTGTCATGAAGGTGATTACTGTCCCCTGACAGAGTCCAAAGCTACGTTATACATAAAGCAAAATTGTCTGGTACATGCTACAGAAGTATTACTACCAAGTACCATACTTTTATGCAAGTAACACACTGTACAGTTTCTGCGAACTGCGCAACCCTCTCCTACCTTTGTTTCCTATGCACGTTATATGAGAAAAAAATACAGTAACTTGCCTTCTGGGACAATAAGTGAATACATAAATGAAAACTCATTATTCACTCAACTGTGGTGTGCCCTTCACCCGTCTGCCGCTGCTCTGGGCTTTCCCCAATGACGGCACATTGCGGTCCTCTCACAGGACAGACAGTTTTTGCACGTAGACAAAATCATTTAGCAAAATGTTTGATGACTGATCAAAATAGTATTTTTGGTGAGATGAAAATAAAACTGGCATTCTTTTAAGTCTCAAAAACTGGCTCAAAGTAATTTTTTCTGTAAATGTTGGCATTACTTTATCCTTACATAAAAATAGAGCAGTAATGAGGACTCAGTCCTGGGACTAATCAGGCAGGGATCAATTACAGAGTGCCACAAAGGCCAAGGCTAAAACAAATAAGTAGGGAAGGGAGAAAACTAACGAGGCTCCATTTGTCTTTGGTTACAGGTTGAATCAGTCCTAGGAGGCAGAAGTATTAGGCTGTGGCTGTGTTTAACCTTAGAGAGCTTCTCTGGACTGAGGTTTTCAAATTATCCCCTCCTCTGAAGTGTCACAGAAGCTCTAGAGGAAGGGGCTAGAGCAGGGAATAAATGAGACAAAAAACTGCTGAGCAGGTAGGGCTGCTGGGTATCCCAGCCCTACTTCAACTATTTTGATCTGTTTACTATACCAATGTTCCCAGTAAGATTGTACTGAAAAAGATTCTGTTACTATTATTTTTAAAAAAGTCAGTATAGTAAATAACTCTACAGTTCATTAAAAAATAAATAAAATGTGCCTGTTACTGTGGATACAAACTCCAATTCTCCTGAGAGAGATGCTTATCAATACTTTTGGGTCTTCATTTCCCATAAGTCAAGACAGTTGGAGCCAAGTGTCAGGGCTCTGAGACAGTGTCCTGTTCTCCTGATCCAATTCCATGTATTATTAGACACGGAGGCACAGGCAGGGTAAGTTAGAAAAGGCTTGATAATTCTCATGCATTTGGACGGGGAATCCAAGCAGCTCCTTCAGCTCTCAGAGTAAGCTCTTCAATGAACAGGAAGCCCACTGACCTGGGAAACGCTCTGACATTAATATGCATTAGTTATCAGGAGGCAGGCTCCTACCTTGCTAACCAGGGCAGGCGCAATAGTTTTATTGATGTGCTCAACAGCCTTTGAGACACCTGGAAGGAACAATCACATCAAATTACTGACATTAACTAAAAACAGGCTTGAGCAACATTGCTGGAGAGAGCTATTGAAGATGTTAACTCAGATATTCAGAAGCCACCAGACGACCTTCAATGGCATCTCCTTAAAGTTCCCATCTCCCTCTTCCCCCCAGAATCAGAGGACTTTCTGGCCCAGTCTGAGTGCTCTGACCTAGGACCCCAGAGGGTTAGAGCCAAACACAGAGCAACCACCTCAAAATATCTGATGAAGTTAGTTTTCAAGACCATGCACTGGAGACACCAGCTGCAGAAAGAAGGACAGGACATCCCATTATTACCTGGGTGCACAAGGCTGGCGCCAGGAACTCATTAATATACTTAACGGGTCTGGAGACACCTGACCAGTAGAGATTAACAGAGAAGGAAAAAAGAAGAGAGCAGGCTATGAAGAACTCTTACAGAAAGAGAGAAACAGTAAAGCAGGGGAGAATATTACAGGAACCATTACTTCATTTCTTGGTAAGTATTCATAGACTGCCATTTATCACAATCGAGGCACAGCACTCTCCTGCTTTACACAAAGACCCATGTGGGCTATGAGCAATGGAAGGTACAGGAAAGAGCTTTGGAGTCTTCACAACAGGACTAAGTACCATTTCACACAGCCACCTATAGCATTTAGCCCAGTATTTCTCAGCCTTATTACTCACCTCCACCCCAGTGTGAGCCTTTTTAGACTTTCTTCCTGATCACCTCTTGTCATAAAATTTTATTACCACACATAATGGTACCTCAGAAGAGCTACAAAACTTGTTATTTATAAGGTCTTTGTCCCTGTTGAGAATGCATGCTCTAGCCCTGTTTTTCTGTTATTAAACCACATAGGTTCTATCTATAGGAAGGGGAAGTTATAAATCCACTAACAAGTCAATATGAATTAACCCAATATAAATTAGAACAAAGCTTTGTGCTTTGGCACAAAGCAGTGCTTCTATGAGACAGTCAACAGATCAAACAACTGATCTGTAGGTCACCAAAGAATGGTAAACCATTACTAGGCCTTTCTTAGACACTTCCTATGTGACTAGACCCTTGAAGAAGGCTGATGTCCTCAAAGTCCCCCAGAGCCCTCCAGAGAGAAGGGGAGGCTTTTGTTTAGTATCAGACAACAGGCCTTCTTCTCATCCTTAGGTTCCTTGGCCTAACTATGAAAGAGATTGAAGACAAACTGCAATAGGAACAAACATTGAAGCATTGGCCCTGAGGTCACAGGCTGTGAAAAGGCCAGGAGAGAGAGTGGAGGCAGAGAACCTGCACTGCTGTCACCCACCACAGCCATGGCTGGGGGCTCAACTTTTACCTTTCCCCAGGTACCGGGTCTTATCATTGTCCCGGAGCTCCAGGGCCTCATAGATACCAGTTGAGGCACCACTGGGCACAGCAGCTCTGAAGAGACCTGGAAGTAGGAGAGAAAAAACAAAGGGGGAAAAAAAAAAAGTACAGATTAAGAAACAGAATTATGGTCAGAGCACCCACCCAAGTTCCTCTCCCACACCCAACTGGCATCTGTCCTTAGGAAACACTGTTACTTCCTTCTACCAACTGGGAAATTGAAGTGGTCTGTTCCCTCTGTACTCCTTAATTCTGTGGTTCTGCCATGCTCTGTTGTAAAGCTGATCAGTTTCTTGAGTTTAACGATGATGAGGGCTTCCCAAATCCTCAAGTCATGCACATCACCTGATACAGGGGGCCTGAGAGTCTGAAGCTCTGGTGAGCTGCAGGGCGTGGGCTGCAGGCAGCAGTGCTGTCCAATGAGATACAATGTGAGCCTCTTATCTGATTTTAAACTTAAGGTGCTGCAGTAGCCACAATAAAAAGTAAAGAGAAGTAGGGAAAATGAATTTATTTTATTTACCCCACTGTGTCCAAAATATTATCATCTTAACACATATGCAATACAAATATGTGATTATTTTATATGCTATTTTTCTTACTAAGTCCTCAAAATTTAGCGTGTATTTCATGCTTCATACAGCACACTGCCTATCTGACTGGGCACATGTCAAGTGCTCAATGACCATGTGTGGCCAGCAGCTGCTACACAAACAGTGCAACACCCGAGCACCGTTGCTATGTCACCTTGAGGCAGCCCTGAAATCAGGCTGCCATGTTTCCAGTCTTGCAAGTGTAGGCTCAGGGACTCACAGAGCAATCTCTGCAGCTCATCTGTTTCAGTTTGGACACTGGGAAATGCTATTTTGGGGGTTCCCTGCACAACAGGGAGCCTGAAAACAGGAAAGCTTTGGGGTGGGTGGGTAAAGGCAGTAAGTGATACAAAATTTAATAAAATTAGGACAGAATTAAGCATTGAATAAAGTGGTCTTGCAGATATAGAAACCAGCCATCCGGCTAAAGCTACACTATGGACCACAAAAATGGCAAACCTTGGAGAAGGCAGGATGGACAGTGCAAAGAAAGGTATTCTAGACATCAGGTTACATAAAGTAGACAAGTGTTGGCGATCAGGAAGTGTAGGCGACCACCTGACCTACTCCGTATAAGGAATCACCCCACAGGAGGGGTGTGAAAACTGCTGAGTAGGAGGGATGTGAACGAAGCCAAATGAACAAGAACGGAATAATCAACCAGGTATCTTAATCAAATGATCTGTTTGATGCCTGTGTCACTTGCGTGATTGTCCGTGGTTAAGGACACACATTCTTCTTGGATCACTCACTGGCTGCTACGTGTAAATCAGGCACCAGGCCAGTGAGGAAGTGGTGAAAGGATCTTAACAAATGTACCCCCCCCCTTTTTTTAAAAAAAGGATTAAGATAAACGAATGAGACAGCTCCATTTAAGTTTCAAAAAATATTAGTTTTAGTCACTTTAAGCATTTCAAATCAAATAAAAATGTAACAGTTTTCTTTCATATGCGTCCTCTCAAAACCTTCTGGTCTTTTACTTGCTCTTTTAAGGTCTGTTAATTTCCAAGTGGAAAGTTCCACGTTCTGACTAAGCAGGGCAGTCTCACCAGATGAAGGGAAATTCTCAGCTCCCACAAGGGCCCATGGCATTAGCCACAGCGCACATGCTCAGAAGGAGCCTCAGCACAGTGAGTGGTTCCATGCAGCACACAGGTAGGCTTCTGGTGCCAATGAACAGACTGAGAATCTTTTTCTTGTGGGATGGGTGGGGCAGGCATGTGACTCACATATAGTGACTCAGCCCTGACTAGCAGGTCTTGGTGAGCTCAGCACCACAGGGTGAGTTTCCCTGAACCTCCTTCCCAATGGTCCCTATAACATTCACATTTATAAAACAGCCAAGACACTGCTGGAGAGCAAACAGGGCTACAGAAGGGCTGAATTTTCTTCTGAAAAGTTATTTTAAAAAAAAAGGGAGAGAGAGAGAGAGAGAGAGAGAGAGATGGATCACCTACGAAAGCCAGGGGACTCACCCTCCCCCCACTAAACTCCACCACAATTGAGTCGATTCTGACTCATAGCAACCATATAGGACAGAGCAGAACTGCCCTGTAGGGTTTTTGAGGCTATAAATCTCTATGGAAGCAGACTGTCTCATCCTCCTTCCACAAAATGGCTGGTGGGTTCAGACTGCCAAACTTTCGGTTAACAGCCGAGTGCTTTTACCACTGCATCACCAGGGCTCCTTTTGAAGGACTTACTTGCATGACCCAAAGTACAAACTTTGTACTTTTCCCACCCTTGGATGAAGGGTAATTTCTGGAAAGAAAGGTAAGAGTGCTCTAATCGCACTTGCTAGCACTCCCGGATCTCATTCCTTATAAAGGGGGGAAGACCATCCTATCACACAGCTAGCCGAGAAGCAAGCGGCTAGTGATGGGACCTGTCAGGAGTAAGGTTACCTAGCTCACTTCCTTGGCCCACTGACCTAGGAATCAAGCTGTGCTCTGCTTTAAGTGCAACCCAGGAGTCAAGGTCTCTGCCTCACAACCTACTTCCCATCAAGACAGGAATCATAACCTACCAGGATGTACAAACCAGAAAGATATCCACAACCAACTTTTTTTCCTGAGGCACTATCATTTTAAGATGTTTTAATAACGGAATGCAACGGAAAGAACCACAGAAACAAAGCAGCACATACCTTTTGCGGTGTAAAGATCAACCTCAACAGTGGGATTTCCACGGGAGTCGAAGATCTCTCTGGCATGAATCTTAAGAACAGACATGGTGAATTTCTGTAAGGGAAAAACAGTTTTTATTTTCCACAAACTAGAATGTGTTCATTAGCCATTTCATTCAAGGAACCACCTCCCAGGCCTTCTGTCCTAGGAGGCAGCTGCATTGGACTTTGAAGGTAGGAAGACTAGCTGGAGAGGGAACAAAAAAAACCCACTGCAAAGCAGTGGGAATTGCTCACAAAAAGGTTAGGTGGGTTCGGGGCCTGGAGGGCCCCAAACCCAGCAGCTCAGGTGTCATCTTTTAAGGACAGCAGAAGTGGCCAGAGAATATGTGACCAGGGAGAAACGAAGTCCACCTGGAAAGATGAAGGTGGCAGATGCAGGACAGCTGGAGGGGAGTTTGAAACTGGTTACTGTCGACAGTTAACAATGAGGGTTGGCATGGGAATGGAAGAGGGCCGAGTCAAGAATGAAAATCGAAGCTCACGAGAAAAACCATCTAAGGCTGCCCCTCCCACACAAAAGGAAACCAGGCTTATAGTGGAACAATGAATAAAGTGTTGAGGTACCAGTGGAATGTTCAATTGATACCCAGCTAGAAACACTGAGTTTGGAGTTCAGAACAAGGAGCTCCTTGGTTGTGTGCTGTGATCTTCACTGCTGCCGTTTTCTGGGCCTTTTGACCTTCACAGCAGCTGGCTCTTTAGATAGGAAGTATTAACGCTGACATCTAGTTTGTATCTCTCCCAAAGGCCATTTTACCCCATTAAAAACTAAATTCTGAAATGTTAAGATTTTTCAATAGAAGAAAGATTCTTGAACACCAGGATACTCCAAGAGAAGGGGCTTCCTTTGAAAGCACACCTAAAAAACAACCCCAAGAATCGTAGCTACAAAGAGCAAACAGCAAGCCCCCAAAGAAAGTCTCTTTTTTACTTTTCCCCTCAAGGGCTCGCTAAGGAAGAAACTAATTCAGCAACTTAAAAAACTGAAGTGGATGGGAAGAAATGAGTTAGTATTTAGAAACCATTATCTAGCTGGGCTTCCCTCCAATGTCTTCCGTGGAATGTTCTGAAGCAGCAATTGGCTTATCTTTTTTTTTCCCCTTTAAATTTCAAAATTAGACACTAAAGTCATTTCTGCATAACAATGGAACTGTATTTATTAGCCAAGAAAAAAGTATTTAGTTTTTATGTACTATCTTCAAAAAAGGCAAATTTGTTTAAACATACTTCTGAATTTTAGTCAACTCTGAGTAATTTACATCCAATAAAATGCACTGATTTTAAGTGTGTGATGAGATGAGTTTTGACAAATCATACACTATCACGCCTAAGTTTCCTCAATCAGTTTACAGTTAATTCCCTGCTATCTCCAGGCAACCACTGATATACTTCCTAACCACAGATTTTAAGCACCCTTTTTTAATATAGTAGTGCAGCGCATAGCTTGTAAGATCTAATTTTAGGTAATTAACTTAGTCCATGACTTGCAAATAAAATGTAATGCATCTTTAAATTTATAGAAATGCCATTCTCTGAAGTAATTAAAGTTCAGGGAGCATGGTCAGGGAGAGCAATCTGCTCCTGATCACTTTTATCTGAACTGAACCCTGTACCAGGGGCAAAACGAGTGGACCGGGCATTCACGGCGGAAGAGGGCCCTGGAGCAAGTCCAACGGACCCCAACTCCCAGGAGTCAGAAAGCTGATTTTTTTTTTTTTAGTTCTTTACGCCACATCAAGGCCTCCCAGATAGGAAGCAGGGGAGCGGCGGGAGCAGTTCTCGCCTGACTTGGACCAGGTCGCCTGGAGGACTTCCCCATTACCCACCGATTCTGTAGCAGGTTCCCCAAGAATAAGCACCTTCCTGAACTTATATTAGCCACTGCTTTTCCAGAATGGCGACGGGCTGGACACCCAGACGCCGAACTGAGGGCCCGGAGCCACCAGCGGGAGGCAGGGGCTACTGGTGGGGGGAGGGGGAACTGCAGCTTCCCGGGCATCTTTTTTCCTTCCATCCCCGTCCTCCATTTTAGGAAGGGCCTGGATTTAATTATCACCCGAGGTAAGTCTGTATCCCTCCCCAAAAACCTTTTTTTGGTTACTTTTTACCACGACGCCAGCCGTCATAAATTGCTTGCGTGTTCTATTCCTCACTCTCCGAGTACAGTTATCCGGCCCTTTGACCCCATAAATCACGTACTGACCAGCACTTTCGCCCTACAAAGAAATCGGATGCCCTACACGTGCGCCTGGCGCCGCGCCCCCGCCTCTGGGCCACAGAAAGGACATCATGCCCTGCCAGGGAACTTCCCTGAGCAGACTGAGCTCGATCTGCGGAGTGCACCTAGACTGTCGCCGCGAAGGGCGGCGGGAGGGTTGGGGCACAAGTTCGGATCCGTCCCGTCTGCGCCCGAGGGCAACAGCACGCAGAGTCCACTGCTTCCACAAGTTTGACCAGGGAAAACCCACGCGCCATCTGGCCAAGTGTTTCCTCGGAAGCTGTGGCAGGAATCCTCACCTGGCTGCTGGTTCTCCTCGCCTATGAAGAAAGTAGACGGTGCTGCAAACACCAAAGAAAGCGTTAGACCAGCAACGTGTAAGCAGGCGCTCAGCCTCCTGGAGATCTTCTCGCTGCCTCCCTCGACTTCCTGCCCAACCCGGGAAGGCACCGCCCACTTCCCGCCTCCCGGCCCGCCGCCTCGCCATTGGTTATGTGTGCCGTCACTCAGGTCCTCGCCTTCAGGGAAGAGGCGGGACTGCGGCTGCCTCCGCCACCGCAATTTTGGGGGGCTACGACTCAGGAACATCAGGCAGTGTTGGGCCCCCGTGGACCCGACTCCTCAGCGGCTCTGCTAGGGTCCGGGCGAGTCTTGCCCTCCGGCGGGGACCCCTAAAGAAAGCTGGCTTATGGAGCCGGGGCCTGGGAGGGGCGGGGTGGGGCGGCGGGCATGAGGGCTCGGGGCTTCGGCACGTACTCTGAGTCCCGCACGCACTCAGCGTGGCTCCGGCTCTGGGCCGCACATCCGGCCACGACCTTGGTGACGACCTCTGCGGCACCGCCATTCTTGGCCCGCCCCCAGGCCTCCCCTGGCAGGGAACGCGGTGAGCAGGAGGCCCGTTGGTGTCTAGGCGTTGAACTGTAGCGCGGCGCGCACGACCCCCACAGTCTAGTCCTGGCCGCTGCGAGGCTAGAAGGGCTGCGTGCTGGAGGCCACGTGCGCTCACCAGCGCCTGCGCGCCCTTTCCGTGCCCTACGGGACCAGGCATCTGCTTGTCAAGCACCAAGGTGACTCTATCCCTTTCACTTTCCTGCGTCGGCCAGACATTGAGGATCAGGCATGGTAGCTGAAGGGAAGGTCCATCTTTCTTAAATTATAACAATATATAACCAAGTGTTATATATATATTCTTTCTCTGTGCCAGGCATATGTCCACCTGCTTCCAAAAAAAACAAACTTACAGCCATCGATTGAGCTGATCCCGACTCATAATGACCTTTTAGGACAGAGTAGAACTGTCCCGTAGGACTCCCAAGGCTATAAATCTTTAAGGAAGCATACTGCTACATCTTTCTCCCATCTGGGCTGTTGGGGTCAAACTTCCAGACCTTTTGGCTAGCAGCCAAATGCCTTAACCACTACAGCACCAGAACTCCTATCTACCTGCTTACCCAGTAGCAGCAGAACTCCTGTCTACCTGCTTACCCAGTGTTAAGTCATTCTCTAGTACTTGTTATTATTTCACTTTGAACTAGAGACTTAGTATCCCTCCCTTTACCATCTATGGGACTAAATGGATTTGTGTGAACTATACATGTAAGGATGTAGGAAGGAAATTTCTCAAAAGTATCAAACAGTAGGCAATATCCCACGGTGGTCTAGCAAATGAAAACAAGTGGTGAGTGGAGTGACCTTGCCTTTGTAATCTAGAAAGAACTGATAGACCATTAAAAAGAGCCATGCAACACATCGCCAGACCAAGGGAAGGCTGAGATGGCCACTTCGTGTTCTTTTATAGTTATTTTTGTATTTTCCTCCATGGCCCTCCTGGTTTATGAGTGTGAGACTTTAAACACTGTCATACATTTTCATATTTCCCATATTGCCTTGCATGTTGTTGTTATGTGCCGTTGAGTCAGACCAGACTCAGCGACCCCTCCTTGGGTTTCTGAGGCAGTATCACTAGGGAAGTAGATTGCCCAACCTTCCTACCCAGCAGTGGCTGGTGGGTTTGAACCACCAGCCTTCTGGTTAGCAGTCAAGTGCCTTAGGCACTATGCTACCAGAGCTCCTATTGCCTTGCATAGAGATATTCAAATGTATATTTGAATTTAGTATTTCTTTTGCTCAGCTATAAAAACTTTTGTTTTGTTTTGCCCTTAACTTTTAACATCTTTCTTCCCAAGCTTAGGTTTCCAAAGCCTTGGAAAAGTGAAGACCTACTGAGTCCACAGTATTTCTTTCCATTGCCTAAGAAACAAAAGATTTAGCATTAAATTCAGCAGAAATGCAACAAAGAGATTATAAAATGTTTCACTAAAGAATTATAAGTTTTGCAAGCAGAGTTTGTGATTTCACCACTGCCATTTCTAGCTGCTTAAAACCAGTGTCTGAGCCTCATGACTCAGCAGTCAGATCACAGCCAACATCTCTCAAGCTTGTAAGGACTTCAAGGATATCAGACATTTAGAGCTCTCATTTTCAGAGCAATTCTAAGGCATGGCCCTGAAAGGGCTCCAAATAGTCCCTTTTATTTTACACCAACCTAGAGATAAAGATAGACAAGGCTCTTATAACCACTTGCTGGCCAGAACCAGTGAATCTAGCAGGAAACCAAATGCAGAACGTGGTGAGACAGTTGCTATTGCAAGATCCTTGGAGGCCACAGCCCAGCATTCTGAGCCAGCACCTCAACCTTAAAGTGTAGTTCAAATGATAATGATTAGTAGAGATGCAGAAAGGAAGGTGTGAACACACCCTAAGGTGCCTTGGAAGACAGGCCAGCAATCTGCTTCCAAAAGGTTACAGCCTTGAAAACCCTGTGGGGCAGTTCTTCTCTGAACACTTAGGGTGGGGTCACCTTGAGTTGGAATTGACTTACCAACAACTAACGACAACAGTGACCCACATGGATAACAGATTCCATGTATGATATGTGCACCACTGGTTGGAAACTGCTGTTTTGTTGAGAAAGGGACATACTGTTTCTGAAGGCAGGTCTCTACCACATAGGACACTTTAGGGTAGGCTCAGGCGCCCAAGGGAGGTAGGAGATCAGATATGTACCGAAGGAGGCATCTGTACTTCTCCTCATAACAGATCGTGAGGTTTTCATGTTTGTTTCTTTGTCATTAAATATTTCATACAAACCAAAGACTATATAATGTTCATATGGTTTGCTGTTGTTCAATGCCGTTAAGACAATTCCGACTCACAAATGATAAATGAGTGCCTGTGTACACACCACCAGCTTAAGAAATGGAGCATTAGCAGTGCTGTTAAGGTCCCCCGTGAATCCCTTTTGACCTCAGAGGTAACCACTACTCTGAATTTGGTGTTTATTATCCCCTTGCTTTTTCTATATGGCTTTTTAATCATTTTCTAACTTAATATAAATGGGATCACACTATGTGTAGTCTTTTGCTACGATTATTTTGTTCAACCTTATCTTCGTGAGATCTATCTATGTTGATCCCTGTAGGCATAGAGATGTAGATGGTTCCTTGTCAGTACTGCCTAGTAGTTCATTGTATGAATGTACAGTTGGTTTGTTTCCAGTTTTTTTTTTTTTCTTTCTAATCTGAATAATGCTGCTATGAACTTGTTGCAAATGTCTCTGGGCACAGACGCAAGCATTTCTCTAGGGCCAACACCTAGACATGGAATTGCTGGATCATTGGGTATATTCATCTTCACCTTTATTTCCGAAAGTGTTCGTAGCTCTCTGTGTTCCCACCAGCAGCACATGAGTTCTGATTCAGTTTGAAGGGAAAACAAACAAAACAAAACAAAAAAACAGCTCTTCCTTAGCAATATTTGCTACAAATTAAATTCCTTCTGATTCCAATTTGTCACCCTTTCTAAGTCCTTCACTTAAAAACAAAAAACTTAACGTTTTCTTTCCATAAATCAGAGTCAACATTCTGTGATGGCTTTAGGGGCACTTCTTTGGACTTCCTGCTGTCAACACCCCTTCTTGTGTCTCCTTCAAAGCTGAGAAAGTCAGCTATAAAGGTAAGGATTGGGCAAGGTGACCCTAGAAGCCCAGCATACGTTTGGGGAGGCAGATGGGAGAACATAATACAGGTTTTAAACAAAGTTGTGTTAGGTAGACATTAGTCCAGGTTGTCCAAATGAAGAGATTAAGGAGACCCAGAGTTGAGGAGACCCAGAAGCTTGGGAAAGCAAGAGCAGGCCGGAGCAGAGTTACCCTTGGAGGAGCTAACGACATGAGACCAAGTAAAGACTGAACGGCTCTAGGCAGGTACAGGGTTCTGTTCAGGAAAATTGGTTAAAACAGGCACCAGAGGCAAGCATATCTGGGCATCAAAGAGCTCTTCAGGGATCCTCTTGGTTCCTCAGCTCGTTAATCTCTAAAATGGGGCAGTCATACCAAGTTTAGGAGGAGGTCTGGAGTGGTAACAGCTCTGTGTGGCTCCTATCATCAGTTTGGGAGTCATTGCTTAAAGCTAGGACATGTCTGAAAGGCCCTGAGATGTCTAAGCAGCAGATGAAGTAGATGAACCTGGTAGTGTTTTTCTTTTCATCTCTCTTTTTCTGCATTTCTTTTCCTAGATTATTTAAGGTTGTCCCTTGAGGCAAGGCTCAGAGCTCCCTAGAGGTAGAGAAGCAGGACCCTTGGATTGCCCATTCCAACATGAGGGTCACCAGGACAAGAGGTGAGATGATGCAGAGCGTGGGCCCCGCAGGGAGGAGAAAGTGTTGAGTTCTTCCTTTGGATGGGAGTCAACACCTTGCAAATCCCTGAGAGAAAGGTTTCCATGGACCACATGATAAGGAGAAAGTTCTTCCTTCACCTATCCAAATAAAAAGAACAAACACTGCCATCAAGTAGATTACAACTCATAGTCACCCCCCACCCACACACAAAAAAACCAAACTCACTACTGTTGAGTTGGATCTGACTCATAGTGACCCCTCCTCAGGTTTCCGAGGTGGTAAATCTTTACGGAAGTAGATTGCCCAGTCTTCATTCTGAGGAGTGCCTGGTGGGTTTGAACCGCCACCCTTCTGGTTAGCAGTCAAATGCCTTAGGCACTATGCCACCAGAGCTCCTTAGTCACCACATGGGGCAGAATAGAACCGCCCTATAGGGTTTCCAAGGATTGAATCTTTACAGAATCATACTGCCTTATCTTTCTCCTGCGGAGCAGCTGGTGGGTTTAAACTGCTGGCCATTTGGTTAGCTGTTGAATGCCTTAACCACTATGCCATCAGAGCTCCTTGCTTTAACCACTACCGCACCACAAATAGATACCATTATCGAGATCTTCCTTATTTCTTGCCAGGCACCACTTTGCTTACACGGGTAACTCATTTCTTTTGTCAACAAGGCCATAAATTGTTCCATTTTGATCATCTCCAGTTTTCAAATGGGGAAACCAAAGCATAGAGAGTTTTACTGACTTGCCTAAGACCTTAGTTAGTAAGTAGAGGTGCTGGGGACAAACTCAGGCAGCCTGGCCCCCAGTCTGGCTCCTCAACTCTTGTTCCCATCCTCCTCCTAGTTCTTGTCACAATATTAAACTTAGTCCAAGGAGCCTTCCTTTAATTTTCATAGCTCTGCTATGAATGTAGCCATAAATAGAATTCTGTTGGTTGGCAATTCAAACCCAGCCAATGGCTCTGCAGGAGAAAAACCTGGCAATCTGCTGCCATAAAGATTGTTGTTTTTGTTTGGTGCTATCGAGTCCATTCTGACTCATAGCAACAGCCTAGAAAACCCTGTGGGATATTTCTACTCTGTTACATGGGCTCGCTGTGAGTTGAAATAAGATGGACAGCACCAATAAGCATCAAGATTTGAGAAATGTTACTGAGGATGCCTTTATATCCATTAGATACAGTATTCTCTCTAAAACAAGTTTGTAGTTGGAAAGATCAAGCCTCATGCAGAGAGTCAGAGAGGCCAGATACATTGTATCATCATTCATGTTTCAATTGCAAAGTATTCCCAATCTCACACTGGCTATGGCACATTCTGGAAGTTCCTACACAAAGAGATAAATGCTCTTTGATTTTCCACAAACCCCTTACAGTGTCCTTGAAGTGAGGCACCTGGGCCTCCTTCATTGGAATTTCCCAAATGATCTAGCTTTTTGTTTGTTTGTTTCTGTTTCCTGTAGGTCAGGAAGATTTTGAGGAGAGGATTAATTTCAGCACAGTATTGGGCAGAGCTGGAAGAGAAGGGCAGACTGAAGGGAAGAGTGATTGGGTAGATTATAACTGGTTGACCGAGATTTGGGGAGGGGCAGGTCTCCAGCACCATCTGGAAGAAGTGATGGCATGCTGCTAAAAATTCACAGGCCAAGAGGCGGGGCAAGATGGCGGAGTAGCCAGAAGGATTGCACAGACCCTCTTCAACAAAGAAAAGGGAAACCAAT